>NC_143394.1:26186935-26491209 GCF_980474605.1 Leiobunum rupestre | reverse complement strand
TTTGATATCCAGCCCAATTGTTTGATATCACGTTCTCCATTAGCACCGAATAAAAGCGGTTATCCCGAATGTATTTTTTGTGGGTGCGCCTCTTTTAACCTGTCGTTTGCCTATTAGAACGTTTTCCAAACGATTTTCGTAGTCGGGAGTGTGTGCGATATGCCTTTTTTCCCATCCGCCCAAAAAACTCGATCCGGCGCTTATTTTTCTAAATAGGTCCCCATCACGAAATAATTTCACGGAAAATGGTCTTTCTCTCTCTCTCTCTCTCTCTCTCTCTCTCTCTCTCTCTCTCTCTCTCTCTCTCTCTCTCTCTCTCTCTCTCTCTCTCTTAGGAGGAGTCCTCTTCGGAAATTTTGGAATTGGAAATTATACAGGTCCACCTCCGGTTTGAAACAGTGTGTCCCCCACCCCAAACGCCCCCCTCCTCGCTTTTTTTCCGCTGATTAAAGAGGCAAATTGCATCGACGGCTTTAAACTCAACCGACCGTTTTATAAAAATGTCGACGATTTTTCGCCTTTAAGGATGTTTAAATTGAGGTTTTCCCCGATCGGTCGCTCTTTTTATTTTTTGAACTTTTATATCTTTGAAACTAGTACCTTATTGTTCGATTTTCATCTCCCACCCTTTTGAAATCGTGGCGACGGCGTTTTGATTATCCGTGGAATTATAAATATTGTTTTTCTCTTTAAGTTTAGGGAAGTTGACAGCATCTTTTTAAACTTGTCTCACGCGATAGGGTGTTACCTTCTTTCCAACGTTCCAATTGCAAAGGATATGATGCTTATTATAGTTGTCTATTTGGTTTCTACTCTAAATTTTTCCATAACGTTTGTTGGGATTCCCTTTGCATAGAATCAAATTTAATTATTAAAGCTGTTTTTTGTAAACTATAACTGAGATTCTGATAAACTGAAATCGGCTTTTTTATGAGGGTTTCAGACGAGCCATTTCAAATCTAATTTAAATAGTTTAGTAAGTTTTTTTTTAAAACCCGGTTTTATATGCCTCATGAAATTGGTTTAACAGTGTACTTCATTCTGTTTAGTTTCGGCGTAGGAAAGTAGTCAGTTCCATCTATAGTGAAGATAATTTTATATATAAAAATTAAAAATTTCGTGTAGTAATTTTGAAGCTAACGTTATATTTACAAGGTGATCAATAAAATCATTTAAATATCTTAAACTATTATATTATTTTTTTAAATTATTTCATGTACACTCATTTTCTGACATAAAATTTAGGCCATTAAAATTCTTTTAAAATCGTCCCATATCAATCTTAAAAAATAGATTTTTAAAAACATGAGTTGAGTGGGAGGTTAGGACTATTTTATGGTCAGTCTAACATGCCTTTCTATTCCCAAACGACCTAGTTTGTATATCAAATTAAAAAGAACACGAAATTTTCAATTTCGTTTCATTTTTTGTCACGATTTTTGTAATTGAGGCGGAGAGGGTTTACCGCGAGTTGGCTTCTGGCCTTTTTTCTTCGGTTGCCGCGTGACTTTTTAATATAATTTCCCCGCCACCACAATCGATGAAAATAACCGCTAATTAAAATAAAGACGATCCGTTCGACCGTGTATCTCCTCGATTTTTCCGTATTCGTCCACTCTCACTCCCCGGCCCTAGATGGCGTTACTAGCGGGTTTTTCGCACATGGCCATCCACGCTGACACGCTTCAACAACTTCATTTCCTCACCTAATTACCCATTCCTGGTTTTTCATCTCATCCTTTCTTTTAGCTTTCTCTCTCTCTCTCTGTACTGGCCGTGTTCACTCTTATGTCGAATGTTATAGGTAACGTAGGCTGTACCCCCCCCCCCCTTTTTCACCCTCTAATTTTCTTTTTACCTAATCAGCGAACACAGGTGAAAATACGTGTCTGAATAGCGACGTTTTAATAAATGAAATGCCCCTTCTTTCGACTAGCCTAATGGCTTCTCTCCTTTACCTCCACTGCACCTTCGAAGATGCCGCGATTTACGGTACGCGGACCAAACTTGGTCAGGCGTTAACGTTTTTTTTTTTGCTCTTCTACTCATCCCCTCCGAACGAAATTGAAATCGGCGTCTTCCCCGTGTGGCTCCCCCTGTTGGTTTTACCAATATGTAAAGAAAGGGGCTCAACCAGGAAGGTTCACTCTCTTTTTTTTGGGCCCCGTTATCTTTCGTACCACTAAGCAAACCCTTCCGTTATTAGCTAACTAAAGACAAATGGTACTTCCCCAAGTACCAACAAGTACTTTTCTTTTACTGGCCCTAACCCTAGTCTTCCCCCCGCTGGCCGCCTTACCAAAAATGTATCTCGCCAAGAAAACAGATGTTACGCGCGGAAAGTGACGAGGCAAAAGATTTTTTAGGGAGAGGAGAGGTCTCTTCCGAGTTCAGAACGTTAAAAAAATTGTATTATAATGTGAAGGATAGATGGCGTCCTACTTGGGTGTTCGTAATACAAATTGTTTTGACACACATGTTACGGATTTAGCTTCGTATTGTCCCGGACCTTCGTAGTGTAATCCTGATGCTGATCCCCGCCTTATAATAAACGACCTTCTTAATTATACACTCTACAAAGTTTGTAAGCTGTGTACATTACTAATGACCATGTTAAACGAGTTAGTTGAAGGGTCAAATTTACTTAGCGAAATTAAAAAAAATAATAATGTAATTACATAAATAACATGCCCCCTGTTCTGGTTTTTTCTTACGACCCGTACACGGTATGGTACGGGTCCTACGCCCCTCCCATAGATAACAATTTCGGTGTCGTAATTTTTCAATATATTTAGCTATATGGTGAACCGACATCTTTGATCTCTTTAATTGGGAAAAAATAATTAAGCGATTGTTAATACCCGTCGCCCGGGGGATATTTTTACGCAATTCGTATCGCTGCCCCCCTGCTTTGTCATCGACTCTAGAATTTTATAGGAGGATATCGCGTTTAACCAGAAATGGTGGCTCGCTCTCCCGCGAGTTTAAAATTAATGATGCAGGCAATTAAAAAAGAGTTTTGGGAGTCGATAGAGACGCCGATGATTTGTATCGAACCATAGTTGCCCCCGCCGCCGCCGCCACTTTTCCCGTTTCCAGCGCCCTCTAGTTCTCGAAAATTAATAATAATCCGCGAACTTGCTTTAAAATAATGAAGAGCTCGCTCTGGCTCCTTCGCAGCGGGGGGAACCGGTCGACCTGGAATGAAGAAAGTTCGGGTTCTCTGCAAGGCGTGTAAGTGGAAGGTGGACCGGGGGAAAATGATTTTTTCGTCGAGATAATTAATTTTTCATGGCAAAAATGCTTAATTATATTCCGATAGCTATTAATCAGGAAAGCGAGGCTTTTCGAGGTCTCGTCAATTTATCTCTCGGTCCGAAGAAGGTCATCGACTTAACGTTTCCGAGGTTGGCTCTTCTTAAAAGCTGCCTTTGGAGTTTCGCCTTTAAGTTGTTGTGGCGGGGGCAAACCGCGGAAATAGCGAAACGGCGCCCGCTGTCCTCGCGATTCGAGTGAAAGGACGATTTATCCTTGGCCTTCTTGGCCTCCGACGCCGGCCATTGGGGCCAATCGTGTTTGCAAAGTCAGAGAAGCACGCGATTGACCGATGGTCCTGTCGAGCTGTCCCTTCTTCGTTTGTCGCTTCGTTTTGACCCCTCGCCGCCGAGTGTCGCCAGCTTCCGACAGACCCATTTTCCGCGGTTTGATTTTTTTTATCCGCTGGATGTCGCCGCGGCTTTTGATATTATATAAAAACGTCTCCTCCGCGGCGGGTTGTATAGGGACGTCAGGGGTGAGCTCCGTACGGATTTGATAGAGAATATGGCGAGAACTGTCGAAGCGAAGCGAAATAAGCCTGGACGGTGTCTGTCTTGTCTCCCTCGCTTCGCTCCCAGCCAGCCCCAGCCGTTCCCCGCTATTCCCAACCGTTAGATATTCAATTTTGCGATGCAAATACCGGCGGAAGGAGGCTGGTCGTGGACGTTACGTAGTGGGCTCGTCCTCGAAGCGATCCGCAATCCCCGTCGCTTATTTTTTCGCGACCGTTGCCTCGGTAAGCAGCGCCTCCGGACGAAGGACGATAAAAATATGATCAAAAAGCGGCGGCACTCTTGGCACCCCGGACGTTCCGTTCAATGCGTCAATGTCGGTAAAGTCTTTTCTTGACGTCCATAAAGGGAAAATGAAATCTCTTAAGGCATCCTCTCTCTTTGGCAGCCACACGACCTGCCATTTACGGGTGCCCTCGAAAAAATATAAAGGTATATATGTAGGAGCTTGTAAAGAAACCGTCTTTTATGGCGAAGAAATGCGGGAAGACTCCGGATAAATCGAAGTCGGAACCCGTAAAAAAGCGGCGAACGGGGTCGGAATGAACTGGAGGGGGTGTTTGACGGGATGACACCAATTGAAGGCGGAATATCTTGGCAGGAAAAGGATCAAACAGGTGGTTGCCGGTCTCGAGGCGCGGCGCAACAATTGGAAATCAATGAATCGATTCTTATCTCCCTTTTCAGTTCTTTGGTTTGTCCGCCGTAAACGGTATTTTTCTCTTCGCTACATCAATTCGGAATTTCTCTCTTTTGGGTGGCCTTTTGTTATTTCGCTGTACGTTGTAGTTACTAGTAGTAATTAAACGTTATTATATTTTATTTATAATATTTATATCATAAGTAATATTATGGTAATAAGTATGATGTAAAATGTGTCGATGCGTAATCGATAAGCTCATTCTTGTATGACAAACAAGAGGTTTATCTCTTTGTAGTAATTAAAGTTTATATTATATTATATAATATTATATTATATATTATATTATATTATATAATATTATATTATATATATTATATTATATTATATAATATTATATATTATATTATATTATATTATATTATATTATATATTTTATATTATATTATATATTATATTATATTATATTATATTATATTATATTATATATTTTATATTATATTATATTATATTATATATTATATTACATATTTTATATTATATATTATATTTTATTTTATTTTATAATATATATTATATATTATATTTTATATTATATTATATTATATTCATTACCATAATTTTATTTACGATGTAAATAGTATAAGTAAAATATTATAAAATAAACTTTAATTATCTCTACCACAAAGAGATAAAACTTGTTTGTCATAAAGGAATGACTGGTTACATCATACTTATTACCATAATGTTACTTACGATTTTGATCAATTTCGAACTTTTTCATTATTTTTTTATTATTATTATTTATTTATATTTTCTATTTTAAGCATTTTCAAAAATTTTATTTTTTTACAGGGGGTACCCTCAAAATTGGCCAGATTCCCATGTTATTTTTTTTAATGGAAAAATTTACATTTTGTGTTGTCAAAAACATTTTTGGTTGCCCATTGAATAAATTCCCTTTGGGGTTTTTCTAGTTACACGAAGGTCTACCGATCCCCCGAGTTCGAACCAAATCGGTGCGTTACACCTCGGGTCGTCTCCTTGTTATTGTTTAGATTTACATCGTCATTGTAGCGGTATTAGTACCGAATTAAACCTTGTAAGTAGTGAAGCAAATATTCGGTACTTGTCCATCTTGTTGATTTTAAAATTTGCGTATGGAAATGCGAACGTGATTGCATTATTCGACGAAATCGTGCGCTCCGGCCATTTTCCGTTTATTGGTGACATATATAATAAGCAGCGCCTTAATGGGCTTCGCTTCACTCGAAGGCGACCGTGGAGGAAGTATCCCTTTCATATCAACGGAATTTCCCAATTTCATTTTCCAAAGAAACGGTCTCCGCTCCCATAAAAACCCATCTTCGCGAATAGACGATTTTTTCACTCTCTCCTTTTTTATTTCTTTATGTACGCGGATATAGCGCGTGTTTTATCATTTTCTTCGCGTATTCTTCGCTCCGAAGGCTATTTTCATTCGGATACGCGTGTCCCTTAAGTATTATTTTTTTTTGCGCGCGCGCGCGGTTCCTCCATCGCCACCCCCTCCCTCCAGTCATTATTTTTTCCCTCCAAAATCTGCATTTTTTTTTCTCCAAAACTAATGTCCGATGGCTTATCTAGCGTCGTCGTTCTCCGATTGTACCCCCTCCCTCGTCCCGTCGTTCTATTGTCAGCTAAGGTCGGTTTACCGTACCGTCGAACTATTTCGTTTATTCGCTTTTTGGCAAAATAGATAGCCCTTGATACGTCGCCGAAAAACGTAAATTATCCGCCGAAAAACTGAGTTGGATTCCAAAAATCACGTACTAGTTAATGTAGTCTTACGCGATACTAGCGAGGTTAAGTACGAGAAATTGGTGTACGGAATACCTCTAGGGTATCTGACTTTGTTAAGACGTTCGTTAAACCTTATACGGATAGAGTTTAGTAGTCGTTAGACTTAGGAAATGACTCGGAAAAGCCTATATTCTAGACGTCTTTTACAATTTTAAATCTTCGCTTTAATAACGGAATACGCGGTTCTTTAATGTGGCGTATTAAGTCGACCTTTTCGCGTGGCCCCGAAACCCCCCTCGAAATCTACCAAGGTAGAAGCTACGAGCCCGCGTACGCCAAACCCACTTATTAAATCTGGTTAGAGTTCTATAAGTATATCGTTAGATAGGAAAGACCCACTTCTTTTATTCTTCTATTCAATGTTTATACGGGTTCTTTTCGTATATTTTTAGCCGGAGTTTTTGTAATTGAAGTGGAGAAGCTATCCGCTCGTTATTTCTGTTTTACGATCCGCTCTCGCTTTTGAGTTATTGTATTATTAATACAAAGGGAAGAAAAATGTCTCTTTGCGTTTGGAGGAGAAGAAAATTTAATGCCATGTTACGTTATTATATTTATTCAAATTCTATCGGTTTGACCGTAAATTAAAAGCTGAGGGATGCTCGTATATTTTTTACTTTACATAGAAAATAATACAATTGGGTCGTACGTTTTCGCCGATAATTTACGTCTTTTTTTAAATAAATTGAAAACTGTAAGTCACACACGGAGTTTTTAAATTTTCTAGCCGCCTCTACGTCAAATTTACAATCTCGCGAATCAAATTTATAATTAATTTCCATTTCATTTCCAATATCGGTACATTAACAGTATTAAGACTCGGTTCAACAGTTTTCCATAAAATTTACTCTTAATCGACTTCGCTCAATGGCTCCTTTTTTTTCTTAATATTTTTGGGGGGAAAATGTTGGCATTCCAAAGACCACCCACCTACATCAAGCCCATAATTTGACTTCATTAGCGAACGAAGATTAAAATGGAGTTGCTTGAATTTTCTCTCTTTACCAACGTGACCTCTACGAGCCTTTTAAAAAAATCCTCTTATTTGCCCTGATAGTTCTATAAATTCCATTAATAAAACTATTACAAGCCGAGCTCGAACGCTATAAGGCTCGAGGCGGTATTGGCCGATGCGTGGCGCTGGTACCCGTTTTCCTTAACAAGCTTCTTATTTTATCTTTCATTAAGGGTTTGGGGTTCATTTCGCGTTGTTTCAGGATGTATACTTTCTTAGCCCGTGCCTTACTCGGTAAATGTTGGGAGGATAGAACATTATTACTATCCAGCCTTTTACATTTTACGTAACAGACGATAAACGAAGTCCATTATGTAAAAGCTCTATTTGCTTTTCTCCTCCTCGATTGTTAAACTTCAACATCTTTAAATTCCCAAAAACATGATCACGTGATCGAGAACTCATGTTCTCTCCTCCATCCCCCGTTCCCTCTCTTCCCCCCCGTGTCCTTTCTGCCTGTTCCATGTTTCGCGGGTCGAAGGTTATAACGGCTGTGGTCGAATTTAAAGTTGGCAATGCTTATATTTCATTTCGCATGTGTTTAGAAATTTTTGACTAGTTTTGAAATATTAAAAATGAATTATATTTATCTTAATTGGTGGCTATATTAATTTTTATTGATATTTATATTAATTGGTGGCTATATTAAATTGTATTGATATTTATGTTAATTGGTGGCTATATTAAATTTTATTGATATTTATAAATATTTTGGTTGATTTTTTAAATTAAAAATTTTAATTCGATAAATTTAATGAAGATATTATTTTACATTTAAACCCGATAGGTGTCGCTAGTAAGAATCTTTTTTTAACTTAAAGTCAGTGAAATCTCTATATTCAGTTGGTGACGTAATTCGAGATTAACCGATTTTAAAGCAATATTTTTTATTAACTTCGACTCAACCAAACTACTAATTAAGCATTTTGAATTAATTGTCAAAATTGAGGGGATATATTTTTTCGTAAATCAGCGATAGTATTTGTCTCAAAATACGCGTTTGACTGTTTATGTTGACGAAACATTTTTTATGAAGTACGCTGTGGGCGACCAAATATATATATATATAACTTACTCAGTGGGGCCCGACTGGCAACAGGGAGCTCGACCACCCCCGGTATGTCTCGATCCCACGAAGCTGTAGCGAACAATACAATCGTGATGTTGTACGCGGTTGTTCCGAGGAATTGATACTGGTATTCTTTATTCCCTCTCCGCTGTCGTCCCGCGCCCTCCCCTCCGCCTGTTTTAAGTTTGCATTTAGAACTCCCCCTTGTGTTCTTAATATCATCACGACTATTATATATTTCAAACGTAGAATGAGAGAGTCAGAGAGATGAAGTTATAATAGGAGAGGCACTCTTAATAGGTCCTCCGCGGATTCCAAGTCTTTCTCTCTATGACTGTAATTTTTTCCACCCCAAAATATCCCAGACCGTATCTCTTCGGAGTCCATTTTTATATAACCGCCAAAATATCTCGTACGTCTGTACTAGGCACCCCTTTTTTTTTAAAAAAGGGGGCTTGGCTCGCGTGTCTGACGCGCTTTTAAAACAACAAAACGCGAAATGGTGTGTGTGTGTATATAAAGATACTCTTGGGAAGTCAGTGGTGCTTAAACGGAAATGACTATTTAAACCGTGTACGACTGTAAGGACTTTGAATTCTGTCATTTGCATTTCCCGTGTCTTTCTGTGGAGTTTTTCTCCTTGATAATGAACTCCTTGATTCAATGGGAATTTACGCTGTTATCTTTATCTCCGCGTTGTAGCATTTAGATTCTCTATGTCCTTCTGTTTTGGACATTTTTACTTGCACGTGTTAAAGGGACTGGGAAAATGACGTAATTTGATTGCTGGGATACGTTGTCGTGAGGTACGCGTGGGGAGGAAACTCCCTGAAATTCGGACTGAAGTTTTTTAAAAGGTTCTGTGTCCCTTTATATGGAATTAAATTTGAGATTTTCACACGAATAGTTAATTTAGTTGTGCAAAAATTAAAATGTTTTTTCCTTACATTAATAATAATAATAATAATAATAATAATAATCAGCTAGGCTAATACCCAAGGCACCACCCTAGGCCTAAGTCATCGAGCGACTTTTAAACGTCATTAATAAACAAAATTAAATTCGTAATTACTTGGGTTTTTTTCAGTATTTATAATTTTAATATTAAGTCAGTTTTATAGTAATCCCCAACGCTTAAGTTCTTCCAGGAAAATTTTAAAAAGTTTTTAAAGATGTATTTTTAATTCGGATTAAGGAAATTTAATATAGATCGACTGTGTATAAAAACATTAAGTTACTATTAACTTTTACACACAATTTTATTGAAAACATCTAGTTGCGTGAGATAGCTGTGTTTAAGATCAAACCTTCTATTCGCGGGTTAGTGTACGCCGCGTCCATTTAAGAATCAGAATTGTGTAATCGGAAAACGCCTATTTATAAAATTAGGTACTCTATGGAAGAGGGCGCGCGTGTTGTGGCTCGTCGATTTCATGGCCTTGTATCGTTAATTCCCTCTTTTCGGAAATTGAACGTATTTGACCATCAAAAACCATCTTCTATCTTTTATTTTTTTTTTGGTGAAATAGAGTAGAGTATAGTTGGGGAATCGTTATTATCTTCTCGGATATTTCACGCACTTTGCCAAGAATCCGGCTCGCCCATTTCTGGCCTTTTCTTTTATGTGAGACTAGCCACGGCAGCTTGCCTCTCGTCCACCCACGTTCGATTTGAACTTTGGCAGTTTAGCATTCGCCGCTCCTTCAATAATTTG
This sequence comes from Leiobunum rupestre, assembly GCF_980474605.1. Lineage (NCBI taxonomy): Eukaryota > Metazoa > Arthropoda > Arachnida > Opiliones > Sclerosomatidae > Leiobunum > Leiobunum rupestre. The sequence goes on along the minus strand of NC_143394.1, from coordinate 26,481,099 downwards.
ATTTTGTACGGTGCCCGTTTGCGCCGTATAATAGGGTACACTGGCCCCCGCTCAATGGCTTCGTCCCGGAGCGCCACTCAAGCTGCCTCGCTTTTTCTTCGTGCCATTTTCCGGTAATGAAAAGACGGGGGCTCAAAGAGAGAAAATCGAAACCACTCTTGCAATAATTTGATAGACGTGCGGGATTGTTTCGAATCAGAGAAATTTCACGCTTTCGATAATTCGAAGCTTTTTCACCCCCCCGCGCTTTCTCCAAATGCTTCTCACACAATTCCATCCCAAAAAGCTTTTTGAAATTCATCCGACTCGAATCTACCCGCCACTCGTGATCGTATACATTCTTTCATTGCTTTCAAATTGTTTTTTATTCGAATTTAACAAAATGTGTTAACTTTCCCGACATTACGGTAAATATTTAAAACAATGTTTGCTTCGGTAAATTTACCTCGCGTACCTTGCAGTTAAGAATGGGCAATCTTGTACATAATAATAATATTTAGAAGAAATTAAAAATCACTGTTGTACAATAAAATTTGTCTGCTCTGAAATGTATAACATTTATATTTCAATACAGTAAAATATGCAGTGTTTCAAAAGATTATGCAAATATTTTAAGGAGTTGTAGTTGGTGAGTTCAGAAGTATGCCTGTTTTCCCCCCATTTTCCTACGTTGAGTGAAAAGAGCGCCAGAGAGCTTCAAAGTGTGGCCTACTAGCCCCTGGAAGTAGGCATTGGTAAAAGTCCGTGAGACGGGGATGCGCCGGCTCAGGTACCTTTCCTGGTAGAGACGTTGAGCAGCCAAAGCATTGCCATCCGATAGTCCATACACGAAATGAATATCAGTCAGTTCTTCAGAAGTGAACTCCATTGTTGCAGTTTGAAAGTGATGAGAAATCGCGGTCCATCACGACTTTAAATACTGTTTAAGTTTACTTTTTTACGCTGGTTACCTCGATTTGTTTACAAAGTCCTTTTTTATCTATCACACGAACCCAAACCTTAATGTTCGCGTTTCCCTGCTGCTTGGTTTTGCGCTTGTTGCAGCTTACTTCCAGGGGCTAGTAGGCCACACTTTGAAGCTCTCTGGCGCTCTTTTCACTCATCGTAGGAAAATGGGGGAAAAAACAGGCATACTTCTCAACTCACCCCTACAACTCCTTAAAATATTTGCATAACTTTTCGGAAAAAGTAAAATCAAAATTGCACAAATATAAAAGTAATACATATAATAACAACCTTATCATGCATCGGTAAAATCATTCTATATTTTCCTGTCATTGTGGTTTTAATTAATAAATATTATTACATAATTTATTATTTTTTTATTTATAACCGTACTTACATAGCAAAGATAAATAATCATTTAACGTGATATAGAACTGAACCGTAATTTACCCTGTCTCGCTTTATTACAAATAAATTAAATTTGCTTTTAATAATTATGAAAAATTGTATTCGGGAACATCCAGGAATAAGCAACGTAAGGTCAAAATAATGACGCTCTTGATCTTGGGCATTTCCCTTTGGTGAAATCGTCGACATAACCCTAACGAATCTCTCTTCCTGAAATGAGCTACACGCGAGAGACGAAATAGTCGTGTGCCATCATTTCCTCCATGGAATAACAACTTAAGCCAATGACAGCGATGTCCTTTGAACCGATGGAGGCGGCCATTGGCATTTTTCACTCGCCAGAGACCGTCGATTTGGGCGGAGGAAAGAAGGCGGCTGAAAGATGGTCTCGGGGTCAAATGGTCAAAGGGGTCGCCGCCGTTGAGTGAAAGAACGCTTAATTGACGTCGAACGAACACGGTCGATTCGAGCTTCTCCCTCCAAAGATCGTTTTCGGCCATCCTTTAGTCGCGCTTTAACTCGGATTTTCGGGACGAAATTTTGATAGAGGCGACCATCCTCAACTGGCACTCGCGGCCCGAATCGCTCCGAGGATGATTGCATTATTTCCGGCTTCGCGGGAACAGTCCGGTGAGTAGCGCGGAATCGGATGGGAAGAAGCGCGCTAATGGAGCTACGGCAATCCATAGACAGATTATACTCCCCCTTTTCCATAATAGCCGATGCTATTGGCAAAGAGCGACAGCCTTTTAACCTCCCCCCCTCCCTCCCTCTGCCCCCTACTGATGTTTTTCCAGCCTTCCTTAGTGCCATCTCCTTTTTGGAAACGAGTCTTGTGTCACTACGCAGTTTAAGAACGAATAAAAACATCGAGAAAAAAATGCACTGCCAAAAAACCTTTCGACTCTTGAAGAAATCGTTCTTCGATGGTTTGATGCTTTTTATTCTCGTATTGCCCCCCGTCTCAACTTGCCGCGCGTATTTTTTTTGGAAAGGGGAGATGGCGCCAAATCGTGCAGTAAAGTGATGGACATTTTTTCACTTCTCTCTTACTCCGCGCTACTAAGATTCGCCAGCGAGAAAAAGACGGTAAATGGGCTTAAAAGATCGTGAATTTGGACTTTCTAACTCTGATTTTCTTTATTTTTGTTTCTTTTTCACTCGATCGAAGAGTGAACGGGAGGATCTTCACACTCGACTAGTAATGTATTGCGGGGAAACCCTCTTCTCCTGCTCTCCGGGCGGGGAATAGATGGAGTATCGCCTTAGCACCCGTGGCTATCTCTCTACCATTTTTCTTACACCAGACCTCTTCCCCATTTGGTGGGTGAGGAAAGCGACGTATGTTCGTCGAGGTCCACCGTGCCCTCGGGAAAAGTTCAAAGTTCTGTTCCAGAATTTTTGGGACGATATCAAACGGTCTTTTTTCCTCCTTTTCTCGGCTAGTTTCTTTTATCCGTCGACTTTTTCTCGGATTTCGGTTCTGATTCTGGCCGGAATAGGTTCGCTTCTGCCGCGATGCTCCGGGCGAATGCGGGGAAGCGCACCCTCTTCCTCCTTTAACTCGTGTTCGGCTTTTCGTTCGAATCCATAAATTGCGCTGTCAAGTTGAACCTAAGTTGGGATCGAAACGGAAACATCGTCTTGGCCGCGATCGTTTCAGATCCCGGAGGGCGCAGCCCGTACCCTGTCGCGTCCTTTCGGCCGGAATGTCGAGGTGACCCGGCTGGACGGATTCTATCTATTTCTCAATTTGGGGGTCGCTCTGGGGAAGCGAATGATGGCGGGGGTTTGCGGGATCTCCCCTCCGGGGCACTCTTTAGCCACTGAACGCTCAATGGGGCGCGCCGCTGACGGACCACTTCGAGTGGTCTCTCGTGATTCTTGAAGGGGAAAAAAAGCTTATACGCCGAAAACTCATTCAAAGATGGAGAGTTGATTTTTTCCCGCTTCTCTCTTTTCACATCACCGGAATCTTTGCTCGAGGTTTTCCGATACTCGTCGTTTCTTCGCCCTTTTTTTGAACCCCCTCTTTTTGACGGAGCTCGCGTTACCCCTTTATTGTTATCAGCCCGGGGTGTCCCATTTTTCAACAACGCCAACTTTGCAAAAGTTCGAAGTTTGGCGAGGTTTTCCCCGAAGGTTTCGTTATTTGATGGGTATAAATTTAACATTTTATTAACCCGCTTTTTAAGATTTACTAACGTTTTAAGCCTTATTTGTAATTGGATTCTCTTATTAACGACCGTTTCAATACGGTCATAACTAGTATTTTACTTTCTTCACTATTTAAAACGTGTTTAACGAATATTTCCTCGTATTAAAACAATATTCTTATTTAGGGTCTTTAGAGGTTTCGCAATGACACTGAGGTCGTTAATACTTCAAATTTCGCCCACAAAATCCACCATTTCCAACCTTTTCCACCTAAGGTAATCGTAAAAGAAGATGCTATAGAGAATAGGTAGTTTTCGTTTCCTATGACTATCATACCAAAACCAATGATATACGCCTTTATTATTTGCGCTTTTAATTTCGAGAAAATAAGGAAAAACTATGCCACGTAAATTTCTATTTTGAGAAACACAATTCAAGCTCTATAAAAATATGAATTTTAAAGCGTATATGGACAGTAACAGATTCTACTCTTTCAAACACTTTCATTCTCCATTTATCCACGGGTGGATTTTTTCAGTAATCCAAACAAATTGCACCAATTTCAGGAAAATAATTTCAAAAAAGAATATTTTTTATCTCTGACTGTAGTGTTTTCACCTTTTTCGGAGTGTTTCAGCGCGATGTTATATCAGGGCTTATAGGCAAACGTCAAAATACGGTATTTTGCATTTTTATATTTTCCGAAGATTATATCCTCCCATCCAATTCAATTCGGCTTTCGCAACCGATTTAACTGTCTACATCCGTTACGGTTTCGCCATTTCTTCCACCTCTCGCGGGGTGCGAGATGCCTTTGATCTCCTTTCTGTTTTAGCCACCGCGATGGTATTCTTTAGCTCGAGTCTTAACTATTCCTTTCAATGTTTTTTAGATTTGAAAAGTGTATTTCCCTCCGGTGTTGAGCTTGTGTAAATCCAGCAGGCAAAACCTACAAACCCTCTGGAGACGCTACCGCCAGCCCGCGTATCAACCTCCCGCCGTAATACACTACGGAATGGAATAGGAAATTGTCTATCTTTTGTTCTCTATTTCTTAATAAAAGTGGCGGGGGTGGGTTATATTTTTTAACCGAAGGGGGGGGGGGGACGTTAAACAAAATAGACGTTATGCAAGATGGAACCCGGTGATGGCTAGTCGTTTTCATTCAGTCGATGTTCTTCGGTCGTTTCCGCCGTTTTTTGATTCCGTCCAGTTGTTATTGCGCTGCCTATAGTGGCTTGTTCTTATTGCCGATCATTTCCGGTCGGTTATTGGGCTCTTTCGTGGTCGCTTGACTGGAATATACGAACTCTGTATTTTTCTACTTAGTGATATAGTCAAAACTGGAATTCTTCTGTAACGGTTAAGACGATGGTCTTTTCTAGTTAAGTTAGGGTTTCTTGGATCATAAATCCAGTGGCGTAGCTGATGGTCCGCAGGGCCCGCGGTGCGGGGGGGCCTCGAGCTTCAGGGGGGCCTCGAGGTTCGGGGAGGGGCCCCGCTAACCATAAAAAATTAAAAAGGGGGGCCTCATAGAGATTTTTGCGGGGGGGGCCTCTAAGTTCTCAGCTACGCCACTGCATAAATCACATCAGAAAATAATAATAGAAAGTATATAAAAATTAAAAATTTGGCATTGTTTTATAGTCAGAAGATATAGCCTAATTTAAATAGGGAAACTGTGGTTTTAATTCATAAACGGTGTATTCAATATATTTTTTATTACAAAGGCCGTTTTGCGTTCAACGTTTATGATTGGTTTTTAAATTTTAAATTTATATTGATGTAATAATAATAATCAGCTAGGCTAATACCCAAGGCACCACCGTAGACCTAAGTCATCAAACGACTTTTAAAGCCATTAATTCAGGTGGTGTTTTTTATATTTTAAAAACCCCATTTTTGATCAATCCAGAATTATTTTTCGGTTTACCTAAGACGATGTGTGCGAACTTGACTATCTGTAGGTTCTTTGTACCGGTAGTCGCGGGGGATGTTTGGGGGGGGGGGGGGGGTGGGAGTTGATAGGGTATACTTGTAAGAGGAAGCGTAAATACGCCCACTTATACTTGGCTCCTGTATGATAAGTTCCTCCACCCGGTCGGTACGCGCGCCTTCCTTCGCGTAACCTCCACCTGTACGAATGCATCTCTTTTCGCGTCGCGATGCGAGACACAATCGAAGATTAGCTTGACTGCGATCGGTAATTGTCTATCGAAAATGGGCGCCTTTTGTGTCCTCGATTGATAGCGGTTTTTTTCCCTATACGAGATGGACATCCATCCATCCAGCGTGTCCCGCCCACGGAGACCGTCCGTCTATGGCAAAAAGCCCAAGACGGATTTGCTTCAATGAGATCGCGGTTTCCAATCACACCGCGTACTTCCTAGCGACTCCAGCGGGCCAGGGAGATACGCCGCAGCCTTCACCCTCCGGCCTCCTTTGATCGGCCCGTCGCGTGATCGTGACCCCGTAAGTAGCTATTTTCCCTCCACCGCCAATTTGACCCTCCACGGCGCGACGCTTCTACGAAGATCGATCGGGCTTCGATTGAGCGGGCACCTGAAACCGTGCCGTAATTGAATCCTGGTCGGCTGGACCCGTGTCCTTGTCTTCCCGCCAGTCGCGTTTGCCTCTTACGGAGCAACAATCGTGGACTCTCGGCCGGACCAATCATTCAGTTTTTTTTTTCGAGGTTCTAACAACGACTAAAGTAATCCCGAATTGATCATCGCGGGGACCCCGCATTTTTTGTTATTTTTTTAGCAGGTGTTTTACTAGGACTACCACGATCGAACAGGGTTTCGTCACGAGCCACTGGAGAACATCGAAACTGATAATAGAGCTCCCGCTATATATTTTTATCGTCGTCTTCATCGCTCGAACGATCGTTCGAAGGAATCGGATTCTCGAGTCCCCCCCACGACATCATCGCGAATCTTCTTTATGGGCACTCGGATGAGAGGAAGATCTGCTTAAGAGTGAAACGAAGGGAATTGGACAAACAGAAGGGAATGCTTTTCCCTTTACACTCCATTAGACGCTCGCTACTTTCAATTATCGCTTTTTTTCCCTTCTGCTTTGGTTTCCCTTTTTTCTGGAAGGTTTTACTTTTATCACCGTCTTTAACGACCACGCTTCGAGAATCGACCATTTCGCCGTTAGACGGCTAACCCGTACTGACCACGCGGATGCTGTTTTTCAGTCGTTTATTGGTTGATGAAAACTTCGACTAAAATTGACTATGGAGTCGCGAAAGAGAACGCGTGTAGGATCCGGCGCACCTGGGTTTCTGTTCTATTCTTTCCCCTCGAGAGTCTGTTTCTGGGATTCCGTGGCGCCCCCTCCCGCAATTGGCCGATTGTCCCGTTTCGCCTCATTACACCATCAACACAAAGACCCGACACAACACCCCTGCTAGGAACCTCTCGGCTCCCCTCCAGTTCGCCTCGTTCCTGGCTGCTCGAGAATTTTCCTCGGGTTATGTTTGGGTGAAGAAGAAGAATTAGAAAAACCGCAACTTGCCTTCCTATTTCTTGGCTTTTCACCAAACCCGACTGACTGACTGTTGTTTTCGAGAAAGCCCCCTTTTTCCGATTTTACTTTCGCCTTTTCTGATGATTACTCTCCAAGTTTGCCGTAAGAATAATCTCCAATTCGTACCGTACAACCTTACCTAGTTCGTCTCGAGTTACGCTGCCATCTGGAGGGAAAACGTCATCGTACTTTAGTCTTTCGAGCGTCATAGATGACTACGTCGATCCGATCTCGAACGGGTTATGGCCTACTTTGGGCTACGTTTTTGCGGAAGTTGGTAGTTGGTGAATGTCATTAAAAGCGGGTGATTATAGGGGTTCTGCCCAACTTGTTAGACCTTTTTTTTTCTACCGTTTCTCTCGTAGCTTTCTAACTTGATTGATATGAAAATATTTGAAGGAAAAGAGCCTAGTTTCGCGATTAATTTGGTTTTTCTCTGTGTTCGCTTTCCGCGTGTATATGCCGTCGAGATCGGAAGAATTTCCGACGTCGTTATTTTTAGTATTTCTGCCATCATTGCCAAGAAAAGTTAGAAAACAATCATTTTTTCCAAAGAGCGTATCTAATCTCTACCGACACATGCCAACAACCTTCAGCCCTCCATGCCGCCATCTATCTCCATCTTTCTTTATTTTTAAAACTCTTAATATCTCCCCGCTCCGTTTTCGTTAAAATACACTTTTTTTAAATCGGGAGCTTCAAAAACACCTGCGATCTAGCTCTAAGCCTAAATACTTCCCCTCAAAGACCAAGTGCCATCCCGAGTGTAGTTATAGAAAAAAAGTTCTATAACGCAAAATGCTATTAATTGAATTTTGACGTTCGTTCTCGTCAATTTCGCCAGTTTGCTATTAACGTAAACCGACTGTCTTGATATTTGATATTAAGGCTCAAGGTTTAAGTCGATTCATGTTATAGAAGGTTATAATACAAGGTTCTGCAAGATTTGTTTTTACGTTTGTATGCTTTATTTCATTATCTTTTTATACGTTGGATTATTTTTATAATTACGCATTAGCTTTTTTAATCCTAATCCGACCCTAAAATCTCTCCAATTCCACTCGACCCTAAAAACTCTCCAGATTCAACCCGACCCCAATAACTCTCCATATTCGACTCAACCCCAATAACTCTCCATATTCGACTCAACCCCAATAACTCTCCATATTCGACTCAACCCCAATAACTCTCCATATTCGACTCAACCCCAATAACTCTCCATATTCGACTCAACCCCAATAACTCTCCATATTCGACTCAACCCCAATAACTCTCCATATTCGACTCAACCCCAATAACTCTCCATATTCGACTCAACCCCAATAACTCTCCATATTCAACCCGACCTCAATAAATCTCCAAATTCGACTCGACCCCAATAAATCTCCAAATTCGACTCGACCCCAATAACTCTCCATATTCGACTCAACCCCAATAACTATCCAATTCGACCCGACCTTGAAAACTCTCCAGATTCGACCTGATCCCAAATCTCTTAATCTACCATACCCCACAAAATGAAATGCACAAATCTACCTTTATGGAACTCTATCCTACCAAAAGTCTAACCTTAAACACTGTTTATATCTCCTAAGTTGAAAGCCTTTACAATTTAAACCTATACGAAAAATGACTCGAATATCTATTGATCAGTATTAACTTTACCATTCAGTGTTTATTTTCCCCAAGGGCGGTCTGACCCCTCAGTACGGGTCAATAATTCCGTGGGGGGGGGGGGTCATAGCGGGCCCGAAAGACACGCTGCAGGTGTGGCAAATAGCCCGCTTCGACAGGAACTTCGATTACGTATATAAGTATACTCCGTCCATCCCTCCCTGGCGGCGAAAATAGGCACTAGCTGGTCTGATTTCCTCCGTATCGGTTGCCCCGGGCCACCATCATTGGCGCATCGGCTTTTTTTCAATAAAGCCTTGAATTTATTGTAATTGGCCCTCTATTTTAGTTATTAGAAATGACAAGATCCGCCTCGGGCCGTCTCTTCGTTTTTTATTGACTTTGAAACTTCCTCTGGAAACCGCGAACTCTTATACTTGATGAGACCCAAAATGGTGCCTTAATTACAAATCTGGCTCTCATCTCCGACCCTCCTCCGAGTGGTCCCCCCCTTTCCTTGGAAGTGTTAATATATATAGCAACGTGGGTATTATGTAATTTCACTTGGCCATTTTTTTGGCGAGGCGATATATAATAAATTATTATTAGGTTTTCGCGTGTGCCCACGTACCCAAATTGTTTTGGAGAAGCCGGGCTATTTTGTGGCCGTCGATGTATCTTCTAGTACGTACCCACTTAGTTAGTTTTTAATTTCGTTTTCTGTGGTTGTGTGTGATAGGTAATATCGCATTTTTTGGCCGATCGGTGGCGCTGCGGTTGGCGATGTGTGAATTAGAGATCGGGGAAATATAATGACGCCTAAATTTGGGTAAATTGCTATTTATTTGGGAAGGGGGCCCTTGGGGCAATGAGGCGCGCACGTGCTAGTGGGCTCGTATTAATTCCTATATAGGACCAACTTATTAGTCAGTTTGAAATGTACCTGATCAAAGAATTATAAGTTCTTTCACCAAGAATTTTTTAAACGGATTTTATCAGATAATGTGTAGTTTGAATTGGTGGTAAAATAATTTCCACATGTTTTGAAATTATTGGAAATTATTTTAATTTAATTTTTTAAACGCATTTTAACAGATAATTTGCTATACTCGTAAATTTTATTAATTATTAACCAAATTCATCTTTGGTGTTAACGTCTATATATTTAAGGAGGCTCAAAATTTCGTTCTTAAAAATAATAATAAAACACCAACTGCTTTATTTAAAAACATTTTGTAATACATCGAAATAAAACCTAACCCATAAAATATTATGACTTTTTCAGGCAAGGGGACGATCCCACCACCATATACAAGCCCTATGAAATTTACTATAAAATATTTTGTCCGATCCATAAAAATTGTCCAGATATTTGTCGGCGTTTTTAACTGAAGTCGTATTTTTATTAACGAAGTTATTACTTTTTTTTTAAGTTTATGAAAAAAAATTTCCCGTCCTAGTTTTGTTTTTTTCACTTTGAAACTTTTAGCAATATAAAACTCACCGCTTCGGGGGGAGGGTGGGTTGTATTTTCATTTTTTCCATGGTTGACGAATCGTTAAATCTGTTAACCGTGGTTATTACTCCCCTCTCTCCGATTTAAAAACAAGGATTTTCTTTGTTGGGCGCTTAGCCGCCTCGGAAACGAATAAATATTTTAGTAAATTCCTCGCAGAACACGTGTTTTTTTCGGATAGCGGTGCTCGCGTTTCTTTATGAATATTACTCGATTTCTTGTGAGAATTGGGTCTTAGCGTTTTGAGGAAGTGATACGTAATACTCTAGCTTCTTCAAAATTGTCTCTTAAATTTCATAATATTTAACATTTTATTCAATTCAGTCTTTTATTTCGGAAGTCACTTGGTGGAAGTTTGCAATATTTTTTTATGTTAAAACGTAACTTTTTTAACTATAGTTATAAAAGTTACGTTCTAATATATATGCGAATTTAATTCCTTTAAATTAATTTATTACAAATTAAAAATATTTGAATAGGCAAATGGGATTATGTTTTAAAATTTAGTCGATTTATTCAACAATCAATTTAAAATATTTTTCATTTGTAATAAATTAATTTAAAGGAATTAAATTCGCATATTTGGGATTTTACAGTTTAAATAACAACGTATTTTGTAACTTTTTGCGTATAATTAGGTTACAATAAAAATTATAACTTATCTTCTACTCGTATAAAAATCATATTTTCAATAATTACCCTTCCTGTGTTTCTAAAAAACATAATACTTTGTTTTGTAAGAATGACCTTTTTTTAGGGAGGGGTGTACCCTTTCACAAAATATCAAAATAAGCCATTCGATGTTCTAATAAATGCTGGAAGTATAATATCCCATTGTTCCTCAAAGGCTTCCCGTTTCCTACGCTCCGATATTTCTTAGATAATTTTTATAACAAAGTTAATTATTTTCTGGTTGATTGTACCCTTGTACCGGAAATTCGAATTAAATAAATTAGCGGCTAGAGGGGATCTGAACGACGCAGTTTTTAGGCGTCAAAAATAATTATTTTCCATCTCATGTCGGTTGTCGGGACAGACGCTTCGAACGTCAGCGAATTTCGGCCATTGAGATAGTTATTATTACGTCTCTATGCCCGACGTTTTTTACGTCATTTTTTTATCTCTTCTGCTCATTTGACTGTTCGTTATTTCAATTCTCTTTGATAGCTTATTGGGGGATCGCGTGTGGCGAAATTATATTACAGCCAGCTTCTATCTATACTTCATTAGGATGGACGGATGAGCGATTCCCTCGTAGTTCCCGCTTGTGTCATTGGCAATGTCGCCCCCCTACGCGATGCGAAAATCCAGTTTTTAAAATTTGTCCCATTTTTAAAACGCACAATTTTTTGAGTAACTTCTATAGATAAACGGAGATGTAGCTGTAACGGTGATGGAAAAATGGATAAAAGAGTGATCTCACCTAATATATTATGCTCGACAATGAATCTAACAATGGTGCTATGATATTTATGCGGAATTTCGCTCAAATGGTTCAGAGACAAATACCTAGACGGCGGTAGTGTAATGGCAATACTTCGTCTGCTCCAAAAGGAATCTCCAGTATATTTTTAGCAACTTTGACTTATTCGGAGTATATTTGACTCTTTACTTAAGCGTGCAATTTGAGATCAGTTCTAGGTTTCAGTTCCGGACACGTTCAAGACTAGTTCCTTGTTCCGGTTCTAGACCCATTTCTAGACTAGTTCCTTGTTGCGGTTCCAGACCCATTTCTAGACTAGTTCCTTGTTGCAGTTCCAGACCCAGGCATTTCTAGACGAGTTCCTTGTTGCAGTTCCAGACCCATTTCTAGACTAGTTCCTTGTTGCGGTTCCAAACCCATTTCTAGACTAGTTCCTTGTTGTGGTTCCAAACCCATTTCTAGACTAGTTCCTTGTTGTGGTTCCAAACCCATTTCTAGACTAGTTCCTTGTTGCGGTTCCAAACCCATTTCTAGACTAGTTCCTTGTTGCAGTTCCAGACCCAGGCATTTCTAGACGAGTTCCTTGTTGCAGTTCCAGACCCATTTCTAGACTATTTCCTTGTTGCGGATCCAGACCCATTTCTAGACTAGTTCGTTGTTGCAGTTCCAGACCCAGGCATTTCTAGACGAGTTCCTTGTTGCAGTTCCAGACCCATTTCTAGACTAGTTCCTTGTGGCAATTGCAGACTATTTAATGACGACTCTAGTCAAGGGCTCAAAATACTTCTTGGAAATAATTCCGTAAAATGTGGGAAATAGATGATTTGAAATACGAATCTCTAATAATAAAAATTCCTGGTGTTATCTAACCCTGAAACGCTACTTTCCTTTTAAGAAATGTTGAAAAGGTTTCGGCGATTGAGTGGAACGCCGTACGTCGTTGAAACTTAGCCAAGTGTTTCTTCCGTTTGAATACGTTTATTGTCTCGAGGGGGGGGGGGGCACTGATGATTGGTCATTCGTCACGTGACCCTTTCCTCCATTTATGGTCAGTCGCTCGCGTCCAGATTTCCATAAGTCTCTCCGTTGTCCTTGGGCGTTAGACTGTAACGAAAACTTGATTAGCTCATTTCGGAGAAAAAAAATAAAACTGTTTTAAAAGTTTTCAAAATAACAAAAGATGGTATCCGTTGCGTTTAACTATGTAAAATATTGCTCTTCGAACTGTGGCAATCGGCGCAAAAAGGAGTCCTCCCCGCACCCCACCTTCCACGACTCTTTCGCGCCTCTAGTCATTAAGTAGTCGGGCGCGGTTCGTTTCGCGGGTCCTCGCCAGGGGGCGCCCGAGCGTGCCGGACGTCCCATTGATTGCTTCAATTTCCTATTCTTTGTGTCGCTCGAATCGCCGATGTCCGGAAGATCGCGCGGAAAAATGCTCAGATTCGGTGACGAAACCCCCTCTTGCGTCGGAAGGACATTCAAATTCGCGTCCTGCTCGAGTAGCTGATTTTCGTGAATCGGTTTAGTTCAGTTCAGTTCAGTTCATTTGTCGCAACAGGGAGGGCCCCAACGTCTAAAACGGCGAAACCTGACTAACTAACTTGTTGATGTTAACGGTAATAGTTAGTGTAGGGAGCTGTTGGCCCTCGTGGCATGCAGGACTTGCCACCACCCTCCTACGCATTATAGCCCGGCCACCTGAATAAATGGCTTCAAAAGTCGCTTAATGACTTAGGCCTAAGGTGGTGCTAAGGGTTTTAGCCTAGCTGATTATCTTACCTTATCTTAGCAATCGCAGTTTTGCCTCTACTCACGTACAATTGACCTCATTTTCCTCGCTAACTACACCCTATCACCTAGGAGCAACAAACACAAGGAGAACGCAGCTAGCCTTTAAACACGCTAACGCAATATTGTGTACAAATTTCATTGCACGAGCCTTTACGCTGAACGTTTTACGGGCGGCGTGGAAGACAATTTCCGAATTTTCCCCTTCCGTCTAACCAATGAAAACTGTACGCAAGAAAATGCACGACTTTTGACGGGTTGCATTCTCCTTGTGTGGGGTGCTGTGTTTGTTGCTCTTAGCTATTACGAAAATAATTCTATTAATTCCATTTTCGGTGGAAAAGAATACAGATCATTAGAGTTTCTTGACGTCGACAATCGGCGATTGACTATTCGAATTATCCCTTCGATTTTCCTTATTTTTCGACCTTCGGTTCTTCGAGTGGGTTTCGCCGGAGTTTTAAATTATTATTAGAAATCGCCATTAAATAATAAAAGAACCATTTAAATATTGCGGACCGCCCCTTTTCCTTAACGGTTTGCTGGTTTGCTTTCCAATGACGGAGCTACGTTTTTATTTATTAAGTATTAAGGGTTTCTTATTACCATTCTCCCCCTTAACCTTGGTCTTAAGTCACCGTAGCGCGGAAAAATTGGAATATAAAATTTCCGTATTTTTTATGTTAAACCCAATGATTTCATCGAATTTTCCTATGAAGTTAAAGTTGTTCAAAAAGAAAACTTAAGGAAATATTCAAACAACCTTCGTGCGTAGTAAAGCGCTTTGTCGTTTTCAAACATTGAGAATCAGTTGCTTTTCATCAAGTTCCCAATGAGTTTCGAAATTTCAAAATCTATTTTTGAAGATTAGGCTTAAGTAGGCATAGCTTCGTAAATTGGAAAAAAGGCTATGCAACCTTAACTTTTTTAGTTGATTAGTTAGTTTTTAATGGTAAAAATCTCATCGTAATTCATTTAATCTGAAATTTGTTTTTAGTGTACAAAATTAAAGATAAGTATGCTTTTAAGTAATAAATATTTTCTTTAATTTTGTATTTAGTACCATTGTATTATTTCCTTTTTCATAAAATATTCATATCAACAGGTTAGTGGGTTAATATTGCTTATGCCCACCAGGTGTCCTCACTGTCGCTGAAATTTAAATTACGCGTGTGGACAATAGTATAAAAGCGCGTTGTGACTCTAACGGTTCTTAACAACACTCTGAACGATATAAGTTGAAACCGATTTCAATATAGTCTTAACGGCAGCCTAATAAAATCTTGGTCTGATGTCAGATATTAGCATGTAGACAAGACGCGTAAGACGGTGTGTTTTTAGTTGATTAAGGAGGCTTCCGTTATAACTTGTATTTGGCAGTCGCCCGTCTTTCTTACACTATCCCGTCAAGCGGCTTATATACATGCCGGCAAATTACCAACCGCAGAAATTCAATTACAGATCTGAGGCGCCGAATCATCTTTATTCCCCCCGTCCCTCTCATAGGCTTTTTATATCAACCGACGTTTCTCGTAATTTTTTTTTCGGAAAGGGCAAAATTGAAAAAATATAGATTCTCGACGCCTCGAGTACGAGTACCCTAATATTACAATCGTTATCCGTCGAATCCTCTTAAATTTTTGGCACTTTTTTTTCAGTTGTCGAGTGAAGATTTGTACGCTTTGACGTTAACCTGACCCTTTAACCATCTCGCGTTTCTATTCTTATGTTTCATCCAATGCTTTTTAAAGGCTGTCTTAAATGTCTGGAGAAAAACAGTAGTGGTGATTAATACGATTTGGAGCGGGTAGTTTTGATCCGTTACACTTTTTATCGCTAAAGGGCTTCGAGGAAATGAACCAGAGGTTATTTAATTTATTTCTCAGCTTGTTTTTTTTTTCAATTGCTGATCTCTAATGCGTTTTGCGAGGTCGATCTGTAGAAATAATCATCGAAGGATTTGTTTGATGGAGTGCGAAGAATTTCGAATTGCCTCGGGGCTTATTGCTCTGGCCCGAATAGAATTTTCGACAACTGATATATTCAATTTGAAAATTGATTCGATTTATGCACGGGAATTTCTTTTATCGAGGTTTTATCATTTTATCTTTATAACTCGTTCAATTTGGTTCGACCCAGTTGCCCACCAACTTTTCACGATTTAACGTATCGGTTAATTTTAATTTAATGAGGCTACGTGTACTTGTACTGACACGTTACGCCGTTCTTTGTTTGTATTTTTCGTGATTTAAGACCAAAAGATAAAATGTTTTTAAACCTTATCTTTGTAGGCGAGTTTTAAGAGTTCAAAATCGAAGTATAGTCTGATATAATTTGTAAATTTAAAGAAACCTATTTTCGTTTCAGAATTTTTATCTAAAAATTAGGTGGCGTGATGGTTCCCAATTGTTACGAAATTAACCATCCCAATGTATTTATTTTTGAAACCCGATAGGTGGCGGTGTTGCTATTGCAATTTTCTATATTTGACTGGTTTTTAAAATTAATGACGACAGAACGTTTTAATAGAACGAAACGAAATGCTTGGAAATAATCACAGCTACGTGTGTACCAAATCTTGTCGATCTTCTCGGGTAATTAATAGAAGCTTCTAACGAAACCAAATCGGTTTCTAACGTCACGTTTTAGTAGTAAAAAGCTTTTAAATCGATTCTTTCAAGGGTAAAACCCGAATTTAGCGGATATTTGCCAAATATTATTTCCCTCAAATCGTGAAAGGGTGATAGAGAGGGGGGGTGGAAGGTGAAACATTGTATAACTGTATTTTAATACTTTCCCGCGATTCCCCCCCCCCTGTAGCCCCCGCCCCACTTCAGTCTCCCGTTGCCGTTCTTAAAAGAATATTTCGTCGCCTTTTAGAAATTCTCCGCGCTTTCTCATAAGCTCCCATAACTTCGATATGCCATGTTTGCTCTTTTTCCAAAGAGAAAAAAAAATATTTTTATAGTCAAATCGTAGATCAGGTTGGCGTTGGTAGATCACGGGGTTCAAATACCAGTTTTTAAATGCTGAAATATTTCGGTGTGTTTTACAACGGAATTTCGGTTCCAGTCGGCTCACGTCACGTGAAAGTAACGTACCAGACGGCGGCGTCGATTGGGGGAGATTCATATTGCTCTCTCGACCGATTTCGACTGTTATAACAGTAGACTACTATTACAATTACGTAACCGATCTAAGGTAGGTATGGCAGAGGCACGAAGTTGCGACTGACGACTCTCGAGTGGCGAAGGAATCTTTGTTTACTTTTCCCATGGCTGTCGGCTCCTGGGAAAGAAGTGGATCGGGGAATTCGCACCCTTTCGCACCAGCGTATTTGTTCTGGACATTTTTATATTTTCTAAAATATTCGACTTTTTCGGAATTTCCCATTAATCTAATGCCGTTTTCTCTCTTTTAATTCGTGCTTCGAGGTAATATATTGTCAGACGGCAAGATGCTATCGCTCGGAAACGCAACGCCGTGATCCGAGCGCCATGCCGCTATTAGAGAAATGCCTCGCGCGGATTGGAACGGGTTTAACCAGACGCTTGATATTCATTTGTTGTTTTAAATTAAGTTTTACCAAACTCTCTCGTTGTACTATATACTTTATACTTTAGCCATTATTTCAACGTCGAATATTTTCTACCCGAAAGATATAGATATAATTTTGATATCGGATGCGTGGTTTTTCGCTTCGAATAGGATAAGAGAAGTTTCACTAGCTTGAACCTGTTTTTTTTTCCCGCTTGTGTAAATGAACTTTACCAACGGGTCGTGTGAAAAAATTAGGAATTTTTTTCTTCTGGTTCCGACGCTGTTTACCTTTTGGCATTATATTTCGGAGTACCCGGTACTTAAATCGCGCTTTACCTATTTGTTTGCTCCAACAATTAAAAAAATTAAAAAAAATCGTGGACGTTTTACTTCTCTGCCCTTATACGCTGATAATTAGATAAATTGAAGCCTTTAGAAATTCATTCTCTATTGTTGTTGTTGAACTTGCCTAGCTATGAGGTACGGGGAGTATGATCTGATTAGACGCGAATGTATTGTTCTTCCATAGAGTTAAAATCTCGCTAAATTCTTGCCTAATTGATTTGTAGGGTTTTAAAGTAAAATTTAAAGAATTTTCAACCCTATTTAAAAATGCTATTAATTTTCAACCTGATCTTAAACGTTTTCAAAAATATTTTGTAACGTGAGTTGAAAATAATTTAAATCAGATTTCGTTAAAGATCCCTTGGACGAGTTTTTAACTGTATTAAACAATTTTATTCATTTTCTACCGGATCTTAAATGTCTAATTTTGAAAAATATTTCAACTTGATCTTAAATCTCTAATTTTGAAAAATATTTCAACTTGATCTTAAATCTCTAATTTTGAAAAATATTTCAACTTGATCTTAAATCTCTAATTTTGAAAAATATTTCAACTTGATCTTAAATCTCTAATTTTGAAAATTGATCTTAAATCTCTAATTTTGAAAATTGATCTTAAATCTCTAATTTTGAAAATTGATCTTAAATCTATAATTTTGAAAAATATTTCAACTTGATCTTAAAAATTAATTTAGAAAATATTTCATCCTTATCTAAAAGTTAATTTTCAAAAGTATTTCAACTTAATATTGAAAGTTAATTTTCAAAAGTATTTCAACTTAATATTGAAAGTTAATTTTCAAAAATATTTCAACTTAATATTGAAAGTTAATTTTCAAAAATATTTCAACTTAATATTGAAAGTTAATTTTCAAAAATATTTCAACTTAATATTGAACGTTAATTTTAAATAATTTGATCTAAATAGTTTATTTTCAATTTGATCTAAATAGTTTATTTTCAATTTGATCTAAATAGTTTATTTTCAATTTGATCTAAATAGTTTATTTTCAATTTGATCTAAATAGTTTATTTTCAATTTGATCTAAATAGTTTATTTTCAATTTGATCTAAATAGTTTATTTTCAATTTGATCTAAATAGTTTATTTTCAATTTGATCTAAATAGTTTATTTTCAATTTGGTTTATTTTCAATTTGATCTAAATAGTTTATTTTCAATTTGATCTAAATAATTTATTTAAAAAAATATTTAAATTTGATCTAAATGGAAATTTGATGTAACAAAAATATTTAAATTTGTTGTAACAAAAATATTTAAATTTGATGTAACAAAAATATTTAAATTTGATGTAACAAAAATATTTAAATTTGATGTAACCAAAGTATTTAAATTTGATGTAACAAAAGTATTTAAATTTGATGTAACAAAAATATTTAAATTGTATCTAAAAAATAATTTTTGAAGATATTTCAATATGATTGCAAATAATTTAAATTCGATTTCATAAGTATAATCTTCTTACACGAGTTAAAATTAGATCTCATTTTCGTTAAAATTTTTGCTTAAGGCCATTGATAGAAATAGATTAGTAATTTTTCTTTGTAAATTTTAATTTTTGGCGAATGATAAAAAGTCAGAAAGGCGCGAAACCTTAAAACTTTTCTCTCTATCTGTAAAAGAATTTTTCCCCGGAAAATGTAAAAGTAGGAAAATGAACGTAAAGGTAGAAGTGACATTTATTTTTGTCAATGGGTGTGAGATAAATGAGAGAAGCCAATTTTTGGCGTTTTTTTTTCTCCTCCTCGTTCTTAAGCTTAAGTTCCAAAGAGAGAGCGGGAATAAAGGGGGGGGGGTTGGACGTGGCATCTTTCGGGGATGAAGAGGCGCCGATGCAGCTCCTGGATTTTCGCGGGACTAGAGTTTGTAGGAGCGTAAAATATGCGACTAAAAAACTGGAAATTAGTTTGTACCGTTATGTGGCGCCAACCTTTGGCTCGAGCTAACTAAATGGGCCGTACCAGACGCGATTCTCATTGGATTCCTAGTTTTTCGCTTTTACCAAACTCCGCGGGTGAAAAAAATTATCCCAACATGAGCGACTACACCGTTTTTTCTCAAAGTCCCTCCCGAAGGAATCGCTGAAAAAAGTCTTCGCGTATTTGCCAGCTACCAACCATTAAGATTGTTGATTTTTTCTTCCTTCTGATATCAGCACGGTCTCCCCTTTTTACTCGCGCCGCGCGCCTTGCGCAAAACTGAAATTGTGTAAAGGGTAATTGGAACCGTGTTAGTGAGGCCCACCGAAGCGACCAAGTTGATTTTTGCCCGCGCGTAATAGCCCCGAAAGAGTTGTTCCCCTTGTGTAGTTATTTACCCCCTTTAAGTCTACTAATTCGAAGCTTTTGTGCCTCAAAGCGTTATTCGATTTCAACACGTTACGAAGAATTTGGCTTGATTAGTTCAGCGCATTACGAGAAACTTTTGTTGTATTCCTACAATATGTCGATGAGATCAACAAGGGTTTAACGTTTGCGTTACTTTGCTTTGTACGCCACTCCCAAATGTTCTGAAATTCCAAAAGTTTCCAGACACATTATAAATTCTACGCTCGCTGAACAAAACGTTTTTAAGATTTCAAATCGATTCTATTCAAATTCTATTCTTTATATTCGCGACCGAATAGTTGTTGCAAAATTTCTAAAACTACCCTCCCACTGAGAGATGACGATGACTTACCTCAATTCTTGTCCATCATAAAATCTTCGATGCGTAATGTAGAGGAGGGAACCATTTTTTGCTGGCTCTCTTTAAAACTATCGTAGCATTTCCTGGCTTTGAATTTTGTTTGCTTCGATTTCTGCTTGATTGTTGGGTGTATTTCTCAACTTGATAATACGGGAAGCTTTTTGCTTGATAAGTTGATAGCGTAATCTGTCTTTAAGATTGTTAATAATCGTTTCTTTCGTAATTATAAAATTAACGTGAGTTTTTTTACCAGCAACACCCGCTTAGGTTAGTTATTGATGCGTGGGCGTTTTGACCTTTTCGGGTCGTCCAGTTACCTGGTTGTTAAATGAAGGGCGTATGAACGTAATTTCCTATCTCCCCCGCTTGCCACCGAAGTAGCGGATAACACAGGAATGGCTCTATGGTTTTTACAAACTCGTCTTTATTTCGACGGCAACATTGCGTAACATTGTTTCTTCAAAGTTTGGTGGGAAATTATACCTTGTAACGTTACGCTATCTGACCATTATTATAAGCGGTTTTGAGTGTAGGGATTCCAAGGTTGAATTTGTACGGATGGGATCCAACAATTCGAGCTTTATCAAAATGGTTATTGGAAAGAGGGGACGAATGCCAGGCTTTTGAGTCTCGGTGATTGATAATATCCTGGATATAATTATTAGTCCTAAAAGAAATACTCTTCCAACTAGTGGCTAGTGATTGATACGCCAGTGCCAGAGGTAATGACACATCCTCGCGCATTCATCTCTTTGATATGTTTCGAAGAATTAGGCAAATAGCCCCCTAAATTTGACATCCGAATAAATTGATTTCAGTCACTTAATGCCACTATAATTGTAGCGACGCTAGTAACCTTATCCTCGAGTAGATCGCGTACCGAGAAATAATTTGTTAATTCGCGCTGTAGAGTGTAGCATCAACAGGCGCTCCTCCGTCATTTTTTACAAGGTATATAAAAAGTATAAAAACGGAACGGAAAATGTATTAAAATTGCTGTTGCTTTTTTTCCTATCGTGGTACCGATTTATTTTTTTCAACTAGATGGCGCTGGTGGTTGTAAAAAGTCGAAATAGCGTGACAGGGAAGCATCAAGGGGCATTTCGCGCGTTGCAACGCGCTAAGAAAAAGTGACGCGGGTTCGCCGTTTAATAGAGTAGCGCCATTGGAAAGCGGGTTCTCCGTTGATAAAGTGCCGATCGTCACGACACCTATCGTTTGAAAGGCTCGCTAGTGTCTTTTAATTTTGCTAACGTTATACATCAAGTATCGCGAGAGACAATGAAGGGGTACTTTGTGTGTGTGTTTTTTCTACGCCGCGGCGCTTTTATTATTTTCCGCTCTCTATAAGTGGCAGCGGCCGAACCGAGCCGCGTTTTTTTGCCGAACGAATATATCGGTCTAATCAGAAATCATTACCCGTGATTTATGGCGGCGACGGCAACCCCTAATTTGAAGGATTCGCCCAACTATGCCCTAATTAGAGATCGCCTAAATGATTAATTTGGTCCCTTCCGCGGTGGAAGAGGTTCATCAGCCACCGATTTTAGCGGAGGGGGGCGAACCGCTATTGAACCAAAAATTGTTACGCGTGCCTTAGTTTCGTCTTTAATTTTCGATTGTATAGTATATATATTTGAACTAATTATTTTAGCTAAAATCTTTCACGCGATACGACTATTCGGAAAATAATTACTTCTTACCAACAATTTAACTTTTAATTATTAGGAAAGTTTCGAATCGGTCGCTTTAATTTTGTTCTATTAGGTCGACTGATTTTGTTAGGGAGGCCGGAAATAGTTTCCAAATGAATTTTAATTTAAGCTAATGTTCGTCGAAGTGAAAATCTCTGAATTATTAAGTACTTTCTAATCATTAATTAAATTGCGTTAAACAAATCTTAAAATAAACTTTTATTAGTTACACGGCGGGTTTCAACTGAAATTTAGTTTTAGTCTCTACCACGAGCAATTATATTTGAGATGGGTTCCGCTTGATAACTTTAAATATCGGAAGGTTTTAATCTAGTGTTGTAAGTCGGAAAATTGTAGGCCTTTTTTCCGGAATATTTTCCGTATTTTTCCGAAAAAAAATAAAAAAAAGTTTTAACTCCATGATTAGTCTAATATATTATTTGCAAATTTAAATAATTTTTTCGAATCTAAAAGTAAAACTAAACCTCTAGACTAGTTAAAAGTGATTAACAATGTAACACTATTTTTGTTTTGTAGTATGTTTACTGATATTAGACATTTTATATCGATAAAAAGTTAAAAACATAAAAAACCCTTAAAGGCCCTTTTTTTTCTGCCTGTCCTCCTTTAAATTAACTTAGTGGAGCACAAATGCCCTGGTAGTAGGCCAACCGCTGAACATGTTGGCCTAATTTAAAGGGGACAGGCAGCAGAAAACCTAGTCCTTTAAAAAGTAATTTATGGTTCAATATTTAATTTTTCCGATTTGCGCAAAATTTTCCGCAATTCGGAAAATTTTCCGGACATTTTTCCGCATTTTATATTCCCGGAAAATTAACAACACTTTTTTAATCCAACGCTGCTGTAGCCTGTACGATGGCCTCATCTTCCCATCCCGATTAAAATCAAGCCCTCGTCGACCTTTGCCGCCATCAGTATTTCGCAACCAATTTATATAAGAAGTATATATGTGTCGGGGGAGCTTGAATTAGTCTCGACTCATTAAGTATAGCCCCAAAAAGAAATTCATCAATAGATTCATTAACGATTAGTTAACGGGCTTCAACTCAATAATGAGTGCCTTGAGAATATAAGCCTCTATCAAACTTAGCTCTAGAAAAAGCCTATAATGACTCCCCCTCCCCGCTCTCCTAATATATAGAGGCTCTATATCCTACTAACGCGACACTATAGATAGGATAGTTCTTTATATAACTCGGTGGTTGCTTAGGATCGTCAGGCAACGTTTTTTGCGCCTAAGACACCCTCGGATACTGTATATATCTAGAGAAGAGTAAGGAGTCATTTCTTTAATAATAGGTTGCAATACGTCTCATTACTCCTGGGACATTTTCTACTCTCGTTTTTATTAGATACTCGGGCCAGATCCAGCTAATTTCGTCTCCTTGATAATACCCCCCTGTCTCCCCTTCTAATATCTAAAGGATAAAGTCTCGGACTATAGAAGACGCTTGTTTTTTTGGGGTGGATGGGGTATAGAGTTCGCCTCTACACCCGTAAAAGTGGTATGTTGTGTTATCGTTAATGAGCAGCTCTGGGAATGTTGTCTTCCTCGACATACCCCGCCCTCCCTCCCCATTGAGTTACCCAAAAAAAAACTAGCGAAACTTCAGTCGAGTGCTTAATTTTTTGTTTCTTATACAACAGCGTGTTTTTTTTTCCCCCAAGTTTTTATCTTATTTTAAGTAGTTTTTCACTCCTTCGGAGTTTGCAGTTGAAAAATATTGTTATGTCATTTGCGAGCTTCGGAATGTAATTTTTTGTCGATTTATCTTGTTTTTTCTATCTTAATTTTCTCTCTTTCCGTAAGCGTGAGCGTGTCTCGTTCAATCTGAGGCGTAAATCTTTACGTCATTGGGAAACTATGAGCGCGTATTTCCAAATACGGGGATGATGATTCCGCGGCTAGTTTCTTTATTTATCTGTTATTTTAATATTTCCTTCCCAATCGTTTCGGTAATTACCTAAGTAAATTTTCCAGATCTCGATTTAGGCACTCGTCCAAGATATTTCTTTGTTCTACGAAATTGAAGCGTAGGTATTTTATATTTTATGTAAGGGTTTTTACGTCAGTGGGAACTGGTTTGAAAACTGATCTTTAATTTCTAACAGTATTTTCTTTATTTATATTTAATTCATTTAATTTATTCTCATAGCTTATCTCGAGACACTTTTTTAAATTCAAATTCAAAAAGTTTTTATTTTTTGTAATCTTTTAGTGGGTACTAATTTGCGCAAGGTTTTTGCAAACTATGATATCTGAGGTATATATAATTGAAAACACCAATAATAGGGAAAAGTTTGCAAAAACCTTGCGCAAAATAGTATATTTTGGCAAACTATGATATCTGAGGTAAATAGAATTGAAATTATCAATATCTGATAAAATTTAGCAAAAATCTTGCGCAAATTAGTATTTGATTTGCCAACTATTGGCGATTTCTGAAAATATCAAAACTTGCGCAAAGTTTGCAAAAAGAGTTTGCTTGCGAAAATTAGTATGTCCCCTATTAAATTATATGTAAAGAGGTGTAAGGGATTTTTATCGAACACCGTTGTACTGGAAATTTCATATCGTTGTTCCCGATGAATTATGATATCGTGAACAGTCGTTTTTGATTGTTGTCACATCATAACCTCCGATGTCGATCGGGCTTCGCGTCAGGAAATGTAAATTATCGGCGTACCAGCTGTGAAAACGAAAAACTTCATTAGAAGCGCCAACCCCAACGTTTTATTTTTCATTATTATTAAACAGATTATTTGCCAACAGCGTAGACCTGTATACTAGTCTCCTATGCCATCAATATATTCAGCCGATGCCGTGAATATGTGTATTGTTATAATGGTTTTTGGCAAGCCCGTTCGTGCCATGACTCTTTTGTAATTATAGTTACAACGATTTAACGGCTTTCGGTAGTGGCGTGCTCTTATATACCAATACGAGGCGACTAACCCTGGATGATTAATTCGTTTACCTCAAAATCGAATGACGCGTTGAAATTTTTCAGTTTTAGATTTTACACTATATTGGTAGATCGTACGAAAAGCATATATATATATATATATATATATATATATTTCTATAGTAAAATTGTTTAAAAATAATAATAATAATCAGCTATACACTCTTTTACGAAGTTGGCCATTTCATTACAGGCCTAATTTAAAATAGTACAGGCAAGGGCGCCTACACGTGCTCATCAGCTCGAGACGTCGCGTGCACTTGACCGCGTGAAGCGGCCTTGCATGCACTATTTCAAATTAGACCTGTAATAAAATGGCAGATCTCACAAATAAGGATATAAAAGAGTGTATAGACTAATACCTTATAGGCGACTTTTAATGCCATTTATTCAGGTGGTCAGGTTAAAACGCGTAGGAGGGTGGTGGCAAGCCCTTCATGCCTAAACTCACTAAAATATCTAATGCAATAATTACTTAATAAGACGTTTTCCTAAATATGTTTCCGTTAAAGTTAGTTTATTCTTTAGAATATCTTAGCGGGTTGCTGTAGATAATGCCTAAAATTACTTCTATAAAGGTATCCCTATATAATACTGTAAAGTCTCTATAGAATTTTATGGGATTCTTTACGCTTTCTAGATAAATTGTTTCTTAGTTTTATTCTTTAGAATAACTGGGCATAATCTACAGAAACGTTTTTAAATGCTTTTCTTATAGAAATATCTATAGAATACTGAACAGTCTCTATTAGATCTCTGAAGGATTTTTTGCATTTTGTATTAAAAAAAACATTTGTATCATAGTTTTTAATTTAAATTTAATTTAATTTAAATATAAAACTTCAAACCGTCCGCTTTTCCACCCCTAGTATATATTTTTTATAAATTTCATTTTGATTTCGAGTCTGAACCGTGCTTTGGTTTTTGCGGTTAAATTTCCGTTTAAATTTCTAATGAAATTCCCAACGGATATCTCTCCCATAAATGGAAGTTTTTAGTATCGCCTGAGGATTTAATTATATGTATACTCTTAATGCATCATACGCCTTCCCACCCCGCGAATCTTTAAAAACCTATTTCACCGTGACACTTACGGTAAACGCCATTACGACTCCGATAGCTCTATGGTTACGAGTCATTGTGGAAAATGAACTTATGGCGGACCACACGCTGCCACCCGATGATTAGATTTCAGGGCACGAAAAACTAAGAAGTCGTTTGGTCTTAATTACGATGGCATAATCTTAACATTACGTTTGCGTTTTTTATCTTATAGTATAACAAACTGAACAGTAGCAAATTTTTTACATGGACTTACTTCATTTCTCT
Source organism: Leiobunum rupestre (assembly GCF_980474605.1). Taxonomy (NCBI): domain Eukaryota; kingdom Metazoa; phylum Arthropoda; class Arachnida; order Opiliones; family Sclerosomatidae; genus Leiobunum; species Leiobunum rupestre. Next base: position 26,455,108 of record NC_143394.1, on the reverse strand, counting down.
CCAATAATGGAGTTTTCATTTAAAGGAAGTAAAAAGCTTCAACAATTTTAAGTAATTACCTCCGTAAATAACCACTAATCGGCGCCGAAATGTCAAAAGCCGCGAAACTCTTACGAAAGGCTAACCCGGTATCGAACCGATAGATCGATAGGAATTTAGGGGGCCCTGAAACCTGGACCCCACGCAAAAAAATATCAATATTCCAGGTGATTCGAGTCAAAGTATACCGATATGCAATAATTACCTGATTATTTATCCTATAATTAGCCTAATTAAGTTTCCTATGTTTTCCTATAATTCGCCTATTTAGTTTCTTATATTTTCCTATAATTCGCCTATTTAGTTTCCTATATTTTCCTATAATTCGCCCCTAAAATTCCTATTTTCCCTATAAAATTTTCAAAGATTTTCCCTGGTCATTATTGGAGAGGACAATGTTTGAATTGTATGTGGGGTGGCGGGGTGGTTAGCACTTTCGCCTCGCAGCAAGAGGAGCCGGGTTCAATCCTAGCTTGTGGCACTGGGTGAAAACTCGGGACAACTCCCTCCGCGCTGAGTTTTCAAATTGTTTCCCCACTGGTTTAAGAGGTTTTTCCCGACCTTTTCGGTTTCCCCTTCCATAAAAACTTGTTAAGGTTAGCGGTAATAGTTAGTGTGGGGAGCTGTTGGCTCGCGTGGCATGAAGGGCTTGCCACCACCCTCCTTCGCATTGTTACCCGGCCACCTGAATTATTGGCTTCAAAAGTCGCTCGATGACTTAGGCTTAAGGTGGTGCCTTGGGTATTAGCCTAGCTGAGTATTACCTTGGGTATTAGCCTAGCTGAGTAGTGCCTTGGGTATTAGCCTAGCTGAGTATTACCTTGGGTATTAGCCTAGCTGAGTATTACCTTGGGTATTAGCCTAGCTGAGTATTACCTTGGGTATTAGCCTAGCTGAGTATTACCTTGGGTATTAGCCTAGCTGAGTATTACCTTGGGTATTAGCCTAGCTGAGTATTACCTTGGGTATTAGCCTAGCTGAGTATTACCTTGGGTATTAGCCTAGCTGAGTATTACCTTGGGTATTAGCCTAGCTGAGTATTACCTTGGGTATTAGCCTAGCTGAGTATTACCTTGGGTATTAGCCTAGCTGAGTATTACCTTGGGTATTAGCCTAGCTGAGTACTACCTTGGGTATTAGCCTAGCTGAGTATTACCTTGGGTATTAGCCTAGCTGAGTATTACCTTGGGTATTAGCCTAGCTGAGTATTACCTTGGGTATTAGCCTAGCTGAGTATTACCTTGGGTATTAGCCTAGCTGAGTATTGCCTTGGGTATTAGCCTAGCTGAGTATTACCTTGGGTATTAGCCTAGCTGAGTATTACCTTGGGTATTAGCCTAGCTGAGTATTGCCTTGGGTATTAGCCTAGCTGAGTATTATTATTATTATTATTGTTTCTACCGGATTCCCTTTAAGAATCGTAATTTCTCAAAACAAATTTGAAATTTATTATAATACAGTTACTTTGAATGTGAAAAATATTCTGGTAGTAAAATAGTCTTTGGTATTTTATATAGTTCGATTATTTAAAAGTTTGTAAATTAGACAAAAAAAATTGCAAAACATTCAGAATGGAGTATGACAGGAAATGGCTCGAAAACGCGCTTAAAAATCCGACGTAAACGATAGCCGTTAGAGTAAAATCAACGTCGCCATTGAAGCTGATGGTTCAGGGTGCAAACGCCATTAGGAAATCGCGGGGTTGCGAAGAGGGGTCCTCCGCCGCCCGCGGAAGGAATGATAAAAGCAGAAATAAAAGAAATTCGGGATATTTATCTGGCAACGTGTTGTTACGTCTTTGCCTCCCATCTCTTCGACACGCCGATTTCGGGTAAAAAAATCTCGGAAAAAGCGTGAAACGATCAAGATCTTTTATAAGAATATTTACCTCGCTGATAGCGCAATGACTGACCGTGGCTTCTTTAGGTAGAAGAAAAGAAAAAATAGTGGCATTATTGACAGTCCTACCACAGGAAATGGTGGGGATTTTTGATGTGTGAAAAAATATCCCCCGTTTTTGAAAATCCATTCTTTTAAAATGACCTTGCTTTGATATTGGAGGTGGTTTATGATATGGCCATTTTTGTACGTGTGTATGTATGTAGTTGAAAATTCACGAGTTAAGATTTCAATGTTAGCTGAAATGATAAACTGTTAGACTTTCTAGATAGCGTAGACTACGTTCTAATGAATAAAGCTTCGGCTACATTGGGACAGATGGCGCTAGTAAATTTAAAATATTTTAGTTATCATGGCAGTAGATGGGGTTGAAATATTGGTCTTATACCCGGCTTAAAGTAATTTAAACGACATTTAAAGTTTTAAGAAATATCTATGAAAAGTTAGCTTTGACTTCCTATTATTATAGGGCTGTGCGAGTAGTGGTTTTAGGCAATCGAGTCGGGTACCGAGTATCTGAAAACTTTTTCGTCTAGTGTCGAGTCGGGTAGTATTTTTTCGGGTCGGGTAATCAAGTACTCGATTAAGCCAAAAATTTATTTATTCGAGTGGTTGAGTAGTTAAGAAAAACGTTCGAGTACTCGAACGAGTTTTTTTCGGGTAATTTTCTTTAATTATTAATAATGGTATTCTTGATGATTCATAACTGTATTAAACTAACCAATTCATATAAAAGTTGACTGATTAACTGTATTATTAAACATTTAAACTACTAAATTTATACCTAAGTAACTGCCATAGCGTCATCCGAATTCAAGGAGACGAAAAGAAATATAGTAATATCAGAGCGTCACGTTGAAATTATTGCGACGGAAACACAAAATTGTGTAAATACTCGTCGAATAGTCGAGTACCCGAACATGCTGGGGAAAATAATAACCCGACGAATTCAGCAAGGTGGCTTATCAGAGTATTCGAGTACCCGAATAAGTAAATTTTCGATACTCGATAATCGACGAGTATTGCATTTTTCTTAATCGAGTTACGAGTTCGGGTACTCGATGATGCTCGAGTACTCGCTTAGCCCTGTATTAGTCTTTACAGAATTTGAATTTAATTAAGTGAAAATGTTCCCTTAATTTTCGTTTCCATAAATAACATTTTAAAGAGTGAAACGGGTAGTATGAGCTTGAGCAGTATTGTTTCGGGTATTCCGATTTGAAAGATCATCGCCGCGAATAAAGCGACCATCATTTGATCCCCCCGTTTCGAACCGCGTGTATGTATATTTTTTTATCGTCTCCGTCGTTGAATGGCGGCGAAGTGGGTGTATCGCGCGTAGATGCAATTGCCCGCTCGCCTAATGATTCCGATTTAAGCGTTTTCTTATATAAAATAGTTGGTCCATGAAAATGTATACGCGTCCACAATGCAGATACGATTTCGCTTTTTCTCATTCCAGTCCTTAGTGAGAGGGAGGCGTGGAGGGGGTGGCGATCACCCAAGATCATTCATGGCCCATGAAACAGACATTTCTTTTCGGCGGCGACAATCTCTCCTTATTCTTTGAAATTCTTTGATCTTTTGTTGGCCGAGTTCGACGCTTTTTGCCCGCTCCAATGACTCTCTCTTTTTGTTTCGAGCTCGTTGGTGAGCCGTCATTTTTCCGCGTAAGTCGGCTAGTCAGCCCTTTAATCACCCGCCTTTAATCGCCTTGATTAGCCGCGGCACGCTATTGTCAAGTCGCCGCCTCTACCCTTCTCCGCTGTCATCCACTGTGTCTCCTCTTTACACTCTTCCCTTTTATAGATACGGCTTCGTTATAACATTTTACGTATACTTTTTAAATATTTATTTAATCAATGAGATTCACTTTTAAACCAGACTTAAATAGCTGATTTTAGCCTCGTTTTGATGTATATTAATTTAGCACTTAAATTTAATATAAAATCAATTTAATTAACCAAATAGATTCAGTTTTAATCCTGTCTTAAATAGATAATTTATGCCTCGTTTTGATATACATAAATTTATTCATTTTCTACTGTAGATTTAATTTGTTCACTTAAATTTAACATGAAATCAATTTAATTGGCCAAAGAGGTTCACTTTTAATCTTGCCTTAAATAGCTAATTTCAGCCTCGATTTGATATACATAAATTTATAGATTTTCTACTGCAAATTTATTTTAACACTTAAATTGAACATAAAATCAATTTAATTAACCAAAGAGGTTCACTTTTAATCTGGCCTTAAATAGCTAATTTAGGACTAGATTTGATGTACATACATTTATACATTTGTTATTGTAAATTTAATTTAACACTTAAATTTAACATTAAATCAATTTAATTAGCCAAAGAGGTTCACTTTTAATCCTGACTTTAATAGCTAATTTTAACCTCTATTTGATATGCATAAACTAAATAAAAAACAATAAAACAATTTAGTTAACCAATGAGATTAACTTTTGTCCGAGCTTAAACAGCATGCCTAAATTGGATGTACAAATTTATACATTTTCTACTGTAGTTTTAATTTAACGTAAAGAAAGAGCTATTTTCAGCCTCGAATTGATATAACGATTTCTAATTTTTTTTTTACTCTAGTTCGAACAAAGAATATAAAGCCCCGGGAATGGAAGGATTGATATTATTGGCCGCGTGTTTTGTTAGCGCCAGAAACTTCCGGCAAAGCAAATCAGAGTAACCGGAAACGGTTAACGCAACCCGGTCTCTCTTTGAAAACGAGAGGTGCAAAAGTTCTATTCTTTGGTTCGAATTTAATAATAATTATCCTACATAATTCATTTTTGTTCAGATTTAAACCACTTTTTTGATTAATCCGCCGAACTAATAAATATAGATTTCAACACTTTCAATTATAATTTTGAATTTAATACATTGTAAACGGCTCGATTAGAAATTCGACAAAAAAAAATTATCGGATGACAAATCCACTTTTTGTCCTGGCTTTAAACAGCTTTTTTTCTACGTTTCTAAAACTAAAGCGGAAATTATAGTCTGTAGAACGGATGCTCGTCCTAGATTTAGCTGAGGACTTCCTAATTTAATTAGTAATTGATTTTTGAACCCGGTCAATTGTTAAAAAATAAAATGGTGAGGTTAATATTATCTAAACTCTAGATAATTATATTCCCCGCAAACTAACCCTATAAACCTGGCCCTAAATAATTCAAGATGTTATCTAAAATTGGGTACATGACGCCATATTTGGATTAACCTAGAGGGAAAAATATTTTACATCAACGTGAAATGTTTACAAATATATCGAGCGAACGCTATTTCCGGGCTCTAGATGGCGCTAGTCTCGCGGGTTGTTTTCGTTCTAGCTTGGGAATTTTCTCCACAACGCCGAATTAGACAGGGTACCCTTCGATTAATTTAGTCTCTATCTTCCTGTAATACTTCTTTTATTGTAATTTTCGTCCAATAATGATTGTGTTTTTATGGCGGCTCGAACGCGTTTGAATAGATTTCGCGTGCCCGAATTCATTTTTTTGTCCCTTAATCTTCCATGCATGGTTTCATTCGTATATACGTTTTTATTTTTCGACGTTTGTATTTCAATATCTCGGCGATCATCGAATTGTCTGGTTTGGATTTCCCGCCCCCCGTCCGCTACCCGTACACTGGCGCACATTTCATTAAGCGCTAATCTTCATTGGCCAAAACTTTTCCTTTTGTTATAAGTTATTCGATCGAGACAAAAGGCGTCGATGTATATTTATGTTAATTCCGAGACCATCAAATTCTCATCCTTAATCTATTATAGTAGCTTTGATTTAGTTTTTTACCTAATAATGGAAATAATCGAGTCGTCACAGTCTACGATATTTTTAAAAACTGCTTGATGGAAAAATGAAAAAGCGATTGTGTCGATTTCCTGATTTAGTCCCAATTTTTTTGGCTTTTTTGTAAACATTTGTAGCCTTCTTGGAACGTGATCGGGGTTGTCACAGTACTTGGAAAACTCGGAAATGTCTGGTGATTGGAAAATGGGTTTAAAAGTCAGGGAATCTGAAAATGGGTCTAAAAGTTAGAAATATTGGAAATGGGTATAAATATTAGATAATTTTAAAATGGGTATAAAAGTTAGAAAAATGGTTCTAAAAGTCCGGGAATTGGAAAATGGTTCTCAAAGTCTGGTAATTTTTAAAAATGGGCCTAAAATTTAAATAATTTGAAATGGAAATTATAAAATATTAATATAATATAATATAATCTTATAAAGTCAGAGAATTCAAATCGGAGAAAACTAAGGCAACCCATTTTTTATATTTTAATAAAAATTCAATATTTAGAAATTAACCGCCACATTTTAAACTAGCACACTGCGCCGCAAAATCCTAACGTGTTCGAAAACAACGCCGTAAATCGTGCATTTGGAGCAGCAAGAAAAAATAATCCACAATCGTCAAGGCGTACCCGAATATCTGTCCGTACTGATAACCCGCCATTCAAACGTTAACTCTAAACATATTATTACATTGTAGTTAAGATTACCGCTACACGTTACAAAAAAAAGACCGGTTTATCTGTCTCAGTCACGGACAAAAAAATAGTCCCTTTTGGGGGTTTGAGAACAATTAACTTTACGCCGGCAGAGGACGGAACTAGTTGGCTCTACTCGGACGCGAAGAAGGGAGAGAAACGTTTGGCGTCGCGTGTAGAAACGTTTAATTTTTATAATGAATGAAAAAGGAGGAGTCCACCAGCTGAAATCTTCGTCGCGAGGCGCAGCTCGGGCCGCTCGGCAACAAGTGTGTCGGGGATAAAGAGAGGCAGTTCGCTTCCCCGCAAGGCGCTCGCGGGAGCCATTTTAGCCTCGGCGCGCGCCTAAGTCGCGTTTTTGGGGCGGATCGAGTCCCGGACGCCACGCGCAAGCGCTTTTCTCGGGATCCTGGCTCTCTCCGAGGGACACCGAACAACTTCTCTTCGAAACTCCGCCGCCGATGTAGACGTTCGCCGCGCTTCTCTACCGCGGCACCGAAACGCTACGAGGAAATCTTTTTCCGTTCGAGTCAGTCGCTCTCTCTCTCGGGTGCCCGTTGAAAAGCCTTTGTCATTTTTGCGTCTCTAGTTGGGGGGTTTCATACCCCAAACCGCGCTCGTCGGATAGGACCGGTCTATACACGCGAGGGAAATTATTCTCTAATTAACCCCCCCCCCCTGAAATATTATTTTCGAACTTGTATAAACTAGTTAGTATTACTTTAGACATAAGTTCCTCGTTTTCGCGTTGAATCGTATCGAATTGTTCAAACATCAAATAGTGATTTTATGAGGAATCACCCACCATCTAATATGGTAAGTGTAGTTTTTTTCCACTATTTGTTATTGATTAGTTTTAGTTAGCGATATAACCAGTTTCGTAGCTGGGGGGAGGGGGGTGACACCCGACCGTGAAAAAAAAGAAAAATTACACAAACTAGAGAAATTTGTTTTGACTAGTAAGTACACTACTGGATATAACACTTTGATTCTTCTATAACGCAAATCATTAAAATTTGGCGGCTTGTGCATTTTTAGTTACGCGATAAAGTAGATCGAAAGATTGGTCCCTAATATTATTTACTTTTCAATAAGCACAGGGCTTTAAAAATTAAATTTCTTTGAATTGAAAAATTTATTAGTTTTCGTCCGAGTCAACGTCGCGTAGAAAAATCGCTCAACAAAAATTCAAATCGATTTGAATGGCTTTGAGCAAAACGCCCCGATCATTATTTGATTATTACCCGTTCACGATTTCAGAAAATAAAAATAAAGATTAATGATATCTCTTGGAACGCGGGCTTCGATTAAATTTCATTCCTAAATAAAATCTTGAAAAAATAAGTCTATAAAATGAGTTGAATGAAAAAAGTTCATAAATTTCATCCAACCCATTCAATACAATCAAAAGGCTGGCTGCTAGATATACAAAGTATATTCAATAGTGTTACGAGGGGGAAAAAGGTTCAAAATTTTTAACTTTGAAGTATTTGTAGCGGCTATGTGTTTTTTTTTGTGCCAATAGAGTGAAAGTGAAGTCTGTATTGGTTGCATCGCCACCAGGGGGCATTGTTTATGAGCCGGGGAATCGTGCTTCTCATTTAGACACGCTCTCTATGGCCCCCGTCCACCCGCCTCTGACTATTTGGCGCGTATTGCAATCCCCCCCTCTTTACCCCATCCTCATATGGGTGCACCCCGTTGTTTTATACAATGGGCTCCTGCATATTTTCAAGGTCCTAGACTCGGATTTTTTACGATCCACCTATTCTGTACGTTTAAATTTTACGATCATGCTGTAAGCGGCCGATAGACAAGAGGATACATTTTACAGTTTTGTATCGTCCACAATTTGATTTTTCGCCGAACTAGTTTATTTCTGGTTTTAATTACGAACCGCGAAGAACCTGGTCCGTATTCAGTGGCGGACTGGCCATAGATTGAACCTGCCCGATGGCAGGTGGGCCCCACGGACCGTTCATGAAGTGGGCCCCTCAAACATGATAGCCTTATAGTTGTTAAAGCTGGGGCCCTTTGTCTTCTGGCAGCCCCAAAATATTAGACCCAGTTCGCCACTGTCCGTATTGATGTTATTTTAATTATCGCTTCCTAGTCGAAGTCGACGATCGTGTGCCGACACTTGTATTTCAGACCGTTATCTGTCAGATAAACTTCGCGCTGACTATATTTCCCCTCTTTACGCCATATTACACGTGTTGATGTACTCTTTTCCGTAAATTGAATCCCTTGATATTTTATTTTACCGATATTTTAGTATACTTTTTAATAATAATATTGTAACTTTGTTTTAAAAAATGTCTTCGGTATGGTTGGAATTGTAATATCATAAAACAAATAATTATAATAATACCATTACGAAAAATGGTAAATCAAATTTAATTTCCAATTAAAATATCAAAAATTGCGCAGATCCAAATAAGACTTTGATCTGAAATTTTAATCCAACATGCGTTATATTATATCCAATTACAATGTATGAAATTCCACTTCATTCCGATTTGATATAAACAGAATTTGATTCAAATTAGATGCATATTTATTAAAGTTTGATTCAAATTCGACTTTTATCTAAATACGTTATATTTGAAATATATGAAATTCAACTTTATTCCGATTTGATCAAAGATATTTATCTGAAGATAATTTTATTCGAACTAGTAATCAGCTATAGGCACCAAATTTTCCCTAGTAAAGACTTCAATACTTTAAGGTCGAACTGTCAAAGTATAATTTATGTTTTAGAGGTTATACTACGGATAATAAATCAAATAGTTTTCACACTAATATCGTACTTGATTTTATAGCGCCAACGACATTGATATAAACTTGTCGAAAACCAACTTTACTCTATGGCGACTAACTTGATCGTACCTGTATTTGTAGGTAGTACGTAATTTTAAACACACGCCTTGGCATTTTGTTTGAAACCACTATATAGATGTATATATATATTACCTAATTTCGGCGATATTGTTAAAACAATAATTTAAAGCTTTTGTTTACCTACACACTGTCATCCGACACATGTTCGTACGAATAAATAATAAAACATCCCATACACTCGTAAGCTTATCGTAAATGATACTAGCTCGCTTCGCTTTTAGCGTACGGGCAATCCGGGTTGGGTGCCGCGTGGGATATCCAATTAAATCTCTCTCTGAATGTCGAAGTTTTAAAAGTTTAATAACTGACTCTCCGATCTATAAAGTCCGTCGGTGTGGGCTCGGTTTGGGAGTTAAACATATAGACGACAATATTTAGATAAGGCGGCCGCGAGCCGGCGTATATTAACCGCGAAATTTTGATTCGAGCGTTCCTTTCGGAGCTTTATTATAAATATGGGCAACATTGCCCCTCGCGATTAGAACGCCGTTCTTCAGTCACCCGACATTTAATAGAAAGCCGCCCTGACCGGTAAAGTCACGCCAGACGGACGCGCCCTTTCGGCCGGCTTTGATTGAATTGCCAGATGATTATTGAATCCGCGCGGGCTATCTGCTTGAAAATTCCTCCCGTCATTTTCCTTTTCCCCAAAATTTGTTCGGAGAGCTTTTGAAATAGAGAGCGTGATACACCAGCTTCTCTATTGAATTATTCTCGTTTTGTTTTGGCTAGCGGCTCGATTATCGCTAGTCCTAATGCCCGGCTCCGATTCCACTATTTAAAATTTGCATATTTGAACGCTATATTCGTAACGGGTGGCTACAGCACCCCAAATCAATTAACTCGCTTCGGCCAATAATTATTTGAAGCGGAACTTCCCTCGCGATATTTTCATTAGTGAAATATATAAATATACGCGAGCCAAAAGCGTCGCCGAAACCCCAGCAATTTCCAATATTATAGAGAAATATAAGCATTATGTATAGAGCCGCTCTCTATACGTAACTGGCGAATCTGCTATTTCGTTTATATATACTCTAGGCGCTCTGCCATTTTCCGAAATTGGGGAATTATCTAAATTATATTTCTAAGCGCTTTCAATTAAAATGGACGTATCATATCTAGGCAATATTTTTTTTATTTATATTATTATTCATTTGAATTTTAATGATCAAAATTTTGTGATTTGTTTTTCCATTGAATTAAGGAATGGCTTATTGAATTCATTAGTATTTGTTTGAAATTGGGTTACTTTAATTAGATTTTAGCAACCTCCCCAACCCTATGTTGCGCAAATTGTTATTCGTTATATCTCCACCTCGGGCTTATATTTGATTGTCAACGTATTTATTTACTTTGGACCAGTTTGAAATATTGGCGTCTTCGTATCAGACTATCTTCTAATCATCTTTAAAGTCGACAGATGGCGGTGTGATTATACATACATTTTCAGATTTAATTAGATTCATTATACAAATCGAAATAACCAACTTTTTGTTGTCAAAATATAAAAGGGTAGTTATCAGTATGGCCACATTTTAAATATTTATAATAATTTTAAATCAAATAAATCAATTTATTTAAATCTAATTTTTTATTTTAATGAATATTTTGCATCTATCAGGTATGAAAAATAATATTAATTTAATTACTAATAAAATTTAATTTTTATTTAATATTTTATCATTGTTTTTAGAATCTTATTAAGACTATTTTATATTCCTTCATTAAAATACGTTGTGATTTTAGTCAGTGATATTTAAATCAATCACTATACTAATAATGCCTAGAAAAATTTCTTAAATCCTTGAAAATATTAGAAATTTCGCATTCTTAGTTCCCTGTTTCATCAGAAAAGCGCAATTAATACGATTGGAACAATCTCCAAAAACTGAAAAGATGGGGAGAGTAAGGTGCATCTTCGGAAAAACTGGGGGCAATCCTATAGTTAGTGAATGCCACGCTGATAATAATATTTCCTTATTAAATGACTGTCATTCCACGGTGAAAATGAGTCGAGCCAAAGATATATTTATATACGTTCACGCTCTCAGACAATGTCGGGAGCTCCACTAAAACTTTCGTTTTCTTCGGGCAACTATAGCGGAGTTAGTTTGATAGGTTGACAAAAATAATCTTTTCTAATATCTTACTTATTGCGGCCCCTCTAGCTATAGAACGGGCTGCTATTTGGAGATTCTTCGTTGGGAGGAATCATAGAAGGGGGATGGTCTCATTTTCCCGAACTTTTCACCCCTCGCCGGTGGGGGGGGGGGGGGGTCACTTTATGAGTCTCCAATTATTACTTTATAAAGAGATGACATTTTTCTTTTTCGCTTATTGTTTCGGGACAATCCGAAGAGAGAGCCCTCCTTTTAGCTTCTTGTAAATACACGTCAGACTCTTAAAAGATGAGCGGGAAACAGATGGCGCGTGCTACGTTACCCCCCCCCCCTATCCCATCCTCCCTTTATTTCAAACATTTCCGAATACCCCCCAACTTTACGCCCCCCCCGAACCATATTCCCTATAATACGTAATAATTCAAGTCGAGTAAAGAGTAATTAGTTATGTGTCTCAGCTCTACTCACCCCCCACCCCGCCTACCCTTGATGAGAGGGTGGGGGTGGTGGAAGGGTACGGCGCCTCGGGTACTACGAAAGGGGCCCCCGAATAGCGGGGGAGGGGGGTGATACTCCCCTTGCCCTCCCCGCGATCTACGTACCCAAAATTTCTTTAGCGCGCAGTTTTTGGTCGCTGGCATCTCGCGATCTTTTTGTTTTCGACGTATGCACCCCTTTTTTTTTGGTACAAGCGATATAGCCCTTGAAAAATTACCAAGTTTGTAGAAATCTCAGTCATTAGGAGAGAGTTTTCAATAGCGACTGCCATTGTATAATCTCAACGTGGGTTCTTTATCTAGTTCTTCATTATAAACTGATTATAGTTACTTATAGTTATTGTACACAATGAAAGCTTGTTTTTCTTTATTGCGCACCCTTTTTTATTTTTTTTGGCGCGATCAGCCTGATAGGCTTATCTGTACTAAGACTAAGGAGAGGCATTTCACCGACGCGGACGCGTACGTAGTTAAACGGATGGTAAAAAATATCTACTTTATTCTTTATTACGCTATAAATGAGTATATTGAACTTGGCGTTGAAAATTAGTTTGCTTGTAAAGAAAGAACGCGAAGGTTGTGGGTTTAATGAAGATGCGCTTCACTCGCTTCTCGTAATGTTTGAATTAATTTGATCATTGTTCATCCAGTTATCGTTATCTACGATAAATCGGTGGTCCATATCTGGCTCGGCGCGATATCGTACTTCACACGCCATCGTTTTAAGTTTTAACTTCGGGTCTCTAGAACCTAGAACTTGACGAAAGACGAAACTTGTGTAAAATCTGCGGGTTTTTGTAACGGTTCAAGGATTCGTATTATTCGAATTTGCCTAATGATATATATTATTGTACTTTTTCCGTCAACCGCGTTGTAATCTTTAAAAATTACCTTTTTTGACCAAATTATTTTTATCGATAATTATCACAATAAAAATCGACCACTCTTGGCTTATTTAAACGTTGGGGTAACGTCCATTGTCCCTCAAATTTAATTCGATATAATCTGACGAACAAAAGTAACCGCAAATATTTCTTTTGGTCATTTTCGTAACAATGATTCATTTTCCAGAATGAAGAATCTTAATAACTCCCCGAGTTAATTGCGAATTAATGATTCCTTCAAATTCCTCGAAACAAATATTTAATCTTCCACCCAGATCGAGAATATCATTAAGAATCGTAGCCTTCTTTATTGCCCTTTATCGCAGACTCCAGTCTTCTCGGAAATATATAGAGCCGGCAACTGGGGTGAATGCTTCTTGATATAGTTTATTTTTACGAGCCAATATTTCGTGATAAAGTTCCGTAATACGTGTGAACGAGCCCTTCTGCAGCGTATACTTTACTTTTCTTCCATGTAATATCACATTTTAAGAATCATGTAATAAAAAGCTAGACGTACCGGGGGGGGGGGGGGGTAAGGATGAAAAAATGTATTTGCGGAAGATTCCAAGGGTGTTCTGTTTACGTAATAAATGACGTTTCTCTCCCTTTGAGGGCGCTTTTGGCGAATGCTTCAATAAACCTTAATGATCCTCCATTTTTTACCGTTCCTTTCCGATCCCCCCCCCCCTTCGTCTTCCTGCCTTTTATACTATATTTCCGCTCCCACAATTCCATACGGAGGCGTCTGCTTTCCTATACAGTCGCCATCTTTAGGGGAAAAACATCACTGACATCCCCCCTGGTGTTATTCTTTTTATTTGTTTTAATATTCTTGGCTTCTTCTCTTATGAAATGGACGTTCTTATATTTCGTTTTCTATAATTACTCATCAGTAATTTGTTTTCATTAATATTTGTTCGCGTCTTTGAGACGGTGGGTTTTGGAATCACCCTGTAGTGTCTCTTGGGTAGCTGGGCTCGAAGAAGTTGAAAAGCAAGGTCTCTTCTTTTGTCTTCTTAATATTTTACGATCCTCGCATTGTTGCTAGATGACGAAGTTGTCTGGGACGCCGCTCCGCGCTTCTGTATGTTGGGTTTTTACGATTTTATTTTGGGTAACTGTTATGCCGTGTTATCGCCTACCAAACAGTCATTTTCAAATTTTTCACCCTCTGTTTTCCAGCCTATACGCTTCATTATTATTTATAAGTCAATGGGATATCTTAACTTGCTTTATTTCTACTCGTATTTTACGTATGTTTTATTGTTCTTAAAGACTTAAATAATCGGCTGGAATCCGGTGGGGTTTTTAAGATTTCATAGCCACAAAGAAAAATTATTTGGGAGTTTCGACTTTTAAAGTATTTTATTTTAGTGCGAATAGACTTATCTGTATCAAACATAGGGGTTTGAACGCCCAGAATGGGTTCGTACAGACCTGGAAAACCTGAAAATATCAGAGGATTCGATTGTCGATAGAAAAGCCAGGGAATTATCAGGGAAATTCCCATTATTTAGTAAACATTGGGGGAATTTGAGGGCCCAGAAAGTTTTCCCTAAAGAGTACAAATTAACATTAATAATAATAAAATTAAAATAACAAAACTGATACTTCATGGCTTTAAAACCATTATTTTAATGTTATAAACGTTAAAATAATGTTTATAAAGCCATGAAGTATGAGTTGTGTTATTTTAATTTTATTATCAATTTTTAACCATGGATACAAAATTCTATTTATATGACCTTAACATTAATAAGTTTTAAATGTCAATCATGAAATTAGCGACCCAATGCACTTCATGAAAAGATTAAGTTTGCAAGGACATGGATAGTTACACCAGGTAAGGGTTTTGCACATAATAAGATAAAACCTTACTTCATATTGGGGTTATCTTAAAACAATATCAGTCGAAATACTTGGATATATCAAGAAAATCGGTTGGCCAATAGTGGTATTAACCCCGGCAGACCTGTTTCATTAAGCGTTAGAAACTAGCATGCTCGCTCAGAACTAAGTGAAAATCATATACGTCCTCTTTGCAAACATCAGCCCTTAATTTGGATTGTATACCATTGGACCGAAATCCCATTCGTCCGAATGTACCATTCAACCGAATTCCAATCGACCGAAAACCGCGTTTCAATATAACATTAGTGATACATATTTATATATCGTAGGTTACGTGACTATAGTATATCTAATTTGGACTAAACTATGTCTTAAATATTTATTATTTCGTACCGACGTGTATTTTTAGAGCTTTTTCCCTTGAAATTTGATATTTTCCGGGATTAATTTTGGAAAATAACCTTGATAAGACCCGACGTGAAATAGTTGCCTACCATATATAACCTAACCTAACCTAACCTAACCCAACCTAACCTAACCTAGCCCAACCTGAACTAACCTAACCTAACCTAACCCAACCCAACCTAACCCAACGTAACCTAACCTAGCCTAACCTAACCCAACCCAACCTGAACTAACCTACCCGAAGTGAAAACGAACCAGATTTAAATTTCCCATTCAACTGAATCCCGCCATGTTGGGCTATAAACGAAAATACTTTTCGGTTCAATGGGATTCGGTCCAATAGTATACAACCCTTAATTTGGGACAAAAATCAGAGCAATATCAGTGGAACCACTTTGAAATATCAAGGAAATCGGTATAAACCCTGGCAGACCTGTTTCATTAAGCGTTAGAAACTAGCATCCCCGCGCAGAACCATAAGTGAAAACCATATACGTGCTCTTAAGTCGGGGACTTGGTCCATTGGTTGTTTATGGGGTGCATCTTCCCGTTCTGGGAATTCATCGACAGTGAGCGAAGATAAAGCTAAGACATTCCCCTCTCCGCGTTCCGTTCGCGAATAGAAATGTCTATTTTCCAAATGGTTTTTTGCTCCATCCAACTCATCAATCGCTTATCTGATGCTCCGAGAGAAGTAATGACGAATGCCACGCGGCAATAGAGCATCCTGCAACCCAACAGAATCCCCCATCATTTCGGGGACCTCTCTCCTAGATTCCAGGAAAGTCTCGAAGGAACGAACAAGCGTCTAGATTGTTATAACAGCGATCTATACCGAGTTTCCTATATATTTCTTTCGAATTTTCCCAGTTAATGCTCCTTACTTAAGCCAAGCCGTTTGCCGCTATCGTTCATCAGTTTCTTATATTTGATATCGGGTCCCGTTGCGCGGGATATTCATCCCAGCCCCGCTAATCCCCCCCAGCAGGCGGAGCAATTAAAGGAGTCGCTTTGAGAGGCTCCGTGCGTGTGTCTCTCTCTCTCGGGGGGAAGTGAGCAATTTTATTTCGGTTCAATTAGGTCAAGTGGTAAACTACGGCGAGAGGCGTGTGTCGATTCGGAACGACTTTTACACCATTCGGTACTTGTAAAATTGGTCACGCGATTTATATGGCGCCACTGACGGACTCTTAACAATCGTAGACTCCTCGATTTGTTGTTTTAGCGGCCACCCTGTCACCCCTTTTTTACTTACCCGCCTTTTGACGCCTTACCAATCAATTTCTTCGCTTTCCCCTTTTGACATTCGTCAAAAGATGGCGTCTCGCGCCTTAGTGTTTCCCCTCTAGTCTTTATTAGTCGCGGCTGCTCTTCAGGCCGCCGAAAGAGCTTTTCTTTTCAACCATAGATCCCCTTCCTCCGCGACCGAAATTTTTTAAATACCGGATAACGTACTTAAATTGTAATCGTCCGATTGCGCCAATCGCGCCGTGAAAGTCGCCATGTTGAATAACTGTGGCCTTTTATAGAAATTGGATGTTTTAATAGATGCAGGCTCGTTTTTTTTTAATTTTTAATTCTACATCTTATAAGGAGACGACCCGATGTGTAACGCACCGATTTGGTTCAAACTCGAGGGTTTGGTAGACCTTCATGTTACTTGAAAAACCCTAAATGGAAATGTCTCCATAGGCAACCGTTTTGACGTGGCAACCAAAAATGTTTTTGACAACACAAAAGGGAAATTTCCCTAGTGACAATACCATGGGAATCTGACCAATTTTAAAAAAAAAATTAAATTTTCTAAAATGCATAAAATAGAAAATAGAAATAAAAAAATTATAAGAAAGTTCGAAATTGATTAAAATTTTTACAGGGGGGTACCCTTAAAATTGGTCAGATTCCCATGCTATATTCAATTGGAAAATTTCCATTTTGTGTTGTCAAAAACATTTTTGGTTGCCATGGCAAAACTGTTGTCTATGGAGACATTTCCCTTCACGGTTTTTCAAGTTACATGAAGGTCTACCAAACCCTCAAGTATTAACCAAATCGGTGCGTTACACCTCGGGTCGTCTACTTGTTAGTTTTTCCAACTGATTATCAGATAACAGTTTCGTTATTTGACTCAAGGAAATAGTAACGATGGATGAGATGTCCGCTAAAATATTTTCATATTAGTTGATATGGTTCAAAATTCAAAACCAGATAGTTTAAACCCGAAACTAATACTTATTCATTGTAAACTGACAGATTAAATTAACTATTGCTAGAAATGTTTATAAAAATCACTTATGGGAAGGCGTTCTAGGTGTATGCCAATGTGCGTCTGTAGCTTTCAAAACACATTCAACATCTTCATTCAATTTCCGTACAAAAACTAGCTAATAAGAATTCAATGTAAGTTATTATTTAGTGGCAAAATTAAGCCTAAGTGCTCGTGATAAATGGTCAGGTGCCTCAGTGCGTGAGAAGGATTCGATAAATTTATCTACTCAACAAAGTAATTTACTATATATGGTGTAAACAGATGCTTTATTGCTATGTCACTATTTTTTTTAAATACATTAAACAGGGTTGCCACAGGCCAGGGAGATATCAGGGAAGTGTAAGAATTTGAGAAAAGTCGGGGAATTTAAACTATAACTTTAAAAGTCACCGACAACTAACGAGGAGACTACCCGAGGTGATAATCACCGATTTTGTTGAAACTAGGTGGGTAACATGATATTTCACCAAGGGAAAAGTTGCAATGGGCATTAGTTTTGCCATGGCAACCGAAAATGTTTTTGACAACACAGTATGTATATTTTCCCATTGAAAATAACATGGGAATCTGAGCACTTCTAAATAATAATAATAATAATTCTAATTAAAATTATTAATTTTGATCAAATTCAAACAACTAAATTTTATTTTATTAATTTTTAAAAAAAATCATTTATTACCGTCGATTTGGCGATTAGTTGGCAAATACAACTTTTTTTATCTTTATATTTCGCTTTTCTCCATTTTTACCGATTCTGATCAATTTTTACATATTTTGACCAAATTGACCAAAATTCATCAAAATATCATAAAATTAATTTCATTTGTCAATTTTGATCTATTTTTTTTTAAATTTTTCACAGGGAGAGGTACCCTTAGAAATGCTCAGATTCCCATGTTATTATCAATGGGAAAATATACATACTGTGTTGTCAAAAACATTTTCGGTTGCCATGGCAAAACTAATGCCCATTGCAACTTTTCCCTTGGTGAAATTTCATGTTACCATAAGGTCTACATACCCACCTAGTTTCAACAAAATCGGTGATTATCACCTCGGGTAGTCTCCTTGTAAGAGCAACAAACACAGCACCCCACACAAGGGGAGCGCAACCCGCATTAGCTCCTGCTGCCGTCGGAATTGGAAAATTTTTAAATTGTCTTCCCCCTTTCCGTAAAACGTTCAGAGTAAAAGGTTCGTCCAATGAAATTTGTACACAACACTGCGTTGGCGTGTTTAAAGGCTATCCTTGTGTTTGTTGCTCCCAGCATACACTAAACTGAAAGTTGAAGTAATAAGAATAAAATCTGATAAACGTAAATTGAAAAATTTTGGCCTAAAAAAGGTTAGGGAAAATTCAAGGAATTTGAAACAGAAATTTTTGTGGTAACCCTTTAAAAATAATATTCAATTATATAGTAAAATAATATTGGTATTTCGAATTTGTTTTTCAAAGTAGAGATATTAAACAGTTTAAAGGGAATATAACAATTTCAGCAACATACCAATAAGCAGCTACATAAGATATAAGGGGCCTAAATACTAATGTTATGTTCCCTTTAACATTTTAATTTTACTTTCTGGGCATTATATTGCAACTCGTCACGTTTGGAACTCGTTCAATTATGTTTCCGTTTCTTTATGAATTATAAATTTCCTAACTACATATTGAAACCAAACCTTTATGAGATCTAAATCTATATACAAAGTCTATTGGAGTGAAATTCTTGGATGTTGGATTTGTGGATTTTTATCAAAATTTTGTACGGCATTTGGTGAAATGCGACCCCTCGAATGGCGGCTACGAAAATGTTGTTAATCTAAAGATAATGAGTTATAAGCCCAGCTATTGATAAAAATATTTAGCTAAATACTGCTTACAGGAACGTTCAATGTTTATAGCATACCAAGAAACATAATATTAAAAAAAATACATTAATTTAAGTTACTGAGAGCATTTTCGCTGATAAATAGCACCGTCGTAAGAACGTGTTAATTTAGATAATTACAAGTTAAATATAACTCTTAAAGACAAATCCACTATTAAAAATCCTTAGTTTGTTTTAAAATCCAAAATGCCGTATACAAAAGAGGCAAATGTCATTAACATTATATTGATTGGTAAAATATTTTGCTGCGTAACGGTTCGGTTAACATTTTGCTATATGAAATTTGGTATTGTAACGGTTCCGGTAACATTTATCTAGATCAAATTTTCCTGTGCTACGGATCAAGTAACAATATTTTGATAGAAAATTTTTTGCTGTGCTACGGTTCCAGTTACAGTAATTTGATAGATCAAATTTGCTGTGTTACGTTTCAAGTAACATATAATATGAATCCAATAATAATCATCAGCTAAGCTAATACCCAAGGCCCCACCATAGGCCTAAGTCAACTAGCGTAAGAGGGTTTTGGCAAGCCCTTCATGCCACGCGAGCCAACAGCTCCCTACACTTACTAATACATTATTTTGATAAAGTTTTTGCTGCGTAACGGTTCGATTAACATTTTGCTAGATGAAATTTTGCATTGTAACGGTACCGGTAACATTTCGCTAGGTCAAATTTGGTGCATAACAGTTCGCGAAACATTATTTTGATAGATAAAATTTTGCTGTGTTACGGTTCAAGTAGCATTATTTTGATTGATAAAATTTTGCTGTGTTACGGTTCAAGTAGCATTATTTTGATAGATAAAATTTTGCTGTGTTACGGTTCAAGTAGCATTATTTTGATAGATAAAATTTTGCTGTGTTACGGTTCAAGTGGCATTATTTTGATATATAAAATTTTGCTGTGTTACGGTTCAAGTAGCATTATTTTGATAGATAAAATTTTGCTGTGTTATGGTTTGATTAACATTTTGCTAGATCAAATTTTGATGCGTAACGGTTCCGGTAACATTTTGCTAGATCAAATTTCGCTGCGTTACCGTTGTGGTAACATTATTTTGCTAAACCTAATTTGTGCTCTTACAATATTACAAATATTATATCTAATGATGTTTTATTTTCTTTTAGGTAAGTCATGGTTTTCTTTTGTTGATTGAACTGTTGAGCTGTCCATGTCCTCTTGAACCGCTGAACAATCTACGCGCTCATTACCTCCAAACCCTGTCCGTGCGCTGTGCCAAAAGGTAAGATACGCTGTTTTATACGCGTATTGGTAGACTAGTCTCCAGAGAAGTAGACATTGAAAAATTCATTATTCTGAAGTTTCAAACCCTGTAAAGAGCAACCGAATCGTTTGAATTTCTGGAAACAAGGCCTTAAATATCCCAGAGTTTGATTGGATTTAGCCGCTTACACGAGTTACGGACCAAGTATTTATACTTTTAACAGGGTGACCAGACTTCCAATATTTCCTATATTTTTAATACCTTCCTATATAAATTGCTTTATTTTCACCTATTTTCCTTTAAATAAACGCTCTTTTGAAAATGAAAGAACTTTTTTTGTACGTGTCATAGAACATCTATTTCTAACACTGCCACTTTCGAACAAAATCTTGAAATGTACGGGCTTTGTTAATCCGCCCGAGGTGTTTTTTTGCCAATTTGGTTCAAAGTTGGGCTATGTGTACTCCTATATGAGATATGAAATTTATCAAAAGGAGACGTTGCACTACCCATTCGATTTGCCATGGTAACTGAAAATGTTTTTGACCACTTAAAACAAAAAATCTGCATTTAAAAAAGCATGGGATTTTCTCGGTTTCACGGAAATTATTAAAAATTTTAAAATCACGAAATGGGTAATTTGGACCACATTTAGGTAAATTTCATCAAGTTTGGGTAAATTGGAACATTTTTGGGGTAAATTTGTAACATTTTTTGGGTAAAATAAGGAAAAAATCTTATTTTTGTTTTAAGTGGTCAAAAACCTTTTCGGTTGCCATAGCAAATCGAATGGGTAGTGCAACGTCTCTTTTTGGGAAATTTCATATCTCATATACGTCTACATTACGCCCGACTTTGAACAAAATTGGCAATAAACACATCGGGTACTCCCCTTGTAAGTGATCCAATAATGCAAGAAAGCAGTGTACCAAAAATTATCAATATTCTAGTCAAAAGTTTACAGATATGCAATAATTACCTTATTTTGTTTTCGTAGATTTTCTTATTTAGTGTCCTATATTTTCATATAATTCGCCAGTTTAGTTTTCTATATTTTCCTATAATTTAGTGCTCGGCATTCGATTATTTTTTATCCATGAATAAAATAAGCTCGGCGATATTTAAATAATATTTATTTAAATAACCAATAGTTGAATAAAAATTGTAAAATGTTTAAATAATCGAAAGTGAATAAGCCTATTATTTAAATTAAACAAACAATTATTTAAATAAATACAACTTTTATTCAAATAAATGCTTGGTTGCGTAAAAAACATAATTAAATAAGTTAAAATGATATTCTTTTACCAACGTTTTTTAAATAAATCGGAAAATTTGTGGATAACGAATAAAAAATTCCGAGCACTACTATAATTCGCCTCTAAAATTCCTATTTTCCTATAAAACTTTCGAAGCCTTTCCCTGGTCACCCTGTTTTACACGAATCCCGCTGAATCTTTTAAATTACTTAAAATATGAAGAGACGTCTTGGCGATATCCGTTAAGTGGCTACATCCAAGTCCCTTTTTTTAGTCACTGCTGGCCATTTTCGTTGGGATCCACTTGTTATTCGTAGATTCGTGCTTAGGGGCGCGTTTATTCGGAATATCACTGGGTGCACGGTTCGTAGCGTGCGTGTGTCTGTGCAGCGTTGTAAATACCCAGTTCGGTGTCATTGTAAAGGGCAGTGCTTAGTGTTTTGGGTGATGTACTCTGGAATAAGTGGCCTCAGATGGCTGCTTCCGCCCAGCGCTCGAAAGCGGCTTTAAGCGGCTTGTTTTTTCTCGCCTTTTCTTCGCGGGGCGTCAAGTGGCGGCGCCGACGCCACAGACCTCTGAAGTCGCTCCTCTAAACGCCTTTTTAAAGGGGTTAAGTAACGGAAGTTTGTTTCTACCAGAGTGTTATTTTTTATTTCCTTGTTTTTTTTTCTTCTGGTTCGTTGTCGATCGTTCGCTTTTCTCCGCCCTCTTAGCCAAACGTTTCTTTTGCCATTGCCTTCAATTGGACAATTATTTAAATACTTACGAGAGGGGAGCTTACATCCACGCGACCAAATTCTTATTCTCCTTCCTGCGTGTGTGTCAGTCATGGAGCTGTTGAAACTGCCACGCGTACGTTGGGAAGACTCAATTAATTTTAATTTATATACAAATAGAATACATTATGGCACACGTTGATGTGGTTTGTGTATTACGTGTCCTTTAGAAGAGAAAAGTTAAATATATAGTTAAGAAGGCAAGTTGTAAACACATGGTAGATGCAAGGATTGGGAGTCGTTGTTCATCAAAATGTGTTTGTACCTCTGTACCTAAACGTAATTTTACTTTGACAATACCATTTGATCCTTAAAGGTCTAGGTTTTTTTCTGCCTGTCCCCCTTTAAATTAAGCCAACATGTTCAGCGGTTGGCCTACCACCAGGGTATTTGTGCTCCACTAAGTTAATTTAAAGGGTGACAGGCAGAAAAAAACCTAAGCCCTAAATTTCTATTTTTGAGGACCCCTTAGAAAGATTTCGATGTTATTTTCTATTTCATAGACCTAGCCAAATATGGTGATAAAATACGCGAAAAAGTAGATTAGTCCATAATTAAAAGGGATAATATAGCTAAACCCTAAACAAATTCGAAGAAATTTAAAAACTTACTAATAACTCGTACCAATAGGTCTTCGAGCAAACAAAAAACGCGAAACTCGGATCAAATGGAAGACCTATTGGTACGAGCTATTAGTAAGTTTTTTAATTTCTTGAAATTTGTTTAGGGTTTAGCTATATTATCCCTTTTAATTATGGACTAATCTACTTTTTCGCGTATTTTCTCACCCTTCGCACAGTCCATAGGTGGTTTCTTCTAACTTAGCCAAATATGGTGTTTCATCGTCAAAAGCGAGGGGATGATCACTCCGCGTAATCGGTGTACTAATGGGAATACGCGTAATCTTTGGAGTCCCTGCCTTGGCCAGTGGTAATCTAAGCGTAATCCGGTGTACAGACTTTCTAAGAGTGGTTAGCCCCTCGGTCAAAAGTTTAAATTTTTACGCTCCCTGTAGTAAATTTCTTTCCCACTGTCCCTATCTAGTGGTGTGATGGGGTCACTGGAGCCTGTGGGGGGCTCCATACCTGGCTCTCAAGGTCATGTGATCGGGGCGCTGGGTCACTGGAACCTCATGGGTGTTCTGTGACCTACTAAGGAGGGTAGTTTGCAGTGGAAGAGGAAGCCACTCTAGTCCTCAGCTGTGCGAGGGTGGGTCTCGGGCAGCCCATGGTGTCGCCTTTTGTTGGGCCGTGATGAGGGCGTTTGTTTGCTATATGTGAGGCGGTCAAAATGGCTGTCTCACTGGCCGAACGTTGTTTCGCAAAGCGCACTTTTGTCCGGGGCTGGTTGTTTTAGGTGGCCGCTGTAGTGCTTAAGGCGGAGCAGCGGGGTACAAATACATATACTTATGTAGTAAATTTCTGTAGAATTTTAAGAAATTTCAAATATATCCCCCAAATATTTTCGCTAATTTCCAATTTATGGGGTTTCTTTGAAATTTCCTGTCATACCCCTGGCCCCACCATTGTAAATATTACGTATAAATTGAATATATTGAACTAAATTTCTGCATCGGGCACGATCATCGCAACGCGTATAAAGTTGCGTTGTATTCCAAATGCGATATTTATTAATACACGTTATATAAAATATAAGCACGTACGTGGTATATTTATATCTTCGGTGGTTTGGCGGGTAACTCGATTTTGTAAAATTAGTTAGCGGTTGATGTAGATAAGGGAGAGAAGAACGAAGTGGAACTTCGTGGTTTGAATCATTGATTCGAGACAGGGTGCGAGAACCATCCGTACGTTTTTTATCCGTATTGGCTGGTGAAATGGCGGTGCGCCCACTCTTCTCCCCTACGCGTGTATTTTTTATATCAGTCCCCTCAATTATTCTTTGGCTGTTCGTCTTTTAATGCCTTTCTTCGTCCGAAGAGTGGATCGAGTGTTTTCTTCCCATTTCTTTGCTATTTCCAGATCTTACTTTCGCCATTCCTTCGTTTCGATTTTCGCGTAAAAAAGGCCACTTCTTTTTGTATAGTTCGAGGCCCGTTTTTATTCGTACCAATCCTTTCGATATTGTTTCCCTCGGCGTCGTTACATAGTCCCCTTCTTCACCTCGGAAGCCCCGTAACACTTCAACGGAAATAAGTGGAATTCGGTAGATAGAGTGGATTCCTATATAACTTAGGTTCTTCCCCGTCTTCGAGCAATATCGTAAAAACAAAGGTGTATTTCTTTGCCTCTCTCTCTCGTTTGAGGTTGTTGGGAGGGACGACCCTTTTATGTCTCGCAGGCCTCCTTCGCATTTATTCGATTAGTCCCTTCTTGTAATGGGATTTCGTTGCTGCTCAAATGGCTTTTGGATTCAACAATCTCGTTTTTTCCACGGAGATGTTTCTGAATATTAGCTAACTGCTGTGATTTTTATAATTTTCGTTTATAATATGAAGCTGCTTTCTATAAAGTATTAAAAAAAAGAAATCGTTAATTTGACCGCCATAAGGTTATATTCCCTTTAAACAGAAAAATAAAAGATTTTCAGTAAGATTCGAAATTTTTTAAATTATGATTTTAACATTGCTTGATTTTACAAGTGTCAAGTTTCGTTTTGTAGTTGTTGTTGCGTATAAATACCCTTTATTATTGTACAATTTCTACGCCTATTCTTAATTTACGGATAGAATTCCAGAAATAAAAGAGCAGCAGTGTTGCCACACGTCAGGGAATTAAAAAATGGCCCTGAAAAGTCAGGGAAAGGTCAGGGAATTTTAAGAATTTGTAAAAGGTCAGGGAAATGTCACGGAATTAGATTTTCTCTTGACACATTTTGAAAGTTAATTTTACTCTAGATATATGACAAATTCTTTTATTATCATTTATTTCCTTGAATGTTTGGCTAATATTTTCAACCATTTTACTGAAATCTAATTCCATTTAAATTTATTAATTTCTGATAAAAGTGAAATATAAAATAAATATTTTGACCTTAAAAAGTCAGCGAAAATCTCTTAAAATAGTCAGGGAAAACGGAATTTGAATCTGAAAATTTTGTGGTAACCCTGCGCAGACCACTCAACAACCGCTTACAACATTATCTTTACCCCGTGTATCGATGGAATTTGAAACCTACGTTTTGACGATTTTGGCCACCGAATTTGAACTAAATAAACCTTTTATTCTCGCGAAATAACGTATAGCCGGTACCCCTCTCACCGTTGTCCTCGACCAAATCGAAATAACCAGGAAGGTCTAATCGCCTAATCTTACTTAGCTTCCCCGGCCAGCAGGCCAACCAGCAGTTAACCACCCTTCCTCTCTTTGGAGAGCGCGCCACCCACGTGTCGAGACGTGCTTGGCCCAGTTGAAGGGTTAATTGGGCGGACAACGAAGTTGCGGCAGCGGCATGCTGTACCCGGATAGCCCGTCTCTCTCTCTGGCGGCCAGCGAGCACTCCACTTCAGTCTTCTATCTTTTTCCTATTCCGCCATCCAGTCTATCGGCTTTTCCGCCTTGATTCTGTTTTTCGGGGAATTGCCCAGGGGCCTTCCCTTAAGCGGTCCCTTAACCCCGTCTTCGTAAGGAGAGCGGGGAGTCGCTTTCTCTTCGGCTTCTTTAGCAACGGCCCAGTCGGAATTTATAAGGAAACGCAATCAATACGGGGGAGATTAGAAGTTTCTTTTCCCGCATTGTTTCTTCCCCACTAAAAGTATCCGCCTCGGGTTGTATTTTGGGGTATAGCCGCGGCACTAGTCTCGATATGGTCCCAGTCGTAATTCAGGGGTTTCGTCCCGAATTCTTCTGGTTTTCTGGCCATATTCTTCCGGCTTCGGCAATGACCAGTAACGTTCTCTCCCCGAAGACTTTATTTCTTTGTTCGTCTCGCTCCTCGTAAAGGCGGCCACCTTCTTCTCGATAGTCGCGGCGTCTCGACACTTACTCTCATCTCTATCCAGTCCATTTGGCCAAATGTCTCCCCGCCGCTCTCCGCCTTGTTGGGCCCCGCGCGTCTCGCTCTTCGCCTGCGCGTCTTTATTATGTGGCATTGGGGATTTGGAATCGCTGGCGTCGAAAGACGACCGAGGGAGGGTTTTCCTTTCGCGACCGCCGACTTCGATGACAAATGCAAAGACTTTGTTTTTATTCCGCCGTTTCTAGGAGCTAACGCTAGATATGGCTTCCGCGCTCGCCGCCGTGTTTTGATGGAAATACTCTTACCATATTGCTTTCTACTGGCTTTTACACGATTTTTTTTACCTAGTTACTCTTACGAGGAGACTACCCGAGGTGATAATCACCGATTTTGTTGAAACTAGGTGGGTATGTAGACCTTATGGTAACATGAAATTTCACCAAGGTAAAAGTTGCAATGGGCATTAGTTTTGACATGGCAACCGAAAATGTTTTTGACAACACAGTATGTATAATTTCTCATTGAAAATAACATGGGAATCTGAGCACTTCTAAGGGTCCCCCTGTAAAAAAATAATGATAATAATTTCAATTTTCAAAACCAAAAAAAATAGATCAAAATTGACAAATGAAATGAATTTTATGATATTTTTACATATTTTGGTCAATTTGATCAAAATATGTAAAAATTGATCAATTGTTATTTTCAATGGGACAATATACAGACTGTGTTGTCAAAAACATTTTCGGTTGCCATGGCAAAACTAATGCCCATTGTAACTTTTCCCTTGGTGAAATTTCGTGTTACGATAAGGTCTACATACCCACCTAGTTTCAACCAAATCGTTGATTATCACCTCGGGTAGTCACCTCGTTAGTAACTAGTTTTCTTATTTCGATAGATTAAAACGACTCGTCAACCCGAGAAAGGTTTAAAGCAATTTGATTAAAGGTCGCGCGACAGTTTCAATATCAGTGGATTCCCGCGATACCCATTTCGATAATTGCGAAGCTTCGGACCTAATTGGGTGTAAGCTAGGAGGCACTCGGTCCAGGTTATAGTCGTGAAAGATGGTAACGTTCCGTAGCTCGATTTCGATATCTGGGGTTTGGAACGAGGTACGAGCTTACAGAGCGTGTTAAATTGCGCGGGGAAGGCGCTTGATTGATCAACAAGCTTTTTAACCAGATGGCCCCCTTCGAAAACATCTTCCCTCGAGGTGGCGCTGCTCGCGGGCCATTATCACGCCACCATTTTTTGCTTTCTGATCTTCGCAGTCTCTCCGTGTGATCTGGCAGCCAGTAATGCCATCCTGGGAGTCTGACCCGAATTTTATGGACTATGGAGCGCTTTTTTCTCCCGAATCTCTCACGGTTATGTCCGTGCCATCCATGACCGTTATTCAACTCCCTCCCGCCTCCTTCTATACGATCTTATACTTCAACCACCCCGAGATCCCTTATAGTATCTTCGCGGAATCCATCCGGGGTTTGGATATCGCCGCCCTATTCGCACTATTGCCGTTTACGACAAATTCCAAAATTGAAATCGACACATTTTCCTTCGATAAAAGATACTATAATATTTTTTTAATATAGATGTAGTTGTTTTTCATCGCGCTATAACGACCCCGTATAGTAAATACTTTTTGACTACTTTATATTCACGACGACATTCCGTATGTGAAGGAAATTGATTTTCCAATCTTTTATTATTTATGTAAATTGCTATTTCTATAGTTGTTGAAATTTCTGAAATTGTATTCTCTATGCTCAATTAAGCAACTCGTATGCTATGGGAAAATCTGATAAAAGAAAAGAAACCAGCTCAATTGTTTTTCTCGTCAATCTTTCAAGGTTTAGTTTGAATTTTTGAATGCGTAATCAGTCGAGAACCGTCTACGTAGTTAGAACTCGACCCGAGGGGGGGGGGTGGTGGTTTTTTTGGTTGATGGGGTGTTTGGGGCCCCAGTTTTTTCACCCTCGCTGACTGTGTCTATCGGGGGTGAAAAACTTAGTGATGCGGCTCAAATTTCGTCCACAGTCGATCTGCTTTATCGCAGCGACCAACATCATTTCACTCTTAGAATATTTTGGCAATTTTTCCCCGACCTTTCGCGAGCAAACCCCCCAATTTATGCCCTTAAAAAAATAACTCGCGCGTAATGGTTTACTGTAAGAGAAGCGAAATTGATATCGGTTTTATTAATTTTAATAGTCAGTTTGCATTCGTTGGTGATTCTTTTTTTTATCGCGGCGATATTAAGGTTCGGTCCCTCTTCCCGGTGGTGCCTGGGTTTCTGGTACGATAGCGGACACGGGTATTTTAAGACAGTGTCTCCCGCGGTTCACCCTCGATGCCACCAGCATCCGTGGCCGGGAGACACCCCCTTTTTATCGGTCCCTCCGTATAGTCTCTCGCCACCCCCGGAATACGCTCGGATCAGCGAGAAGAGAGAGTGGAGGCTGGGTACTTGGAAAGTAGCGGCACCCAAGGCGCCGTTTCGCTTCTTTTATTTGACCGTAAGTGATCCACCCTCGCCACCCTCGCTACTTTTTCCCGGGGTCTTTTTTTTTTCTTTTCCTTTTTCGCGCACCGGGAACAGCTGGTGGCAAATATTGCCGTTGTTCGTCATGAATGTAATGTCGTGCGGGGGACTTCTACTGATTGAGAGGATGAGTGCTGTCTTCGAGACGAGCTGTCGCTGGGACGATTTTGTTTATCAGGAACGGTTGCATCCTTCGAACTTAGTATCGTTGAATATCTTCGAACTTCGATGTGTTGAATCCTTCGACCTTCGATGTGTTGAATCCTTCGAACTTAGTATGATTGAATACTTCGAACTTAGTATGATTGAATCCTTCGAACTTAGTATGATTGAATCCTTCGAACTTAGTATGATTGAATCCTTCGAACTTAGTATGATTGAATCCTTCGAACTTAGTATGATTGAATCCTTCGAACTTCGATGTGTTGAATCCTTCGAACTTAGTATGATTGAATCATTCGAACGTAGTATGATTGAATCCTTCGACCTTCGATGTGTTGAATCCTTCGAACTTCGATGTGTTGAATCCTTCGAACTTAGTATGATTGAATCCTTAGAACTTCGATGTGTTGAATTCTTCGACCTTAGTAAAGGTAACTTAATTCGATCTTAGTATAATTGAATCCTTCGACCTTAGTATGATTGAATCCTTCGAACTTAGTATGATTGAATCCTTCGACCTTAGTATGATTGAATCCTTCGAACTTAGTATGATTGAATCCTTCGAACTTAGTATAATTGAATCTTTCGAACTTAGTATGATTGAATCCTTCGAACTTAGTAATGGATCCATACTTCAAGCTTAGTAATGGTTCGACCTTAGTAAAGGTAACATAATTCAAACTTAGTAATGGTTCCATACTTCGAACTTTGTAAATGTTCCATACTTCAAAAATAAGTAACGGTTTCATCCTTCTAACGTACAAGTTAGTAACGGTTTCATCCTTCGAACTTAGTAACGGTTTCGGCCTGCGAACTAAGTTCCAAAGATATTCCAGCTATAAGACGGCTGGATAAATATTAAAAAAATAAAAGTGTATATAGTAAAATTATGTAAATTTCTTAATATCGTTCCAATCGCGCAAAAATCAGTTTTATTTTAAAATCTAATGGATAGATTAACAGAATATTAAAATTTTTAGTAAGTTTACTGAATATTGATCAGAACGGGGAGGTGTGGAACATTATTCTCGGAGATGCTGCCAATGTAATATCCGCGTTTCACGAATCCCAAATGGCAACGTCGTGTTTTCATTGTTTCTCTTTTATCGCCATCTATTCGAGCAATTACGTCGTAACTCACGCTTCAGACGATGCCAACCCCCTCTGTATTCCTCGCCCCCGTTCATTTTAAACAATATATACTTTCTTTCTGTTTACCTCGTTTTAAATTTATTCGTCTTTGTTAGTAGACGAAGCCAGGGCCAGAGAATGTTCCAATAAAAAATAATAATGTAGGTATGGCCGAAATTTTCAAGAACCACGCTGAAGAAAGTACCGGGATGGTTTTCCTTTCTGAAGTCGGGGGACGGAATTTCGAAGTCTAGGAGCCCGACGTCCCGGGAGATTCTTCAACGCGTAATCTCGAACCTACCCGGATACTAGAACGTCCGTGTGGAACTCGAGCGTTGGTGATGGTAAAAATTTGCAACGCGCGTCTTTAGCTTAAGGGTGGGTTGTATAATTAATGGCTCTCATAACTCACGAAGTAGGCTTTGATTAGAAATAGCTTTTTTTTCCCCTCTACCACCAAAAGCCAGACCTTTTTCTCGATATTGTAGAACCGCATGCAACGTAATATACAACTCTAAAAACCTCTAATTTTAATACATTTTTTCTCGGCGATATCAAAATACCGCCTACCAAGTTCGTCTATATACGAATTAAATTCGATGGAACGAAATGCCGCTGCTGTATAGAGTTGGGAAATATAAAAAAAAATCAAATTGATATTGTGTTTAATTTAACTCGTTTGAGGATTTACTACCCGTGTTTTTTTTGGTTGGTATACCTTAGCGTTGGTTGGTACATAAAAGGTTAAAGGGGGAGAAGGGGTATGCTTAATGATGTCTGATAGTTCAGTTGCCCGACTTTTTTCTTGGGAATTTCTTCGTCTCGACCCCCCGCGAACACTTACCTACCTTTAAAGAAGAAAGCTCTTTTGTATTATTTAATGTTAAAAGGTAGCCGACACAATGTATTAGCTTTCTCCTTTTCTTAATATCTTTCCGACTTGCCCAAATCTACGTACACTCAGCTCCAGCCATTTCATGATTTTTTTTTATATCTTGGCCAATAAATTTCGTTAGAGGTATCGCAAATACAGAAAGTTGAAATTACGCATGCTATATAGCTTTGATTTGTGGGTTGAAGCTTTAATATTGGAGTTAGAATTGACCTTAATCGCTTGATAGAATTTTCGACCTTTTGAAATTTTTGCTTAGATTTGGAACGGTATTAGAAAGTTTTAGCTGAACTAATCGTATTTTGTAAGGGTTCAGAAATGCATTGATTAAAGGCAATATTTTGCACCATATTTTCATTTTTGACTTGGATGTTTTTCATCAGGTATCCATACCTCTACTTGGAATGCTTATCTTGCCGTATCGCGTATGGTAAGATAACTCTGACGGCTTTGGCCCCGCCTACGAGATAAAAATCCCCTCTGCGCGAGCTCCCCTCTCACGTTGTTGTTTGTTAAATTAACATAGTGACGTCAAAAAAAACCGTCAGCCACATCGAGACGAAAATCTGCCGCGATAAGCATTCCAAGTAGAGGTATGTATTCCTGTTTTCATTTATGTTTAAAAAAAATGGGAAGTCTTAAATATTTAAATTTGGATTTTAAATAAAGAGTTTGAATCTACCAAGAAACAGATATTGAAAAGTGATTATGATAAATAGACATTTGTTGAAAATAATTTTAACAATTCCCCATATAGTTTTAAAAATAAAATATATGTTATTAATGTTATCCTAAATTTTTTCGCCAATTTAGGGTTTTGGTAATTTCTTTATTTGCTGTATTGGCAAAAAGTAGTACGGTTAGCTAAATAGTTTAATAATAGTAAAGTTCACCCAAGACGACTAGAAATATATTCGTTATAATTGTAAAAACGAGTGCAATTTCGTGACGCTCCTGTATAGACTGACCACGATGGGTGTGAGAAATACATCACCATTTTTATGTTACAGCGATGCCAGATTTCCCATTAAAGTCAACCCTATACATCGGGGGCGCCTAACCAATATAGTAAGTTGAATATCGGCTAACATAAAAGATCCGCCAACGGCCCGTTTGGGACCTATAGACTCGCGCGATTTTTGTTTTTTGGACTCTCGACTCCGGTGTCGGGCGCGGTAATAAAAGCCGAAGTAAGATGAACGATTTCTGGGCCATCGTTTTCGTCCATGAGGGATCGGCAACGCTCTTCGGCCCCTCGCGCGCTATTATACGCGGTTCGAACATTTTGGGCGCGTTGTTTCGCCCTCGCTATAGTTTCATGGGCCATAGAAAATTTAGCGCCTGCGAGTTTACATTATGACGGCGGCGAATCATTTCTCTGAAGGCTAATAAATGAAGAGCGAGAGAGTCGCTTTCTCGGCTTCTATAAGGCCGCGGGGAATTAGCTACGTCCGCGTAGTGTATTAGTTACCCCCTTGATGGTATTTTTTGCCGTTGAATCGGCCCTTTTTGCCCGATGCCAAATTGCAACGACTTCCCCGATTTTATTCGAGTAATACAGGTAACAAATTGGAAGTTATTGTTCGACAGTGAAACGCCCTTCCGCGCTTGTAATATAAATTATCTCGACGTAGAATTTTTTTCTTGTTTGTACGAAATTTCGAGCTCGGAAAAATTAAGGCCAATGATGTACTGGCCCCGCGGTTTATTAGGAAGTTAATTTTGGGTCTTATCCAAATTTCTACAATTACCGTTTTCTTCCAATTTTGATAGTGTACGGTTTTTCGCAATTTATACGTTATATATTAGTCGCGAAATTTACGTCGTAAGTCGTATTCTCGTGACGTCATCGTCACTATAGTGACGGGCTTAGTGACATTCCCATCGCGGGGCGCGAAAGCCACGTCCGCCATTTATCTGGAATACCACCTAGAGAGAGAGCGAACTTAAAATAATGATGTTCGCTCATCCGTTTCGTCTAATGGAGTGTTTCGGCGGAGAGGAGCGATATTTTTAAAAGCGAAAGGGATCGAACTTACTTTTTGGCAGACACTCTTGATTAAGTTTCTGACGCTGGTACCGCAATCTTCAAAAAAGACGTTGACAAAATTTGTCACGCCGGTCTTTCTCTGTCTCTTTCGGCACTCCCGAAACCGATCTCACTTGACATTTCTGCTCTTAAAAGTCGCGGTTCCTCCACTTCCATCCGGTAGAGCCCCGTTCGCTGTCAGCTGACACGGCGTCCGTTCGCACCTTCTCTCTCTTCTCCGTCTCATCCCTGCTCTCGGGCTTCTCGGATGCTTCGCCATCCGTCTCTCCCACTCCCCTCTCCTCCAGTTATTTATCCAACTGCGACTTTATTTTTAGATACGTTTAAACGTTGCCGTGTCTTTTTCACCTCGGGAGTTTCCTTCGCTGTCTTCTTTGGTAGGTACGGGTCCTCTCGACCCCCTCTCGTCTTGTATCCCTCTAGAGACGAAGAGTTTTTATTCGTTAAATGAAATATTTGAAACGTTATACCGTGTTTACACTCCCCCCCCCCCTTGGTTTTTCCATCGACTGATTTGTACGCGCTTACAATATATGACCCTCCGAACTAGACTAGCAAATTCTCCCTTATCCCCCGCGAAACTCATCACTGTTTCGTTCATTTCTACAACGTTAGCCAAATTTTCCCTGAGTTTTAAAAAAATATACAATGTTGTCGCTAAACTGTAGTCAATTTCTGTTACTTTTGACCCATGGGACTGAAATTTTTCATATATTTTTTACAGGGTGAACAGACTTCCTATATTTCCTATATTTTTAAAGCCTTCCTATAAATTCCTTTATTTTCACACATTATCCTATAATTCCACGGGCTTTTGAAAATGAAAGAACTTTTTTGTATACGTGTCATAGAACATCTATTTCTAACACTGCCACTTTCGAACAAAAACTTTAAATTTACGGGCTTTGTAAATGCCCTTAGTAATCCAATAAAGCAAGAAAGCAGTGTACAAAAAATAAATCAATATTCCAGGTGATTCGAGTCAAAGTATATACAGATATGCAATAATTACCTTATTATTTTTGCTATATTTTCCTATTTAGTGTCCTATATTTTCCTATAATTCGACTCTAAAATCGCTATTTTTCCTATAATATTTTCAAAGCCGTTCCCTGGTCACCCTGTTTTTGAATAATTTTCTTATCGGGCAACCTAATTAGACGGTCAAGTTTTATCGATGACCCCTTTTTCCAATAGCCGAATCGCTTTAGATTCAAATAATAATGTAACAAGATGATCGTAAGGGAATCGGCTTTTTTCCCCTGGCTTTACTCTCTGGCATTTTTCTTAACTTTTTTTATCTCCGTGGCTGCGGTGTGTGTGTGTGTGTGTTTCTCTGGTAAGAGGTATATCAGCCCCCTGTTTTATACGTCGCCGATCGAAGTTACCGTTTAGAAAAGGGCGAGCTATTAAGTACTGGCTGGCGGGGGATTGATGCGTGTGGAATCCATTTGAGGGCTCTCCTCCGCCCAGAAACTGACTGTTGAGCGCTATTGATCGACCGACTTATCAGATTGAAAGAGGCTCGGTTCCGGGATCTCGGTCCATCGGCGAGCGCCTTCGACCCCCATCAATCCGCCCCCCTCTCGCCCCACCACCGATTTCCAGTCTTCATCCTTTTTTCTCGATCGAATGATCTTTATATTTTTTTCTGCCCGTATCCTTAGAGAAAGGATGGCCGTCTATAGCGCGTCAAATGGCGGAGTACTTGGCGGGAATCCACGCTAATCGCTTTCCCCTCTCTTCGAACTATATTACGACCGTGATAAAGAAAGAAAAAAGGTTCTGATAGTGTGGTAACCTTTTACCGGCCACCTTCTATCTTTTATATCCGCTCTCTCCGACTACTCTTCGTAAATACTACAGCCGGGGGAACGGGCATACATGAACCGAGTACCAATGGGAAGCGGATGGCATTAATGCTAATTGGCCGCGACCGAAACATTATCTCTAAACTTGTCTGAAAACGTCATTCGTTTAGAAATTTTAATCGACATTTTCATTTGTATTTAACTATTTCGTTCTGTCGAAATGTTTTTACATAATAATCACTATCAGCATCACCCCTTAGGCCTCAGTCATCGAGCGATTTTTAAAGCCATTAATCCAGGTGGCATAGTCATTCTCTTCAAGTATTTTTGATTGAGACAAGAATACGTTAACGTTAACCGAAAATATTAGTGTTGTAAGAAATTTTTCCGGAAAATGACCGAGGCCTTTTTTCCGGAAAATTTTCCGTATTTTTACGAAAAAATAAAATGTTTTCATTCCATGATTAGTCTAATATTGTAGGCAAATTTAAATAAAGCGGAATTTTCTTCTAATTTTTTCGAATCTAAAAGTAAAACTAAACCTCTAGACTAGTTTAAACTGATTAACAATGTAACACTATTAATGTTTTGTAGTATTTTTAGTGATATTAGACATTTTGTATCGGTAAAAAAATAAAAAATTTAAAAACCTTTAAAAAGTAATTTATGTTTAAATATTTTATTTTTCCGATTTTCTGGAAAATTTCCCGCATTTTAGTTTTTCGTAAATTTAACAACAGTAAAAAATATGATCGTAACTGGGGAAAGGTTTACACTGACACAAGCCGATGGGCGTGGTTTTTCTTCCGGAAAACACGAGTCGAACAAAGTGATGTCACCGGATATAATTTTGGTTCAAACGATAGGGGTCTTAAATGGTTGTGGGCGTTAATTTCTATCGGTGAACTTGTAAGCTTTATGTCCTTTCCCCAGACTAGTTGTAGCGAGTCGCGTGTTCGCTGTCGCCCGATGCCGTCTTGAGATATCAAGTTTCGCCATTGTTTCGCTCACGTACGGATCTGACGCGCTTCAAAATGTCTAAAGAGCCCCTTTATGATTTCCAACGGGACGATATGTAATTTTCACCGCGATAATAGTCGCCTCGATTTCTCGTATTGAGTGTAGGCGGCTATGGTAAAACTCCGCAAAGTAGTTGTTAGTGTATCTTCCATCACGTTTGATTGAAATTCTTAATAACGTTTGACGTAGTGCTGTAAGTCGGAAAATTTCCCGCTCGGAAATTTTTCCGGAAAATGACCGAGGCCTTTTTTCCGGAAAATATTTTCGTATTTTTCCGAAAAAATAAAAAAAAAACTTTATTCTATGATTAGTCTAATATTGTTTGCAAATTTAAATAAAGCGGCAATTTCGAATCTTAAAGTAACACTAACCTCTTGACTAGTTTAAACTGATTAACAATGTAACACTATTAATATTTTGTAGTATGTTTACTGTTATTAGACATTTTATATCGATAAAAATTTAAAAACATTTAAAAACTTCAAAAAGTAATTTATATTTCAATTTTTATTTTTCCGATTTGCGGAAAAATTTTCGCAATTCGGAAAATTTTCCGGAAATTTTTCCGCATTTTATTTTTCCGGAAAATTAACCACACTAGTTTCACGCTCGAGTAATATACGCTTCCTAAGCCATCAACTATTTTTTATTTAAGTATAACGTAATATAAAATCCCTGAATGTGGTGAAAAAAAAAGTCATTAGGTAGATGATCGTTAATTTGTTCAAAATTAGAAGAGCTATACAAGAGTATTACAATCGCGACCGTTGTTCTAACGCGACCCTTCACATTTCGAGAAGCGAAATAATTACGCGTATTATGTAACGTTTCTATTAATTTAAGTCTAAATTGTACTTTTCGCCAAAATTCGTTAAAATTCCTGAGATGCGCGCTCGCGATATATCAAACGCGTTTCTACGACCAGCTATTTCTCATCCGAGGCGAAGCTTAATTCTTCATAAATGGTAGTACGCGAAACTCGGAAAACCTAATGACAAGGGGGGGAAGACCACTAGGATAAGATTTCCCTTCGAAGTCGCTGGTTTGGACGCCATCCAAGGTGGTGTCTGTCGCAATTTCATTAATTCGAAATATTGGCTTTTGCCACTCCCAGCACTGTCGCCAATATTATTATCCGAGTTACAGCGTCGCCATTTGGAAACCCTGGACTGTTTTTCTTCGTTTCTTCTGGCTGGCAGGAGCGCCGCCATGCCACGTTCGGGACGCCAATAATTCGTTTGAGGGGGGAATTTAGAACAATCCTCCGTTGTTGAATAGATGCGAGGCTTTTAACCTTACCACCGCTGAGAGAGAGAGGAAATTGAAGGAACTCGTTCAGAATGACGAGGCTGGCACGCGGCTTAAAGGCTGATTTCCCTTCTCCGGTTTTATTCTAAAAGCGGATGCCACTCTAGCTCCGTCGATCGGGAAGATCCCACTTGTGACTATCGTCAAATTTTCGACACCCCCAACCCCTCTCGACAGGAGGTGCCAATTTCGAAATTGCATGGGAATCTAATCTCTATTAGCATCCGTTTTACCCCAACGGATCTTCGTCCATCGCGCCACTGATGAAACTAATCCTATTAGGACGGTATTTGCTATCATCACGCTAAATTTATAACCATATTTATTCCATTTGGGTATTATATTGGCCTCTTTCAATGCTCGATTATTTTGTAATTGCTAGATAGATGGCGACACTAAAGACGCGAGATAAAATACGGGAACTATTTTCAACGATATCTTAAAGTAAATGTGTACTACGCCCCTAATTCTTGAGAAATATAACTGATCGAAATGACAATAAGAAAGCTCAATGAAATTTGAATTTTTCCACAAAATTTAAAAAAATAAATAAAATCCATATATATTTCACAATAGATTTCCCAAGGCTAAAAAAGTCAGTTTTGTGAATTGAATATAAAAATGTTTCCTTTTGTTAGATCGGCGAAAAAAAATGTAAAAGATGAAATACGAATTAATTCGTTGGCCGTAACGTCTCTATTATGATGTCTCTCCCTGATTTCTTTTCTGCGTCTTTGGGCCGATTCTAGCATTGAATTATCCTCTTTCTCTTGATCGCTAAATCATTAACCGCGAGAGCGTCTGGAATGGTAAGAAATGTTCGAAATATGCAGATGATTTTCGAGTAATGGGTGCGAGGGGGGTTCTGAATAAATCGGATAAGGGGAAAGTACCAGGGCAATTACTCGATTCGAGTTCGGAGATTGCCATTCTCATTAAAACAATCCATTGTTTCTGTCGCTCTCGGCCGATCGGAGCGCAGACGTTTCCTTTTTTGATAGATACAGATGTCGCTGATTGCCTTTCCACGGCCCAAAGGCTTAACTTCCATTATCTAGGAATAAGAGGGCGAGGGGGGATAATGTATAAAAAAGCAGCCCGTGCATGTCCAATGAGTTTTCAATTGACGTTTGGTCCGTTTTTTGGCTGAGTGATGGATCTTCGATTGTTAGGACGTTCGTTTAATTGGTAATACGATTTATGAATAATAGATGTCGCCGGAGATAGCCGCCCTCTCCCTTATTGGAGATCACTCGTTCGTGAAAATAACTAAAGCTCCTAAAAGCGAATTTTGACGATTTTTTTTACCTTGATTGGTTTTAATATTTTTTTTATATTACTTCTCTGGAAAAGAACTTTCACGCTCGAATGCTCTCTCGTGGATTTATTTTATGTAAATGTATAAATAGAAAATATATATTTAATTGGAATTAATAATCATTTATTGTTAGGAGCCGTTAGTAACGGCAGAAAATGGCTTTTTTTACCTGACATATCATAATTTTTGGTACCTATATTTATTATTTTTACTATAATTTTAATTAATAATGATATAGAAAATCTTTAAAAAATGTGTAAATTTTAATGTAGTATTTTCGTTTTAAACGTTCTATACTATAATATCAATGTCATTCGATAACTTCATAAAATTACACTAATTTTCATTTTTTTGGCAATTTTTAGTACTTCATCTGTTGTAATTAGCTGTTTTGACATTGATGGCAATCAAAAACTACTACGTCAATATTTTCCACCCTATTAGACAATTATGAAACTTATTACATTGAAAAACAATATATGTATTTGAAAGCTATATTATTTTTAATTTCAACAAAAATAATTCTATATTTTTCTTGTATTTTCCGAAAATTACTCTACAATCTTATAAATTGGCTTCAAATTAATTATTTTCATTGTAATATTAATATTAATAATAATAATAATAATCAGCTAGGCTAATACCCAAGGCACCACCTTAGGCCTATAAGTCATCAAGCGACTTTTAAAGCCATTAATTCAGGTGGCCGGGTTACAACGCGTAGGAGGGTGGTGGCAAGCCCTTCGTGCCACGCGAGCCAACAGCTCCCTTTATTTATGAGTTTATTTGTGGTCACCATTTTAAGATACGTTTATCTACTCAAAATTTTAAATCGTCTCTCGCTGTAACCACCAAAACTTGAAACGTAACTTTCTCCACTATATAAAAAGTGTTGACTCTGTTCAAGATTATGATAATCAGGGTTTAATAAAATACAATTGGTTTTGCCTAGAAGAGCTATAAGGATATGGATACCATTTCTCGGACACTTGCCGGCTTAAGAGGGTGGAATGAATTGGGCTCATCGAGGGGGCGAACAGTTAACTTGGAAATTATACAAATGACCGGGAGGGGGGAGGGGGTCGGTGCGAAACTTTAACTGTAAAAGGAATAAACGAATTTATTATCCAGGAAAGGAGAGGATGTAGTCTTATTCTTTTTCTCGCGTATTAGATAATAGCAGAGAGCGTCCCGATGAATTGTCCGCCTTGGTCCCCCGAGGAACTACTTGCCCGCTGTCCTCCATAGTTGGCCCTCCCAGCGACTCTTTTCAATTAGCGCCCGACGCGACCGAGCTCGCGCGACATCCGTATACCAATTTACCCAAACTGTCATTTAGCATTAAGAGAGATACTAACGTATATGGCGAAACCACCCTCGCTTCTCTAACCCCCTCCTTCGCAGACTGATCCACTGGTTCCGTACCGGTATGAGCGACTATTTTTGCCACTTTAACATTAATCGTTAGGCGGTTTTGCACTCCCCCCCCCCTCCCCGACGTTTTAATACGAATTTCTCCATTTCCTCCGGAGAGCGGTTTGGGAGATAGGCGAGGCCCTGGGGCTTCTGCCCTCTTCCGCTAATCGTCCCACCAACCGTGGGGTCAACTTCTCTCCAATCCCGGAGAGGACTTGCCGCTGAAAAAAGACCATATCCCTCACTCATTTGCGGGTATCATAAGTCCATTTGTATAAACTCTCTCATCTTATCCCTGGATGTCCCTATCATTTTCGCCATCATTGGTATATACCACCCTCTCCCGCGACGTCAAAATTGCGCTCGACTGGTACTTAGTACCTTAATATTAATTTCCATTCCTGTCCGAGTGATGGCGCCACTGGTTTCTACGACTATAATCGTACACGCGTTGGAATTGTCTTCTACTTTCCTCCCTATCGCGAATATCCCCAACCGTCAGTCACCACCCCTCGACCGACCGTTATCCTGCCCGAAATGCTTAAAGCCACCACCGTTTTCGCAGTTAATACGTAGTACGTACCCTGATATCCGCTAAGCCGCTACGCAACTAGCGCCACACTATCATTAATATCCTTTAAACCGAGATGGGTAATTACGGAGGGTCACCGGTAATTCGCTATCGTGTTCCTAGTTAAGACCTAGGTTTGTACCTCGTTTATAGGAGGTTAGACCTTTTTGCTTCTCAACCCCCGGACAGTCTTCGCGATGGCCTATCTGGAAAAACGGGATTCGAAGCCTAATTATCCCGGCCGATAGCGCGCCAGTAATTATTATAAAAGGTAGCTGCGTATTCGCTATTTATGGCAATTTAGCGAACGTAAAATTTTACAACGCTCTAATTGATATTTTTAGTCTTTTGGCCTTTACACGACCGAACTCTTTTCTGGCGAGACTTTCGGTCAGGTCCTTGGACTCGGATATATCGGCGACTTTTCTGTTATTTTTTAGCAAGCAGGAGGGGGGGGGGGGGATAGAGTGGGGAAGAAAGCTCTATCAGGGACGGAAGAAGGAAGATTATTAAAAGGAGGAGAGGGGGTGGGGGAGGTTGTCGAATCGGCCAATCAGCGTGCCTCGAAAGTATGACGTGGCCTCGAGTCGTTAACGTTAAAGATGCCAACAATTAATAACGCTTTGCAGTCGGTGATTGCCAATTAGGTCTGCCTCGTCGCCATAGTGTCTGACTCCGTTGGGATGCCATCTAGCGGCAGTTTGGGGAAGCGTTATGGCTCATTCTCTCCGCTCTTTTCTCCTCTCCCCTTCGACGGCGTC
The DNA here is from genome assembly GCF_980474605.1 of Leiobunum rupestre. Classification (NCBI taxonomy): domain Eukaryota; kingdom Metazoa; phylum Arthropoda; class Arachnida; order Opiliones; family Sclerosomatidae; genus Leiobunum; species Leiobunum rupestre. The sequence goes on along the minus strand of NC_143394.1, from coordinate 26,413,658 downwards.
TTCCCCGTCTCGCGGCCCATCTTCTCGGACAAGGGACGACGACGAGGGGGACTTTGTCATTTTCTTCATCTTGCGGAGCGTAATTCAACGAAGTCCCGCGGTGGTCAAATTTATAGTTGATTGCTCCCGGCTCCTTTTTGCCCTCGCGCGCTAGACCTCGAAAAACAACCTTAGCTGTCAGCGCGTACAAAGTGGGATTAGGCAAAAATCTACGTTCTCCTTTTTCCATCTTCCTAGCCTTTGTACCTAATGTTAGCTGACCTCGTAGTCCGGGGTGCCATTCGATGGGAGTCGATATGTCATCCCTCCTCGAATGTACTCCTTAAAGATCCGGATCGAGGGCTAGATTAAACCGAAGAACATTACCATCCCTTCGCTACCCGTTTATCGGAAAACTAATTTTTCTTCTGGTTTAAATCGTTGTCGATATTATTCCCATTTCTGAATATCATATTTTTTACGGTCCGAATTCTTCCCAGTTTCTGAAACCCCCTTTTCCACGTTTATCGGAGTAATTTTTACTTCTGAATATATTTTCGAGGGGACTCGGTACCCCCCGGCTGTTAGTAATTATTACTTTGTCAAAATCTATAATCAGTGGAACCTTTAAAATAATTGAACGTATTTCAACTCGTCAGACTCGACGGAGACGGAGACGTTTTCAACTGCGCTCGAGGCTGCAGTTGTCTTACGGGTTTTGCACTTTTTGTCCGTCCTTTTGATGGTAGAAATCAAACTTATAGTTTTCCCGTAGTTTCGACGATTTTACGATAGACAGTAAAGTAATTAAATTTATACCAAAATATCTAAAACCTGTCGTTAATATTAACTAATTAATCCTATATTTCCTGTTTTTTTCCTATATTTTAACGTCCTTCCTTTTTTCCTATAATTTCATTAAATTTCCTATAATATCGTATTTCAAAAGTCTGAAGAAAATAAAATAATGGATATTTTACCCTTAGAAGTCTTCAAAACGTCGTAGTTTTTAAAGGTGCTTATTTCCAACACCTTTCGACTATTTTCTATCGGTTATCAACTTTATTTTGAAGGTTATACCCCCTTTAAACAATTTTGACAACCATTTTCTCTTATTGTATAAATAATTTTCTTCTAATTTTTCCAGTTTTTCCCCCAACGTTCTTCCTATATATTCCTATATTTCACTGATAAATTTCCTATAATTCCTTTAAAGGATTTAAAAATATTCTGTGGTCACCCTGTTAATCCATTTCGTTAGAATTATTTTTTTGATATTGTAAACTAACTCGTGAGGTCTTGTTGCTGGTTGTCGAAGCTGGGAATCAATTTAAAGCGCCCAGAGTAAAATGTTGCGCTTAATTGAAGCATTCTTTTTCGAATTCGGGTGAAAGTACCGCGGATAATAAAAACCTGTAGCAATTAGATATCGGCTCTTAAGTGTAACGTTATAATAACAATGAGATTATTAACTCTTAAATTCCTAGTTCTCCTTTTTATTTCTTTCTTAGCGTAGAATTTAATCCAATCTCTTGTCCTCGATTTAAAATCATTAGCTGCTTTGAGAAAATTAGCGTGTAAAGTCGGAGGAGAGTAAATTCCACATTTTTTCCCGTAAAAAAATCTCGACCATTTTACAACCCCGCTCGAAATGGCGTGTTCTAATTACTCCGTTTCCCTGATATAAAAAGGGGGCTTATAACTTAATTTGAGTATTATTGTTCGCGGTTGAATCGAAACTAGTTTATGTTTCTCAGAAACACGATGTTATTAATAAGGCATTGTGTACACACACACATTTTGTACCAACCTTACTAATTATTTCGAACAAAAGGTTAAATAGATTACGCGATAGCTCCGGACCGTTCTTACGGCGTTTCGACAAACCCTTTCCATTCTATGAGAACATTTTCTTATCACTTCATTATTTAATGCGTTTAAAATGATGCTTCTTATCTTCGGTTTTAATTTTTCCAGCCGCGTTTGGGCGAATAGTCGTAAGTTTGGTCGCTAGATGGCGCATTCCGTCGCAATACGACTTATTCAAACCCGAATTAAGTCACTCCATCATCACTAGTCATTTAAGAAGCTAGTACCGTTTGATGCAACGTATTTTTCTCTTTTCCCTCATAATTAAATTACTTGTAATTATCAGTCAGTTTAATTATTCCAAAATTGAAATCCGTGTCCTTGAACTTCCCAACTTAGAAAAGTTAGTTCGAGTAATTTTATTAATACCATGTATGGATTTCTAAATATTTCGGTTTCGCCTAAGCGCGGTATTATTTAAAACCACTTAAAATATATTTTTTCACCTCTATAATTACGTTTTAATTTCTTCAATTATATATCCGCGCGTATTAACGATGGGATAACTTCAACCTTTTTTTACTACCTCCGAAATAAAATACGGTATGGGTCAATAGGTTTCGTTTTCGTCTCGAATAGAAATGAAGAAAATTGTCGAGATGGCTGACATCGGGGACATTGTAAAAAAGCGTTTTTCCAAAACATTGGGAAAACGGTGATAATTTGCACCCGCTTTTTACATTTATCTTTTATTCTCAATAACAAAAAAAGGAACACGAAAATCGACAGGCTAATTATTTCTTTCGATTTGTTAGTCATTTTTTCGAAGGTCGTACTCTCCGCGCCGCAACCGCCTAACCGTAACAATCGTGTCTATAAATCCCTAATGATTTCTTCTCTATCTTTGCCCGCCGCTGACATCCCCCCATCGCTTTTTCTTGGTTCTTTCTGTTCCCTGGCCAAATAAATGATCGAAGCAAGGCCATTTGATCTGATGGGAGAAAGGGGGGGGGGGGGGGGTACGATTTCCAAAGTATTTCTCTCTCTCCGCGTTCCATTATCTCATTGTTCAATAAGGGGAGGAGTTGGAATCGTAAAAAATAGCTTTCCCCCATCCCCGATATTTTTCATATAGCCAGGTAATAAGATGCTTGAGAAATTCGACTTATAATTGGTTTATAGTCGAGTTTAGCCCCGTTTACGAGATAGCTTATGTCGCTGTATTTGGTGTCAGTCTGTAAGTGGCGTTATGGTAGTAAGTATGCCGGTATTATAAATGTTTTTTCGATTACCGTAAACATTCGGTTTGAAAATAATTGCGTGTTAATTAGGGGTGAATAATTAATTAAATTTACAAATTTTACTTTCTCTAGTTACAGTTTCATTAAAATGCCTTTATTTTTGTATTTGTACTTTGAAAATAAATTTTTGTCTTATACAATACACTTTCTTTTAGTGTTTAAAATAATTATTTAAATTTAAAATTAGTTATTAATCAAATTCGTTTTATAGCCTGCGCGACACAATACCCAGAACATATATTTACTAAAGATTGGGGGTAAAATACTTTCGTGGGATAGTCCATTTGCATCCATGATTCGATCCTAGGAAGTATATAATATAATATAATAATCAGCTAGGCTAATACCCAAGGCACCACCAGGGTTACAATGCGTAGGAGGGTGGCTACGCGAGCCAAAAGCTCCCTACACTAACTATTAACGTTAACGCCATAGAAGAGGAAACCGAAGTGGTCGGGGAAAAACCCCTTAAACCATAGGAGAGAGAACTTGCATTCTCAATTTGTTCTAATCAATATAATCGAGGTATAATGCTCATTTAAACTTGGTATTCAGATTTCGGTTTTTAGACTGAACGAACCCTTTTTGCTAAATGGAGCGACTGCTTCTTTTCGACTTTCTTCATTGGAAATGCGTGTCTTCCCCCTCCACCCTTGCTAGACGCTAATCCGTGAGATCGCCCGAAGCTTGAGTCGCATCTTTCCCTATCGCTCGGACGGAGAGATAGAGAGGAAATATTTTCCATCCTAAAACAATTTTGGGTGAAAAATATCGTCGACTGATCCCTATTGAAAATTTTTCGTTGGGGTGGCTTCTGGAGGGGTACGGTGGGAGGAGGTTTATTGGAATTTCGTGATACCGTCTCTCTTCTGCTCCGTCATTTTCAGCGACCCTGCCACCCCCTCCCCCTCAATCTATTGTCCTTGCAAAGATACGGCTATAAAAATGCTCCAGCCTTCGCCGTGCGTGTGTCTATATAGAATATGTATTTCTGGCGGGTCTGCCTCGAGGTATGCGAGGTGGGTGGACACTCGGCCTTATAGCTTTTTAATGTCTTTTAAGAACTGCAAAAATAAATCGGCCGCGCTATACCGCGCTTTCTTTTGATCGTATCCGCAACCGCTCTCTTCTCTAGATGTCGAACTTTATCGAAGAATTTTGGGTGTTGCTGTATTAGTCGAATCCTGGTCGGTAAACTCGAAAATAATTCTGCTTTTGATACTCCGTCCAAGACCTCGAAAATAATAAAACTTTTAACAACAATATCATGTAAATTAATTAGGATTTGACTACAATTGAATAAAGGTTTTTAAACATTAACACGACAAAAAAATTCCGGGTGCTAGTAAATATTTTAGATGGATCATTTCTATGACCAGGGTTGCCACGGTACCTGGAGAACTTGGAATTCCTGGAAAAGTTAGGGAATTTGAATATGGGTAGAAAAATCATGGAAAAGTCAGGGAATTTTAAAAATTAGTCTAAAATCCGGGAAATGTCAGGGAATTTAATTTCGGTTGCAAATAGGAAACTTTTTCTAAAATATAGGCTAAAAAAATTACAAAATCTTGGCACAAAATAAGTCAGGGAAAATCTCCGGAGATGGTCAGGGAAAACCAGGAAAAGTCAGGGAATTTGATTGTGAAAAAACTGTGGCAACCCTGAAGATGGTTCAAAATGTCCCTATTGAACTATATTGTTATTTGCTAACAACCATATAAAAACTTAATTCCGTGTAAAACAACATTAATTTGTTAATGCAATATTCCTGACCAACGCGGTATTGCGTTGTCCATAATTGTAATACATCTTACGAAATCACTTGATCCAGTGTCCAATTTGTATCAAGATAAATCCAGTTGTGTTTGGATCTAATATTTTTGATCAGATCAGGCTAAAGTATAATTTTCATAAATGGTAATTGGATCAAATATAACATATTTGGGATTGTAAATTTTGATCAAAGTCGAAGTTGGATTTGTCGTATTTTGAATATAATTTTTAAATCAATGGAAAACTGTAATTCTTGAACAATGAAACCAGTTTTTGGCGATTTCGCGGGGCAGTTCTTTGAAACTGATCCATTGGTTTTACATTGGCGGACAATCTTGATCTATTGGTTCATAGAGAAAACACGCCTTCTTGGGTGGCGAAATCAATAAGGAAGAAGTGTGTTTGTCATCTGCCTTATATCATAAATAATTCCATCCTCTCACCATTTTTATTGAGGTGAAATATCCGATTATTTTGAGTCCAGCCGTCATATCAAGAAGCCGTTTTTATTACTTTCGCCGCTTCCATAGAGTTATAGCCCGACGTTCTGAGAGTATTATTATTAGGAAACAAAAAGCCGGAAATTCGTGATGTTTGGCTCCAAAAAGAACAAGTCCGTCAAGCCACAACGTAAGTTTCACGCCGAATATATTCCCCCGTGCAGTGGATTAGCACGAGGACAGATCAAAACGGAAATCATTACATCAGAGCGGAAATCTGATGAAATACGAACATGATTTATTGAGAAAACAGCTGGCCACTACGTATTGTAACCCGGCCACTAGTTTAAAGGCATTATAAGTCGCTAGATGACTTGGGCCTAAGGTGGTGCCTTGGGTATTAGCCTAGCTGATTATTATTATTACCTTTCGTTAAAAAGCTCTTTTTTGAACCCTAAAACCTCCACCCACAAAAGGCCCAAAAAATAATCTTTTAACGCATTTTGGCGGAGTAGTTGTTGCTTATTATAACGACGACAACTAACTACAACTCAACTATAACAATAGCTTAACACGAAATATATTTCGACGCGCAATTAAACCCCCAAGCGTCACGATTCACGTGATATCCACCTTTTCCAACATCAGAAAAATTGTGATATGTTTTGACCAGAATCCTCTATCTCAATTTTTTGTTAAAACGTCAAAACTCCGCGTGAAGAGATGATTTCTTACAATGTATAATCTTCCTAACGACTAGTCTAATATCAGAATATCAAAATTGGGCTAATTCCGAAAAGGTAGTTGACAGTCAATCAGTCTAAAAATCGCCGAAGAAAAGAAACTTTTAATTAAAAGTTGCCAATTAAAAATAGTGGAAAAAGATGAATTTTACCCGCGGTAATAACCACGGGCTCGGAAATGATGAAATAATAAGTGGTAATAAATTCATTTTGCGGTTAATTTCGAAATCTTTTCTTTTTTGCATAATTACCCGGTATTACGAGGAGAGGTTTTTCAGGTTTGCTCGCGTTCGCTGAGAGACCTTGAACGATCCATCGATGAAAACATGGTAATAATCGTGTCCTAAAGGAGCGGGAATAGGATACAAAGGAGGGGGGGGGTGCTTAAGCGAGCCCGCGCAAAAGTGAATTTTGCGGATTCGATGGATGCGGGGGGAGGGGGACGGAATCGGTCAGGGAACGTTTTTGATTTCCTGCAGCTTAAAAAACGGTTTGATTGTTCGGCTCCGGCGATCACCGGCGCACGGTTTCGGCGGGAAAATGGCAGTGCCGCCCATCTCTACTTTGCCCCCCTCTGCCGTCAAAACTCCCTTTCTCTATCCGCGTTGTCAGGGATGCCAGATTGGGCTGGAAAGCGGCCAATTGGGCGTCTTTTCAAGAACATTGGCGGAAATCGGGGCTTTTTGTACTACGTAAACCGCCTAGAGCCAAAATCCGCGTGGGACTGCAATTATTAGAAAGCGTTTTGTACTTGAGATTAGCCTGGCAATTAAAAACATAAAATGTTCGAAGTTCCAGCTACCATTAAACTTTATTGAAAACTACAACTCGTCAATTTACGATTAAAGGCCGACTACATAAATCTTCGGTTTACTCTGTCTTTCACTGGAAGTCGGCTGACTGCAATACACATGTGCCACGCAGTCAGCCTAGTTCCAGTGAAAGACAGAGTAAACCGAATATTTATGTAGTCGTCCTATGTATTATATCAGAAGAAAATAGGGGGAAGTACGCTTCTAGTCAGCTTTGGAAAGGCGTCACTTTTCACGAATTTTCGCGCTAAAACGGTTTGGCGGGAAATCGCGGATGATTACATCGTTTAAAAAATCAATTTTTCTTAAATTGAACAATTGTGACATATTGTACTTCTCATTCTCTGCTAATTGAGCTAAGGCGTATTTGCTTTCGTCGTTTATAGCCGTGTTGAATCAAAACAAAATTGGAACTACTTTTTCAGTTTGGTTTATTACGCGTAAAAAGGCATTTTCGTGGGTCACACGACGACTTCTACGGCTCAAAGCTACAGATACGTACTTCCCCTATTTTCTTCTGATTATATGTATTATATATGTCTTTAATTTTCAAATAAAAAAAATAAAAAATTTTCCAGCAAATACTTTGGCTTGTTTTTCGCCTACTTTTCAAAATAAGGATTGGCGGTTTTGGGGCTTTTTTCAGTTTTGTTTTGGCGGGTTTAGGATTAAAAATCGGGCATCCCTGCAGCGTTGTGCGCTCGCGGGAATGACTGTTGGCAGGGGGACGGCATGATAGAAATCGCCTTCTAATGCCTATTGATGGATCCGCTTGATCAAGGCCAATGGAATTTATACCCGCGGTATAAAATATCTTGACGCAATATTAAGGATACGACTCTCTCTTTGAAGTAACCGAGAGGGATGAAATCGGCCATTATGGGTTTTCCCAGCTTTTCGGCTTAGATTTTTTCCATTACAAGGACACGAAACGCGACACGCCTTTATCGTTTTCCACATTGCTTCGCGGAATGACTGTCTGCGAATATTCCCCTTTAATGGACGATTTTATCAAAATATCTTTCAAAGCGAAATGTAGCCAATTTTACTTTATTTTAGCACCTCTTTTGCTAGTATATTCATTTTTATTTTAAAGGCCTAGGTTTTTTCTGCCTCTCCCCCTTTAAATTGACTTACACAAATACCCTGGTGGTAGGCCAACCGCTGAACATGTTGGCCTAATTTAAAGGGGGACAGGCGGAAGAAAACCTAGGCCTTTAATGCCATATTTCTGTGTTTAAACCCCTCTGTAATAAATCCCCCCTGTGTGCGTTTAATTAGTGTAACACCCTGGACTAATTTTAAATTTTTTTATTACACTATCTCCATAAGTAACATAATAGCGATAAGTATGTCAATTACCAATAATAATCGTCAAGCTGATTTTCAGAACTATTGATAAATCAAGGTTTATTTCTTTGCACAGAGCCCCCTAGTGTCTAAATATTCCAAGGACGATAATATACTACTTTGGTTTCCCCTTCCTTAAAAACTTGTTGAGGTTAACGGTAATAGTTAGTGTAGGGAGCTGTTGGCTCGCGCGGCATGAAGGGCTTGTTACCACCCTCCTACGCATTGTAACCCGGCCACCGGTTTAAAGGAAATATAAGTCGTTAGATGACTTGGAGCTAAGTTGGTGCCTTGGATATTAGCCTAGCTGATTATTATTATTATTAGTATTATTATTATTAATTTAGTTGCAAAAACCTGGAAAAGTCAGGGAATTTGAAAATGATTCCAAAAGGTCAGGGAAAAGTCAGGGAATTTGAAAATGACCCCAAAAACGTTTTTGAAAGATGTATTAAAAATACATAATAAATATTTTTCAAGATTTTTCCCTACAAAAATGGTCCGGGAAAATTCGGAAATTTGGTCAGGGTAAACCTGAAAATGTCAGGGAATTTAATTCCGGAAATTTTGTACGAATCCTGTTGGGGAGATGTCAAAAAAAGGTTCGTTGATAAAAATCAGAAATAAAACAATCGGATGTGTCCGACTTGTCGATATTATGTAAAAATCAATTTGAGGTGGAAAATGAATCCAAAGAATAAGGCAACATTTTGAAGAATAAGAGAACGAACTAGAACTTAAAATAGCACTTATAGAGAAACTGGCGCGTTCCTCCATACACATAATAGACAAGCTGTTTTTCACACAATGGATTCGGGAAGATTTTTTGTACGATTTAAGACTCTTCTATAATTTGGTCGTAAAAAAATGTTTCAGCGGCGAGTTATTGAGGAGTTGGGGCAAAGCGGAATGAAGGGGGGGGGGGGAGAATGAAAGTTATTGCTCTTTTATGTTTTCGGTGTCGCTCCCCTTTTGATCTTTCGCCGCTCGCTGGTCCTCCTTTTTGTCCCAAAATCTCGGCCCGACCGGAGCCGCGCGTATTTCAGCAGATTGCCTCTCGTATTTATATAATTCCAGCCGCTTATTGAAAAATGTTTTTTTACTACCAATAAAAATTAATACCGAGATCCCCGTGGGCGCAAATATTAAATCCTCCCTCCGATTTAAGCTGATTTCGAGAGGTAAACCGATTTGCAAGCCCACGCGAATAGACTGGACTTAGTCCTCTCAGAACCAAATTTAGACAACCACTGTAAATAAATTATTAAATTAAGAGTTTGAAATATGTATTTTAATAATCGAAGGATAGTGTGGGAAAGTATTATCAACCGATCTTTTGATTTTATTATAAGCGGGATTGATCTGTAACCTTTTAAGGCGGAAGAATACGGTAAAAGCCTCTTTTTTCGTTCAAGCTGAACGTTTCTGTTTTAACAATTACACAATTGAATTATATTTTTCTTATTTCTCTAGTGCTTAAAATAATTTTGATAATTCTTATATTAATAGTTAACGAGATATAAGGTCCTAACTAAAGGGTAGTTTGGGCGCTAGTTCCGGGGGTCTGAAGTAAAACGTAATAACTAAATTTAAATTTATCAAAATTATTTTAGTCACTAAACATGAGGCTGTTTTACACTTAAATATTAATTTTATAAGTTAAAATACAAAATTAAAAGAGTTCAGCTTGAAATAGCGCGAAAGTAGATAATGGCCACTGTAGTCTTCCCCCTTTAAACGATAAAAATAAATCCATTTTAGTTTCTACGTATTAGAATTTCTTTTAGTACGCTTTTTGATTTGGTTATCTGGTTGCTCGAGATCGCTTCTGGAACTTCCGACCCCGGCATGCCCCCATAGATGGCGCCTTTTAGGTGTGGGAGTGATATTCATTGACGAAGGAAGGGGGGGGGGGCGAATCGCCGTAAAACATTTTGTCGGCGTCTTCTGAGCTTTTTGGGGTCCATCAAAGGCAGATCCCTTCCACCTGTCTTTCGGCGTCCCACAAAAGGGGGGGTTGCTTCGTAACTTCTAGCCTCCACCCCCTCCCCCAGTCCCTTTTTTTAGGTTAGTATCTTTTTATATTATTGCCTAAGGGTAGCTACCCTATGTCGTAGCACTTCTTAAACGAGAAGGTGGGGGAGGAAGTTCAAACAAGGTCCGGTGCGCCATCTCGTTTTCGTCCCAGAAGTAGCCCCCGAAAAATAGTAACGTATATAGGAATCTACTATTAATGAGATCAGCTGAAGCGAAACGCGCGATTCCGTTCCACGGCTCGCCTTGTATTACCAGCCGAAAACTCAACTTTCTAAACACGTTTATTGAATGCCACAGCAGGAAGTTGCCGGTGTGTTATTCATTGATCGTTCGCGTTTTTTTGATTGAAAAATATCTCCCCCCCTCCCCCTTCTTCACCTTTGTGCGTAAAATCGTGTAGGATTTCGGATGCGGGATCAATTTTTCTACCTTTGCTTATTGTTAACGATTTTTCGAAATATTCTATTGTCTATTGTTTCATCCCTTCTTCAATGCATTTTTACGCTTCGATATTATTCGTGCCTTTTTTTCTAACGCTTTCGACATCCTGACCCACTCTCCCAATGGACACGCCAGATAAGCTTGTCTTTCGTGCATCACTCTATTTATGGGTTTTACACCAACTATACGAATCGTACGACTGTCAAAATCCATTGATGATTCTAAATAGTTCTTTCAACAAAATTCTTAATTTTCTCTATCTTTAATTTATTAATTTTTTATTTTGATCTTATTTATTTAACTTTTTTTGCGTTCTGTAATCTAATTTATTTGTTTGTATAGTCCCGGTAACCACCACGTATAGTTTTTGCCTCTGTGGTTGCCTGCAAAGTTTGTTTCTTTGCGAAATAAATATTATTTTTATTCTATAAAGTAACACGACCTTCTTGTTTTAACGTTGCTCTTACGTCACTATATTTACCTTTTCCTACACTACGAGCGCGCGCTCGTATCACGAGGGGCTTCCTATTTTCTAACGCTCGCGCAAATCGCGCGTGCTTAGATAATTCTACCAAAGGCAAGTCTTGTGACGTAAGAGCAACATGTTATACTTCTACTTATAACAAGTTGGATAAGCCCAAGATAGAGGTCGGCGTTTGAATTAGAAATTATCCAATTATTTATTTTTATTCATAACCGCAAATTATCCAAAAAATATACGGAAAAACCGATTATTTTTGCATGTTAAATCGTTGTTTATTCGTATAAAATGTTCATAAAAACAATTAACCCAACTTTTTATGGTTAATCGAAATTTTGCCGGTTAATTTATTCGTTCCGCCGACCTCTAGCCAAAGATAATTTAAACTCGTACCATAGATTCGAAATCACTCTCTCGCGCGTTGCCGATAGCGTTTACCCACTACCCGCTGGAGTTCAGAAAAAATTCGCTCCATGGTTTGCCCCTTACCGCAACCGATGCAGACCGATTTTTCTGAGGTCACGTGCCGGAAAAGGGTAAACGCTTCGTAACAAAACCGTCAATGGGAAAGCTCTCAGTATTCGAATCTAGGGTACGAGTTTAAATTATCTTTGGATAAGCGTAAAAAAATTATCGAAAGAACTATTGGAACTCAACAAAGTTTTTAAATGTTAATTCAAAATTGTTTAGCTACCAAACGTGTTTTATACTTTTAAAGACAAATTTACACACAAATAGGGGAATATTACAGCGATTATTTTGTTAAAATTCAGGCATTCTACTCCGGGACGCGTGGTACGACTACCAAGTAGCGAAGATCGAAATTAATAAGGTTTCAGCAAAAGTAAATAAATCGTAAGCTATTGTGCGGCCAATATGCTAATGAATAAGCGCATCACGGTGGCAGGATGAATATACAGGCGTTTCTTTTTTGGCCACAGTGAAAAATGCAAAAGAAAACAAGTTGAAATTAATGATTTAAGCGTATTTAAAAATCAAGCATCGGTTTTGTACAAGGCCCGCCAGCGCGTCGAACGAGAGAGAAAGCTATATGCTAATGGCCTAAGCTCATCCTGAACATTTTAATTGGTTAATTCCGGTTCACTAATTTTAGGGCGTCGGCGAAAAGTATTAGGTCCCGAAGCGCCCCCCCCCCCGTCCTTTTATCCTAGAAGAGAAGCCCTTAAATCCGACTGAGCGGGTCCTCTCTCTAAATAACAACATCCAGGGCCGCCGCCGAGTGTCTGCTAATATCGACTGTAACCTTTATTACTCCATAAATCCATTTCTAATTCAAATTCATGTATACGCCGAAAGGTAATTTATATAGTTTCCAATTCCGTTTCTAATTTTAATTGAACAGCCCCATTTTATCCCCCCCTCCCCCGTCTCTTATTTCCATCCCCCCCCCCTCCGTTAATTTTCTAACACTCTATGTTGATTGTATATGGAGCTATATGTATTTGAAGGTGCAAACTCCCCCCTTTATTTAAATAGTATAGAACCGCCCCAATCGTACACTAGGGCGCGCTCTCTCGGTTGTCTGAAATTGTGTATTATTATTGACTATTATAAAAGCTCGGCGAGTTCTCAAGATAGAGCGTGTTAACTTCTCCGGCGTATGTTGTTCAATTCGGTATAATTTTCAAATTTGGAAAATTTGGGGAGTGCCTCCCGCCTAACTTGGAAGTAAGACCCCCCTAAGCGGGGGTTCATTTTCTCCCGTCGCCGCCTTAGACGAGAGTGTTCGGTCAGGTGGCTCGCGAAGGGAAGCGGACTATTGTTTGGAATGATCAATTCGCCGTGTAAACATCCCCCTTGAATGATGTTGATCGAAGCGCCCCTATCGGGAAGATCCTACTTTAATTTACATTATACACTTTAGCGCAGTTTATAAGCGTCTATTTCCGGCCCCGTCCCTTCCCCCTGTTGTTTGCTCGCATCTGATTTCGGAGCGAGGTAATTATTAATTAGTCGCGAATTAGAAATTTTGCGCTTCCGAACCAATGGAGAATGATTCTTGAGGGGGACCTGGCAATTCGTTCCTTCCGCGTAATTTCTGCCTGCCTCGTTCCATCGCCTTCCGCCTTTTATATTCGCAGTTTCTAATATATTGATAATTCCTTGATACGTATAAATTTCATAAATTTCGCTACCTAGGTCGTCTATATTTCTCGGGGTATTAAAATGGAAACCAGTGTATTTATTTTCGATAGAATTATTCGCGAAAAGGAGGGGCAGCCTAATTTATTGCATACCCCGAAACCGGGTGCTTTGATTTAAGCGTATTTGCCATAAATTTAACGTATTAAAGGAGGTAGCCCCGCAGTCATTAAAAATTAATTGGGGGACCCTCCGTCTCGTTATCCGAAATATTGTTTTGGAAAACTACGATTTGATGAATCGCCGCTGCGTAATTTAGTTTGCTTCGTTCAAATATTGATGTATTTTTGTTATTAGAGGTTCCGATTTGGCTGTTTATACTAAACGAATTTCCATGTTAACAATTTGGGTTTAAACAATAATTTAAAAAATTCTTCTCATGCTCGGTAATTATTGGAAATTGGATTTTGACTCGAGCGTACCTGAAAAATTACCTCCAATCTTATATCAAACGTCATTACTTTTTTAAAAAAATTAGTCGAATGTTTTTCACTTTTCTTTCGGAAAATACAATAATTTATGAATAAGCTTTTCACCAATAAAAAGAAAATAAAATCAGTCCTTAAAACTTTCGTCTTATATTGCAGGGCCCCCAGAGGTCCTATAATTCCTATAAAATCCTAAATTTTAAAAAATGTCCTATAACATCCTATATGTTAAGCAAACTTCCCAAAAATCCTATAAAATCCTATAATTTTGATATTTTGCCCTGTTAAATCGTGACACTCGGTTAAACTGCTAGATTTCGCTATAGGATAAATTCCTAAATAAAGTTATTCTAGTCTATACTTTTGTTATTGTTAACATGGCTAGCTACTAGTATATTTTTGTGATAAAAAGGTTAAATAGTTCAAAGATTTATTTCCCTAAATATAGATTTTGTTTTTAAATGCATAAAGTTAGGAAATTAAGTAGCATATACATAGTCTTATAAAATCCTATGATTTTGAAAAAATAGTCCTATATTTTTAGAAATATAATCCTATTTTTCCCATACAAAATTTAAGATTTGAGTGGGGGCCTTGATTTTATAAAATATGATCGTTTCAACATAGTCAATAAATACATTCTTGGCCAAAACTAATTCAATGTGCTTGGTGATGATGCGCAGGCAGAATTATGATACTTAAAAAGTGGTTTATCCTCGTAGTTTGTTTGGAAATGACTTTGTCAAATCATTACGTAATATTATCTTATCTTACGATAAAAAATGACCCGCCTCCTGGTGAGAGATTTGAAACGACAACGATATTCGAAGCAAATTATAATTATCTGTGTCGCGAAATTCAAATTTCTTTCTCAGCCCTCTATACAGAAATTTGACGTCTCGGATCCGGTCGGTGATTACCCAAACAACGAGATAGAGGAGCTCGGTCACAATGAACAATAGGGAAACGTACAAATAACATCTACACTGAGTGGCATACTTACAAATCAAAAATTTGTAAAACGAGTCAATTGTCCCCCACTTGAAAAATAGCCCCTACGGCGGCCGAATCGAAAGTATCGTTACGCAATCCCCCCCCCTTCCCCCTTAGTTCAAATTATACAAATAGCAATCAGTCTAATAATTTGTCTAGCGTGGAAAGTGAGAGAGTGGGGTTTCTTGGTGCGAGACTAATCTTATAAAAGCGATATGTTTTTATCCAATCACAGTCGCATTTATCATAATTTTTTTGATCGCTCGCTGTTTCCTATTTTTCCGGCGTGGGCGAAGTTGGTCCTGTTTACCCCCCCCCCCCCCTTCTCAGTAACGCTACTAAGGTGTAGCCGGGAAGGGGAAGGCAGCGAGTTGACCTTGGCAGACCCTTAATACCGCTCGCTCGAGTGGTGTCCCGCTTGACTGAATCGAAATATTATAACCACCCCGAAAGCCCATTCGGACATTAATTTGGAGAAATAAAAAATTGGTCGCGAGAGCATGCGCGATTTGCACCTTGACTTTCCAACACGAAATTAAGTTTCGCCTTTTCCCAAATTATCGATAAGGCTCATAACGGTCTCTAATTTTATGGGCGAAGACGTGGTTACGTTATGAATATTTCTGTTACGTAGCAGAATGGATTGGTGCCCTTCAAACTGTCGTGACCTTTCGTGGTCTTAGTCCTAGTATAAAATGTAAGTAAAACTTTAGAAACTTTCCTATTCGCGTTATAATTGTATTGCCATTTGCTTATATCCAGAATCTATAGATTTGTATCAAATTTAATTATTTTAGAGCTATTTTATAGCAAATTTCCTTAAATTTTATCCAGGGTTCGTACGGAACCTGGATATCCTTGATATCCTGGATAAGTCAGGGATTCTCAAATTGGGGGAACAAGTCAGATGTAAATAATAACGTAAAAAGTCAGGGATAAATCAGGGATTTAAGTAATATCGTGATAAATCAGGGATTTAAGTAATATCGTGATAAATCAGGGATTTAAGTAATATCGTGATAAATCAGGGATTTAAGTAATATCGTGATAAATCAGGGATTTAAGTAATATCG
The DNA here is from genome assembly GCF_980474605.1 of Leiobunum rupestre. Taxonomy (NCBI): domain Eukaryota; kingdom Metazoa; phylum Arthropoda; class Arachnida; order Opiliones; family Sclerosomatidae; genus Leiobunum; species Leiobunum rupestre. Next base: position 26,397,835 of record NC_143394.1, on the reverse strand, counting down.
TGATAAATCAGGGATTTAAGTAATATCGTGATAAATCAGGGATTTAAGTAATATCGTGATAAATCAGGGATTTAAGTAATATCGGTATAAATCAGGGATTTTATTAGTCAACAAACTTGCATCCTAGATAAAAATTATGTATTTTCTCTTGGGCGCTCATATCTGGCACCTTTTCCTGAGAGGGGAGAGAGACGCTCTCAGTATGTTGTTATAAAATGTAATTAAGTTTATGATATTTAAAAAAAAGAATTGTATTTTACCTATAAAAAATTACCAGGCATATTACCAAAAAGGTCAGGAATATTGCCAAAAATTGGTCAGTGATAACCTGGATAAGTCGGGGTTTCTAAATCAAATAATTTCGTACGAACCCCGTTATTCCACCATTGACACTAGTTGAAATTTTAGTTTACAGTTTAAAGTAATTGACATTTCGCAATCTTTTCTATCTTCAAAAACAATTTTTTTACTTTAAATTTTGCATAATTCATAAATCCCAATTATTGTTATACCTAAAAAAACCCATTTTCTTGGCCATCAGTAAGAACCTCGATCTTTCTATACTGTTTTACCCTTTCCGGTTTTGCTCATTCTGCATGGATGGATATTTTGTCCTTGAGCAGCTCCAGACCCCTATTATTAACTTTCATTTCGTGTCGAACGATAGCGACAGACGTAAACTAACTTCTGGAACCTTAATCGCATTGTTTCTGACGTCGATCTTCGCGTGTGGAAAGGAAGCTTTTTATCCCAAATTACTCCGGCGTTTCTTGACAACCAAACATTGACGGTTCGAAACGGAAAATATTTGTCATTTATTCAATCCGTCATGTCAGCGTTTCTGTCCGATATCGAAGAGGAGGACCATATTCTTAATTCGATTTGTTTTTCCTGTTAGCTAACTCGCCGAGATGTCTTTAACTGGTTTCCGATGGAGAGATTCTCAGTGACGGTTTCCATGGGAAAGATATCCAATTGATTACTACCCTGTATTAAAAAAAATGTTTTACTCACGCGTGATTTTTAAAGGTCGCTATTTTTGTTATTCTACGCGTATTGTATCCCCATCAATTTTGAAAAAAAAAAACAAACCAGTTAGTCTGATTTTGGAGTTGCAGCCGCTCTTGACACGACAGGAATCGATTGTACCAACCTCTTTTCGACATGCAAAGATACACCATAAATATTGTTTTTTACCCTTTTTGGATACAATGTATACTGAAATTTTTTCTCGTGACGATTAAATTTCGACATTCAGTCGAATTGTGGTAATTTTTGAAAAATTAGCTATACAGGGGGGAATTGAGCCAAATTCCCCCGTTTGTTGAGCTAAGAATGCACTAACAAAATTATGAAGTCCCCCCCTCCCTTATGAAGAAAAATTCTGCGCGTGCTTATGATACACTTTGTAAATTTGGGAATATATTATGACGGGAATCCATACTTCTACTCGGAATGCTTTTCGCGGCAGATTTTCGTCTCGATGGGGCTGATGGTTTATTTCACGTCACTTTGTTATCTTAACCAAGGACAGTAGTTACAATGACGAGAAAGTGTATTGGCGGCATCTGTTGGAATATATCACCTAAAACGAGTTAGTTGTAAACAAAAAAATGGCGGTCATCTAATTTTAGCGGTTCTTGACGAGGCTTAAGTGTTCAAAACAAATGGGCATTTTTTTATTTACGCTCGTAGTTTTATTTTTAATTTAACATCAAAATGGTAAAAACTAACTACAATAATACTGTCCATGGTGAATCATGTCTTAACAATGGCCGCGGTTTGTTTACATCTAACTCCCCGTGAATATGAAGACGTTTAAAATCAAATTTTTTCCCCCTGCTTTCTCGTCCCTGTATCTACTGTCCTTGTCTTAACAAACAACAACGTGAGAGGGGAGCGCGTGCAAAAGGGATTTTTTTTCTCGTAGGCGGGGCCAAAGCCGTCAGAGTTATCTTACCCCATCGAACACTACGTTACTGTCAAAAATTAAATACATATTAAACTCAAATTGACTTCATATTAAAATAATTTCCGTTTTAACACTAAATCATCAAACGTAGCCTGCTAATATTGTCTGACGTTTACGTCTAATTACTCTATTTCAATTGTAATTAATCGTTTGTCACTTAGACACTATCATTAGTAAATGAGTGATAATTTCAGCAAGTACTTCTGGTACGTCTCTCTCTGTATGCTGAGGTACTTGTTCTCTCCACAAGTATTGTGTTTGAAGGCATAACCTCATTATCAGATAAGTTTTTGAGTTGGCCGTGCCGAGCGCGGGTTAACGGACTGGGCGGAGCTGTGCACGCTACACCGTACGCACGTGCTCACGAATACATGCCTCGATCGCGTCTCTCTCTCTCTCTCTCTCTCTCTCTCTCTCTCTCTCTCTCTCTCTCTCTCTCTCTCTCTCTCTCTCTCTCTCTCTCTCTCTCTCTCTCTCTCTCTCTCTCTCTCTCTCTCTCTCTCTCTCTCTCTCTCTCTCTCTCTCTCTCTCTCTCTCTCTCTCTCTCTCTCTATCTGCTTTCACCCCCCCCTCCCACTTTTACCTTTCGCGGGCTTTGTACTTATCCCTCCCCCCTCACCCTCGATCCCCGGATTACTTGGAAGAGAGCCGTAAAACGTTTGACCCCTGACCCACCTATGTCATCGAGCGCCTAACTTGTCGGCCCACCCGCCAAAAGGCGGCAAATTAATAGGCGTGCGCTGACACCTCGCGGCGAAATGTGGAAATACTCACGTTCAAAACCACCTTAAAATCCTGCAAATCCGACTTCTATAGGTGTTGAATGGTGTACGCTACCTTCGAACCTTTTTTTGGATTACTTAAGTCTATTATTAAAATTATTTACTTTTCATACGGAGTAAGAAAGTTGGATGAGATTAATTAAAAATTAATTCTTAAAGGGAATATGCCACCAGATTTAACAGAAGCTAGAGGTGACTAGCCTGTGTTAGTATATCGACGATTTTTTTTTATTTAGCTCGGACTCCTTGTAGACAGTTGCTCGTAAATTTTTATTTTCGTATTTAAATTTGTACATATTTGGAAAAGTTTCTAATTTTTTTTCGGTAAACTCGGTGCAATTTTACAATTTCTAACTCAATTCGGTTGTCTTTCCTTCGGCGGCTTGCCCTGACCGATAGAATCGTAAATTTAAATTTTTAATATCAAATTTTCAAAATTGAATTTTCTCAATTTGTTTAAGAAGGGAGCTGCGCCTCTCTTTCTTGATTTAATAATATTAAAATATATAAAAGATGAAAAACAAAAGGCGAAATTTATTTTTTTTTCTGGTTCTTCCCTTAACAAAATTTCCATGACAAATTGAAAGACTCGCGAAAGTGGGGGGAAAAAACACTGTGGCTAGTTTGGGAAATTTATCCATTTTTGCCTTTATAGAATTTAAAATTTCTCTCTATAAAACAACCACCAGACGGCGTTCGCCGAAGGGGAAAAAAAATCCTTTTTGGCATCGGCGGCGTCAGATATAAATCCTTTCTAATAACATTGTTTTTCGTAATTTTCTCCGTTCCTGACTTTTCGCCGACTAAAAAATGTATTTTGTACAAACTCCTTCTTATTTTAATATAAGCCTTTGCCGAAGCGGGGATTTTAAAGTACTTTTTTTTCGTGAGGAGAGAAAATATTGCAAAGTACAAATTACATTACCGATTGACGCGGCTTTGCTAGGCTGGATGAAAGTGTTTTGAAAAATGAACGCAGGTAACGTGTCGAAATAGGTGGGGTTGGAAGACGCGGTATAAAGGACTTAGAAAAATCGCTAAATCTGGCTGGCGCTCGCGGGTTTTCGTTACTTTCTTTACCTTTAGCTCTCGCTCGAGTTTCTTAATATAAAATCTATAATAAACCACGTAAGCTAGACGCGTAACCCTTTCGTAGGAAGATGCGCTGCGCTGAGCGGAGAGGGGGGGGGGGGGGGTTCAAAATAAGGATGAAATGAATCCCCATCCTCCCGCTCGGCTTCCTAATCTTGTTAACAATCGGACGGGATCAAACTTTTGAGGCCGGTCTGAGATATCAACTACCTCGTACTCCACTCACCGAGATATATACCTCACTTATACTTTGTTAGTCGACAGTGTATCAAACGGATTGGATAAAAGTGAAGTTTATACACTTAACCGTAGCGGCCATAGAAAAGGCGTATCACCCTATAGTGCAATAAGTTGAAAAAAATCATTGATGACTGAGTACTTGTTTAAGGTATAGATTTAGATTTTCTACTAACATTAGGTCATTTCACTTATTTTAGTTTAGTTTCGGTATGATATAAATATTACACTTTGACACTTGTCGAAGTTTTGAAAACGCGGTTCTTGTTTTGTAGTTTTAAATAGTAAATTTCATTTAATTGATCGTATTTACCGTGTGTAATTATTATTAGGAGTAAAATTAAAAAAATGTACAACAATTATACAACTATTTATTAAACACGTATATATACCGGTATATAAAATATATTTAACAGGGTTGCCACGGGACCTGGAAAACCTAGAATTCCTGGAAAAGTCAGGGAATTTGAATATGGGTATAAAAATCAGTGAAAAGTCAGGGAATTTTAAAAATTAGTCTAAAAATCAGGGAAATGTCAGGGAATTTGATATTGGTTGCAAATAGGAAACTTTTACTAAAATATAGGTTAAAAATTACAAAATCTTGGCACAAAATAAGTCTGGGAAAATCTCCGGAGATGGTCAGGGAAAACCTGGAAAAGTCAGTTAATTTGATTGTGAAAAAAATGTTGCAACCCTGTTTAAAGCTGTTTTAATTTTAATGATAATAATGTGCGTTAGAACTAAAATTAAAAATGATCATTATCTCAGTTGCTTCCAACCAGAAATAGATTTTAATTAATTAAGAATATTTGCTAGCCGAGTGACAATACCGTTATGTTCCCTTCCAAAATCCGCCTTCTTTCGCCCTGACCCCTGACCCTTGTCCCCTGTCCCCGAATATCCCTTCGCCACGTCAAAATTAAACCAGATAAAACCAGTCTTAACTTTTATCAAAATTGGGAAAATGGAATATTTAATAGTCGAATGTTTACTTCCATAATTTATCATATTTCTCGTTTAATTTCTTTAAATAGTTCTTAACACCCATTTTCTCGACAATTTGATCCTTTTTCATTAAAATTCACGTTCCCCGAAAGACGGCCGAAAAAAGACCAAAAAGAAATGAGGAAATAAAATAATCCGAGTTGAAATGAAGTAATCACGATAAAATAATGAACTTCATTTTGGCGAGTGAGGGCAATATAATAACTCAAGGTTCTCCTGTTTATTGATGTAGGACCAATCGACGTGAGGCTAGTTTATGCCTCTTTTTGTTTCGCTTGAATTAATTAGGCCAAGGTGCAATATTAATAGTTAACAAGGCCTATTGATAATTTCCGAAAGAAAATAAATCGTACCTAATTCGATAAAAGAGGTAATGAGCGTATAGACGTAATTTTGGGTTGTTTTCCTCTCACTAACGCGTTTTAGTTCCATCGTAATTCGATTTTGAATAACACGTGCGTTTTCTATTTTTCTTTGGCTGCTTCAGATCCATTGCCGTTTCTGGAAAGTTGCCATGCAGCCCTCCAAAAAGCAATTCGGGCCCAAGACCTCGAAATTGAAAACAAGCAACTTCGGGAAACTCTGAATGAGTACAACGAAGAGTTCAAGGAGGTCAGAAATCAAGGTTTGGATCTTTTTTATTTTCCATATTGGCTTTCAAAATCAGGGTTCCTTTACATTTTAGATCTAAAATGTCACCCTTACGCCTATACAGTTAGGACAAGAATATAGCGAAAGTTGTAGATTTTTTTTCAATATAATATATGTCGTATTAGTAACTAAATTATAGCATTCACGTTACCAAGAATGTAATTAGGTTACTGAGAACGTACTAGTCTGCCTTTTAGATACCGGTTTAAAGGCCGACTACATAAATCTTCGGTTTACTCTGTCTTTCACTGGAAGTAGGCTGACTGCATGGCACACGTGTATTGCAGTAAGCCTACTTCCAGTGAAAGACAGAGTAAACCGAAGATTTATGTTCTCGGCCTTGTAAACCATTCATTTCCCAATATAGCACCATCTAGGATCGGTCGAAGAACGTTCTATTTTATCTCTAAAGAAAACATTTCTAATTAGTCTAAAAGTTCGTTTAAGCTCGCGCAATTTTAATTAAAACTGAATTTAACAACTTTAATTAATTTAAATTAAGCTAAATAGTAAATAATTGGTAAATTATAAATTGTATTAATAAAAAATATTTTAAAACAAAGTTTACGGTTTAAAATATTTTAAATATTAATTTAGAATCTCTAAACTATTATTCATTTAGTTAAATCAAACTTTTACTAAACTTATTGAAACTAGATCATTAAAACTTTCGTACGAAAGATACTCAATTTCGAAAATGGAGGGTATCCGTTTGAAAAGTAGCCTATAAGTGAACCGATCCGTTCTCACTAACCTAAGTACATTCTCGGTTTTACCATGCCCTAAAAGAATCGGTTCAAATATACAATTTTAAAGTATGATTTTGATTCGCGAATGTGGAACGTTAATTTTTTTTTATAAAATCTATCGATGTTGTGAAATAATATTTTTCCCAATCGGTGAATATATAGCTGTATCCCGCATATATTACAAGTAATTCCAATGCACGGGTATACCGAGTATGTTGCGAGGATATATAGGCAACAGCTTTTAAAGACAGTTTTAGAATGAAACGATAAACGCGCGAATATCATGGCCCTGATGTTAGTCATATATAAATCGCGTGGGAAATTTGATGATTTTTTCTTTCCGTAACTTAACTATTAAATATTCGACAATATTAAATAGTAATATATTTTTAAATGACTCAACCGTAGTTGTTTTCTTATTTTTATCTGGAAAAATGTCTGAATTCTGATTTGTTCCAACCCTCCCGACAAAGTGTTTTTTCCTCTTATTCCGGATTAGCGGGCTACATTGATTAGTAATAGATTATAGGGCTTAGGGGAAACTCGTACATTTTTCCCAGAACAACGGAAGGATAGTGGCGAATTTAAACCCTTTTATTTTGTCGCTAATCGCGAATTTTTCGCTGACGGCGGATGCGCGATAAATTTATGTATAAAAATATATCGCTATTGCGCAACCAGCTAAAAATCATGAGCAATAAGTCGTCTTTTTTTCTATACTATTTTACTCTCTCTCTCCCAAGTTTGACTAGTACGCGTATTGTTGTTGAATGCTGATTGTCACCGAAGCGTAACGGACAACGTCACCTTGACACTTTTTCCTCGTCAATTTTTCCCGTTCAATTTGACGCGGATTGAGACCCGTTCTTAATAATCGAATTCGTGGATTTCTACGCTTTGATATTTTTGGGGTGCCATTAAGCGTTACAAAATGCGTACAGAAGGACGTGTAAAGTATTTGTACTAATCGTTACCATTTCTTAAGCCTAACGACAATAAATATGTAATTACGATAAATAAATAAGTAATTTCGATTAATAAATAAGTAATTACAATAAATAAATAAATAAGTAATTTCGATAAATAAATAAGTAATTACAATAAATAAATAAATAAGTAATTTCGATAAATAAATAAGTAATTTCGATAAATAAATAAGTAATTACAATAAATAAATAAATAAGTAATTTCGATAAATAAATAAGTAATTACGATAAATAAGTAATAACGATAAACAAGTAATTACGATAAATAAGTGATAACATAAATAAATAAGTAATTACGATAAATAAATAAGTAATTACGATAAATAAATAAGTAATTACGATAAATAAATAAGTAATTACGATAAATAAGTAATTACGATAAATAAGTAATTACGATAAATAAGTAATTACGATAAACAAGTAATTACGATAAATAAGTGATAACGATAAATAAATAAGTAATTACGATAAATAAATAAGTAATTACGATAAGTAATTACGATAAATAAATAAGTTATTTCGATAAATAAATAAGTAATTTCGATAAATAAATAAGTAATTTCGATAAATAAATAATTTTTATACGGGGTTAGGATTAGAGATAAAATATCGTATATTATATTCGTTGTTATACTGTTGTAGTTATTTCAAATTGTTCTCTATCGGTTAGAGCTGTGAACAGATCTCTCTCTCTCTCTCTTTTTTTTATAATTGGAACGATTAGAAATTGCGTGTCGAGTTTGATGGGTAGTCTGATAATTGCGTATAACCTGTGCATGGAAATTCAAACCACGCCGCTAAATTATCAAAACATCTACTATAGATATATCCTTTTGCTTTACTTTATCGCTAACACACCCGTACATATATTTCATTTATACAAATTCTGAATAATCCTTTAGAGCTCTATAAAGATAACTATAATCCTTTAGAGCTCTATAAAAGAGCTTCTATAATATTTATTATTCTATAAATATTTTAAAAAAATCTAACGAAAATCCTTCTGAAAGGTTTCTATAGAATTTATAAAAAATAATAACTCTAAAATATTTTCAAGTTATACCTTTAGCAAAATTTGGTGCTTAAAGGGACACAATCATTTGAAAAATTCGACATGCGCAAGTCTAACCAATCAAATTCCGGAGACTAGCATGGGGAATAGCTATGTCCCTTTTATAAACTAAATAAAAACAATTTATTTTAATTCCCACATAATTATTTAGTTTTGAAAATAACACAATTTCTTATTTTAAACATATGCCATAAACATTCGGCATATAAGGAAGTTGAAGATTTCGCAAGGAATAACACTTATTTAACTATTTGGCATCAGCAATTTGAGGTTAAAGTTACTCTTTTAAAATGTTGTATTTTCTTCTATAATTCAACTACATAAATTAACGGAATATCTGTAGTAGATAGCGAGCTACGCTCCTGTTTATATTTTTCCATTCCTTGTTTATTTAATAACTCTCCCAATTAGTATTACGCAATTAGACATTATCGCTATTAGCTACGTTAATTTCTAAATTTAAGTTAGTAATGTTAACGCGTTTGATTCGCACGACGTGATATCAAATATCGTTGAACTCTCGATACCAGTCGTTTGCGACATTTTTAATAAACCCCTTTTTTGTCAAAGCAATTTAAACTCATGGCCTGTCCGTGTGGTAAAACACGATCTCCCATATTTTAAACCTAAGAAAAACAGGGGAATCTATTGATAAAAAGAGGTCTGACAAATTTTGATCCGTGATATGAGTTCGCGCGGGAGTTTCAACTTCCTTTTTCGGGGAACTCGACTCGTCATTTCTCGAGCAATAACTAATCTGTCACGAACGTTTCTGTACGCGCAACCTTCGACTTAATCAAGGTTATCCCCGGGTGGGTGGGGGCTCTGTAAATAGGAGCAGGAGTCGAAAGCCGAACGGGAACGAATTTTAATATCCTCTCGTAGAGATGATGATTTCGAAGATGGACTGCGTAGGATTGGAGAAAGCAAACACGAGCCGTCACCCAAGACATCACTTCGGAAGAGCAAAAGATCTGTTAGTTCAAATAAATTATATTGGCACTAGAAATATAACGGTGATATTTCCAAAATCTCTGTTCGGGGTTTGGAGAATTTCGATATCCGTGTGATTTCAGAACTCGTTGGGCTCATGTACGCAGTGGCCGATTAACAAATAGGCTGAGTAGGCTTAAGCCTAGGGGTTTGGGGCTTGCCAAAAAGCTTGAGCCCGCTCAGGGACCCGATTACGCAACTGCATGTACATTTTTTTGGCAACGTTTATGAACTTGATGATAAAGACTTAACACCCCCAATAAATAATTTTTATATATTTTTTCTGAATGAATATTAAAATATATGTGTATTATACAAGTTAATAAATGCTAATCAAATAAAGGGTAGCTGGTAATTTTCTAAGTCGGTAAACCTGCAAAAACCTGTGGACGTTTTATTAACGAAAGCAGCATTGGCCAACAAATTTGATCAAATATTTCAATGCTATTAGCGTAATCACGTTATTGGGGTTGATTTCTTAGTTAATTATACCTATAGTATAACAAATTATTAATTATAATTGGAATTACTTTCCTTCGTTTCGCGTACGATATGCTAATATCGAGCTAATAAACTTGTACAATGCACCTTAGGGTCGAACCTCGGGTATATGTTAAATTCGGTAAAGGCGTGAAAACCCGATCGTGTAATTGGACTAATAGGGTTATTATCCGTGTAAAACCTTTGGCGCCTCCGAGTTATCTGCTAGTATCGGAACCCGTAATTTAAAAATAATTTCTCCACCCGAGGCAATTTAATTTTCTTCTCATTAAAATATTGGCTTCGATGTAGAGAACACAATATTTCCACGCCTTTATTATAGAGCTCAATTTCTTCGATTTCTGAAAAACCAGCTCCAGTTTTTTTCTTTTTCTATGGTTTTAATAGTTGGTATGCCGGATGCTAAGCGACGGAATTTTTCTTTATATTAATATTACTAGTCATTTATTTTGTTCCATTTCGTGCGGTAGTTCTTTGATTGTTTTATGTTCTTAGAAAATTCGTCATTGGTTTTTTTTGAAAAAACCAAAATCGAAAATTATCGGTTTTCGTCATTATATTCTTAGAATATCAACGTGTGAGTTCGTTTCGTAATAGATCATTTCCTTATCACGTAAATTGAGCTCGCGTTTTTTACTTCGTGTTTTGAAATATGTATTTAGAGCTATGCAGGTTGCAGACAGTATTTGCGTGGATTCTGGTCTCGTTCGCAGCCCTCTCGTTAAAAATGATAAAACACTATATTTTTGCAATTCCCAAAATTCGTATATTTACGAAAATAAACTATTAAAATTATTTCGATACAACATATCTTGAAAATACCAAATTAAATGTTCTATTTAACAAAATGTAGTATTTAAATTTGGGAATTAAGAAATTTGGGAATTTAGAAATTTGGGAATGAAGAAATTTGGGAATGAAGAAATTTGGGAATGAAGAAATTTGAGAATGAAGAAATTTGGGAATGAAGAAATTTGGGAATGAAGAAATTTGAGAATGAAGAAATTTGAGAATGAAGAAATTTGGGAATGAAGAAATTTGGGAATGAAGAAATTTGGGAATGAAGAAATTTGGGAATGAAGAAATTTGGGAATGAAGAAATTTGGGAATGAAGAAATTTGGGAATGAAGAAATTTGAGAATGAAGAAATTTGAGAATGAAGAAATTTGAGAATGAAGAAATTTGGGAATGAAGAAATTTGGGAATGAAGAAATTTGGGAATGAAGAAATTTGGGAATGAAGAAATTTGGGAATGAAGAAATTTGAGAATGAAGAAATTTGAGAATGAAGAAATTTGAGAATGAAGAAATTTGAGAATTAAGATATTCGGGTACTTATAAATTTATGTTAAAGTTGTCGTTGGATACTGAAGTAAGCGTTGCACACCAATAGGTCATAGGTGGGGGCGCCGAAACGGGATCGGCATAACGGGACCAATAACTTTTGACCGCAAGACCGAAACGCCTGACCTCGCAATGAGATCTCGCACCACCAGAAAAACTTGCTACTGAATAGGTTACAATAATGTATTTAAAAGTTGAAGATTTTGAATACGGTGACTTGGGTGTCTTGGGTATAAGCCTAGCTGATTATAATTTATTTATTTATTATTCGGCCAAATTGACATAGAGTCGAGTTTAAAATAACGTCGGAGGAAATCCAATTTCGTTAATGGCTTCTCTCTCACTGCACCCTTCGCTAATAACGCTCGATTCCCCACATTCTAAAACTCATTAGCTCCAATCAATAGCGTTTTGATAAACAAACTCCGAGTGGAGAGCGATTCTATTCTCGGAAGAGGCCATTGACTATCATTATTCGGCGATTATTTCGGCGCGACGGTAATATTGCCGCCTTTAATTACGACCACTTCGAGGAAAAAAACAAAAAAGCGGAAAACTTATTCAAATAATGGCACTAGCCTACCGCGCTTTTCGAACGTTTAAATAGAAAGTGAACTTATTCTTTTGATCAAATACGTATCTTATATGGGCTGCCGTATTTGTTCCCTTTCTAATGTAAAGTTTATCATTATTTTCCTTGCCCAGTCGCTCTATCGGCTGGAAGCGTGCGAAAGGTACATTTAGTGGGGGAGACACACGCGTATAGTAGCAGCCCGATGATAGAAACTACTAACTCGCCTTAAGCGACAAATGCGACATCACGTGTCAAAGAAACATTAGCGCCAGGACTACCACCGGCTTTTCCCTATTAATCTTCAACCCTCGCCAACATCGGGTTGGCCCTCCACTCGTACCTGGCGCGCAACCCCCCCCCCCCCATACCCCTCCTACCAATTTTCAACCCGCGAAATAAGCAATATCGATCCACTGCTAATAATAATAACTATAAATGGTTAAAAGGAACCCGGGTAGTTTAAATTTCCAAAGTGTCATCTCTTGGATTAGTTTTTTGCGCTGTATATGGTTTATGGGCTCTGGACAGGGACTGTAACTTAGTTGCGCTCTGGACAGGGCTGTTACTAAGATGCGCTCTGGACTGGGACTGTAACTTAGTTGCGCTCTGGACAGGCCTGTTACTAAAATGCGCTCTGGACAGGGACTGTAGCTTAGTTGCGCTCTGAACAGGCCTGTTTATAAAATGCGCTCTGGACAGGGACTGTAACTTAGTTGCGCTCTGGACAGGGACTGTAACTTACAAGGAGAGTACCCGAGGTGTTTATTGCCGATTTTGTTCAAAGTCGGACGTAATGTAGACCTATATGAGATATGAAATTTCCCAAAAGGAGACGTTGCACTACCCATTCGTTTTGCTATAGCAACCGAAAATGTTTTTGATCACTTAAAACAATAAAATCTCCATTTAAAAAAGCATGGGATTTTCTCGGTTTCACAGGGTCCTAGCTACGAAAATTTTGAAAAATTTTGAAAATCACGAAATGTGTAATTTGGACCACATTTAGGTAAATTTCATCAAGTTTGGGTAAATTGAAACATTTTTAAGGTAAATTTGTAACAAATTTGGGGTAAAATAAGGAAAAAATCTTATTTTGGTTGTAAGTGGTCAAAAACATTTTCGGTTGCCATGGCAAATCGAATGGGTAGTGCAACGTCTGCTTTTGGGAAATTTCATATCTCATATAGGTCTACATTACGGCCGACTTTGAACTAAATCGGCAATAAACACCTCGGGTACTCTCCTTGTTAGTTGCGCTCTGAACAGAACTGGAACTTATTTCCAAAGTTTTTAGATTAATAATAATTAATAATAATCCTACTTAGCTAGTATTTGCATTAAATTACAAACTTATACGGAGGATTTTTGACCTACTTTTATAATGTAAAGTTTCAAAACTAAACTTTGATGTGTAATATTGAATAGGGCGAGAATTTCCGTATTTTGCCCCCTGAACCGCTCGTCTTCGTCATACGTTCGTAGTTAAATTAATTCAATCTGCACTTCTCCGTAACCTTTCAAATGTTTACATTTATTGAGTTCATCTTAAATGAACTTTAAGTTTCGGAAGGTGTTCAAAGACGTCTTGATGTATGGACACCTTGGGCCCGCGATTCGGAAGCGAGGTGCCTTAGACGCTATTGAACCGGCTTGAATAGGAGCGGGGGATCCATCCTACACTTAACTCCGTTACCAAATCAACGCCGGAGGGCGTTTCGTCGAAGTCGAGGGCCGCGTTAAAGAACTCTCGTGTCCATCGACGAGTCCCTCGATGACACTTTCGGTCACCTTCAGGAATTTCCGGCGTTCGCTTTCAACCCGGCTCGGAAATCCCCCCTTCGCTTAAAGTGGCTCTCGGATAACCGCTTGCGCCCAACCGTCCAACACTCTTCACACCGCCTCTGGAGTGACTGAAATTCAATAATCCCCGTGACCGACACTCTCCCCTCCGCGCGTCCCCCTCTCTATTAAATATTTCTGCCTCATTCGGCAGGTCCACCCAACTTCTCCAAATCTTTCCTAGACCTCTTATATCCATTCCTATAATTAATTCACAATAAAAGTTCAAAGGGAAAATATCCGCGCGAGGGAAGGGGTTTGAACCGGGCGGGGGGTTGTTTTCGTCATACGCGCCCCCTGTCGGTGGACTTTTGAATTATTCCCGCTCCATCGATTTCTCCCTATTTGGTCGTTCCGGAAAATCTTTGAAAATTGCGTATAAATTCGCACGTTCTCTCTCTCTCCCTTCAACTCTCTCTTTTCAAAAATTCCCGATCCAGCGAGCTGTGTATGGTTTTCATAAAGGCGTCGGGTTTTCCCCCCAAAGTTCGTTACGACGTCTTATCCTTATAACACCTCACGCGTTATCGTTTGGGAGATATAGTTTCAAAGTCCTTATAGGAAACCGTTCGCTGGACCAAAATAAGCCCCCCACTTTTATAAGTCGATTAATATTAACAAACTTCGAATCGCGGCCAGGCCCCCAACAGTTCGCCTTTCTAACTGCTAGTGGGCTTCGCAGTCGGACTCTTTTGAATTAAAACGAGTCTCGCCTAACCCCTTTTACGAGAATCCCCGATTTCTCTCTCATTTAAAAGAGCCCCGAAGTTTTTGAAATTCCGCGGATATTATTTTTAAAGCATTAATCACGCTCGAATCCCGCCTACGCTCTCCGCTTCCTTATAGACATATCGAGCCTATATGTTTTATAAAAGTTTGGTTTCCCTTAATCCCTATCAAAGAATTTATTTAATATAGCGGTTACCCAAACGTATATCTTTTATATTTGTATGGAAATAACGTCGTAATATTTCGACATTTTCACGCGTAGGGGAAGAGTTTTAAGATCATTTGGGAGCTTTAGTATAATTTTGTTCAAATTTAAATCGAGCTTAATTCGGCCAAATCTTAGGGTGAAAATTTATAGTTTGGATAAAGTTATTTTTATATAATTTAACGCGCTGATAGGTTTACGGGTGATGTAAATTCTAAGGTACGACTTTCCCCCCTTTTTTTAAATTCGAACGCGACCCCTTCGACCATTAGTATAGGAATTACCTCTCGAGGGATGATACCTGATGGGCTTTGTCGCGTAAAGTTTTAAATACTCGTAAAAATGTTCGTCACGTTCCTCGTTCGGGTTATAGAAGGGGGTGATATTTTTGGGGTTTGTTTTACGAGAAGTAAGCGAAAAGAGACCTCCTTGGTTCTACGAAACGGAAAACGAGCGGAAGAGTTCGTGATAGCCTCTTTAGCTTGACAGTCGGGATGACTAAATGATTATGGATTATGGAGGAAAAAGTCCGACGTCGAAATTTGTCTCTTCGACGAGACTCTTGTTCGTTTCATTTCAAGCGGCTAATTCCGCAAATCGACGGTAATGCGGATGACGACAGGGGGCGCTGCGCGAGCATTTCTCGGTAATACGAGGCCCGGGGGGCTGGGAGGGGTGGTTACCCGTTTGGGTAAGTAGAGATTGATAATGGGTAGATATTGAACAATGAGCTCGGTCACGGAGCGTCGACTTCCATCCATAAGCAATTCGGCTCGATCAGCTGGAACCCGTCGACAGCGCTCGTTATCCGTCGAGTTATTAGTGTCCCTTTGGTCAGGACCAATTATTCTTCTCTCTCGGTCTCGATAACCGTCAATTACTCTTTTCGTAAAGCGCGCTCTCTCTCGCTTCGCCAGACTATTGTTTCCAATCTTATTAGAATTCTATTCAATTTGGGGCTTGTTTGCGATGGTAATGTATGCTTGGCTCGGAATAATTTCCCTTTCGCCGCTAAATAACCTTCGTTCTGGTAGGAGCCACCATCGTCCCGCGAGCCATATCCACGTAACGCTAATTACGTTCTTTTTGCTTTAAATAGTTATTCCAATTTCATACGGAATTCCGAAAATTGGGTACGCTAATATTCGCTCAGGTATCAACTTTTTTTAAAGACTTAATCTTCTGTATGAAAACTCGGAACAATTCCTTCCGCGTTGAGTTTGCAAATTTTCTCTCCACGGGTCGAAGAGGTTTTCACCCGGGATCTTCAGTTTCCCCTTCCTATAAAAACTTGCTAACGGTAATTGTTAGCAGGAACGCCATTTCAGGATTTTTCAAGAGGAAGCAGAACTTGCGCGAAGAGTTACGTAAAGGGCAAAATTACGTCAAATTTAATATTTTTGGCATTTTTTATCGAAACATTGCAGTTTTTTCAGGATAATAGACATAACAAAAAATGTTCCCAAGATATTTCTTATACTTCATCCGATTCCGAATTAATATTAGAAAAATTCCTGCACTTTTTTAGCACCCAAATGACGTCCCTGATTGTTCGGGTCGAGAGCTTGTCGCCACCCTCCTACGCATTGTAACCCGGCCACCTAAAATAATGGCTTTAAAAGTCGCTTTATGACTTAGGCCTAAGGTGGCTGATTATTATTATTATTATTATTATTATTATTATTATATTTTTCAAAATGCCCAACAAAAATGTTACGTGATTTTGGCATTCGTTCGACGTTCCCTTTCTTCGCAGCCACTGAACTGAACCGCATTGAACTATTATTTATCGTCCTTTCTTCAACCACCCGTTACCGCTTCATTTTGGATTTCCGAGAATGTCCATTCAATCGTCCCCATATATATTTGATTGTTTATCGCTCATTTGACCGCGGCTATCGGCGTCCTCCCGAAGAATCGCGTGAGGAATTGACTGTAGAGGGCGTTTGCTTATTCAGATCTTTCGCGCGACGGCCGGAAGTCCATTCAGCTTCGCTTAATTTAATTCCCTTTGATATTTGTATATCGGGTTGGCGCGCTCCCTTTTCCAAAGATGTTTAGTCGCGCGCTGGTTTTTACTCGGGTCGTTTCGGAGCAGTCCCTTATTGAGACGTGTCTCGTAATTGTATAGGTGGACGGGGGAAGCTCCCGCGGGGACCAACTGGGGCTCCCTCCCGCGGTGAGGGCTGGCCCGAAGGTGATAGTCTTCGAGAGAATCGATGGCTTGTTGCGAGACCCTTCGATTTTAAATACAGATGAATTTCCCACCGACTTTGTCCTGGTTAATCGTCTCTTAAATCCTCGAAATTCTTACCATTTTGAACTATTAACCAGATTTTTCGTTTGACCTTGTAATGCAGGTTTGACCTTGAATCGTTTACTTACGTAAAGTACAGAATTTTCTTCAAATTGTTACCGTATTAATTAGATTTATGTTTGACCTTATAGCGGTTTGAGTCGACCGTTTGACCTTATAGCGGTTTGAGTCGACCGTTTGACCTTGAATCGAAGGTGGGGTGGCGGAGTGGTTATCAGTTTCGCCTCGCAGCAAGAGGAGCCGGGTTCGATCCCAGCTTGTGGCACTGGGTGAAAACTCGGAACAACTCCTTCCGCGTTGAGTTTGCAAGTTCTCTTCCCACTAGTTTGGGGGGTTTTAAAAACTTGTCGAGGTTAGCTGATTATTATTATTATTATTATTACTTTAAGTACCGAATTTGTTAGTAAACAAACCATCAACCTTGGTTTTGCGGAAGGAGGAAACGTTCAGCTTGAACAACTGACAGTTGGCCATTTAGAAATTCAAAAATGATTTTATCTAATTCGGACGACACGAAACGGGGAATAGTATCGAGTTATTTTCAGGCGTCTTTCGAGTCGATCACGAAATAATCCAAGCTTCAACGGGGGAGGAGAAAGCTGTCGGTCCGGGTTATCCAATCTTTAGATTGTAAATAAATAATTGGAGCGAAACTGTCTGGCTGGCTTTTAACGCGTCGCGGAGTGGTCGGCCTTTTTGTTTGTTCTCGTAGTTGGCCGCGCTCTTCGGTCGATCGCTCCCAGCCACCGTTTTTTGCGCTCGCCCTTTGCTTCGATTGACCCGGCCGAATTCGTCGGGGCGCTAAGAGCTTACTTTCAAAGACTCATTTCTCCGTCAGCGTCGGGGGCTCGTTAGAACCCCTAGACACACACCCCCTCCCTCAATCGTCTGTTTTACCAATGACAGAATCAGCCCCCCTTTATCGATATATTGATTTTCGTTCCTTTTAATACTCGCTCCGAAGTGGTTACGGTCGCCCCTCTGACACACCATACGCTCCATTTTAATGGAGATCGAGTGGTGGGGGGCTGAGAATAAGCCCCTCGTTCCGGCCCCCTCCCTTTAATTCTTTTGTTTTATAAGCAGGCAGATGTAAGAGCTCTCATTCAACACCGTGTTTTTTCCTACTCCGCGCCGCCACTCCACTTTTCCTCTGTCGTCTCGATCGGCGATGTTGCGATTGGAATCTCTTATTCGAGCACCTTCGTCCTCCGCGATGAAGTGTTTTCGCGTGATCGCCGTTATAAAGTAGATACAGACTAAAAGCTCAAATAAAATTTATTTCAGAAAGGAATGGATTTAAATACGCGTGTTCAATTGTATTAAGTATTGGATTAAATACGGTTGAATTTCACTGGCAAAAAATTACCTAACATTTTTAATAATTCCGCATCTAGTTTCAGACCCATATCCTTAGATTATTTTAGTGTTGTAAGTCGGAACATTTTCTGGAAAATGACCGAGGGCTCTTTTCCGGAAATTTTCCGAAATAAATACAAAAAAGTTTTAATTCCATGATTAGTAGTAACAAAAGTCGCTTGATGACTTAGGCCTAAGGTGGTGTCTTGGGTATTAGCCTAGCTGATTTTTGATATTATTTGCAAATTTAATTAAAGTGGCATTTTCGCCTAACTTTTTCGAATCTAAAAGTAAAACTAAACCTCTAGACTAGATTAAACTGATTAACACTATTAATTTTTTGTAATATGTTACACATTTTATATCGATAAAAAGCTAAAAACATAAAAAACTCTTAAAAAGTAATTTGTTTCAATTTATATTTTTCCGATTTGCGGAAAATTTTCTGGAAATTTTTCCGCATTTTATTTTTCCGGAAAATTAACAACAAATAGCTTAAAGCGCCACACTGCCGTTTGACATAAGAACACGTGACATTTTGGTAGGGACACAATGATATTTTTAAGGGGGCGCAAATAGTTTTTGAGGGCCCCCCGCTGGCTACGGGCCCGTAACCAACAACCCCTTTACCGTGTTCTTTTCATATATGCACGGATGCTAAGCGTGTCAAACATTTCCTACAGGCGTTAGGCTTCTTTTTAACCTACGTTAATATTACCTCTGATTTGTTTATAAATTACGTAGTTTATTTGGTCATTTCGTATCACACACTCTCCCGTCATATTTATGCCTCGTACTAATATCCTATGCAAAGCGTCAAACGCTACTGCTAATAATCGAAAAACTATGCATGAGCTCCACGAAAAATTCGATATCGAGTAGTATAGTATAAAGGTGTTCGGCAGATATAATATAAACATATATATATATATACTGGAGACTAAAATAATATAGTACTATTACTTTTTAAGCCCCTATCCCCCCCCTTACTCTAGGAGTCCAACTAATACCTAAAATGAGTTGGAAATATATTTTTCATTTGGTTTTTTTTTTAATAGTTTGGGTTGCTTTGGCGTAGCGTTCTCCCTGGGCCTTTATCCCGCTGATTTGGGGGGATTCATTTGGTATGCAAGTTGCGAGAGCCGCGCTGTTTTTATTGGGTTGCGCGCGTGACAAACTTGGTTTATTCTCTGGAGTCGCGTTAAGCTCGCGGGGTGTCGATTCGCTTCTTATGAAAATCGAGAAAATCCCCCACCCCGCGGACGGCAGCGACGGAGGGGGGAGGGGGGAGAATTGTCTTTTCACGCGAAGCCTTATCGCGTATTAACGATCTATTTTGTCGGATAGATGGCGCTGAAGCACGCGGATCGGCCGCTCGGTCCCTAACGTCCTTCCGTCCAGTCAATCGCTCCCCCCTCTTCACCCGTTCGTATTAAACGAAAGTACCCCGTTATAGGAAACTCCTATTATATTTATTAGAACCGTTAAAATTGTCGGCAGCCCTCTCGACCGCTTTTTGGATACATTTTACGGACGTCCGCGCGCCTATCTCGCTCGGTATACGCTATTCCCAAACGTATCGTCTGGCGTTACGATGGCGCCTAGCTGGTAAACGTTAGCGCTTAACTTCGTTTGATTATCTGACAATTTGCGTCTATATCGGTAACGCCTACGCGTATGCTTCGACTTCGATGCCAGCTGAGTGCCACGGTCCGAAAATAAGTAGTCCTCTGTATCGGATGAGGGGGTAGGGTGCAAGTAGAGGAGGGGGGGAAATAGTGTACGCTCCGGGAGGAGGGGGGGCTGTCCGCAATATCTGATAACGTGAGGCGAAACACAATACGACTAATAACGTAATCGCATCGACTAGTTTAGCATTTCTAATTTACTCTTTCTCTCCCTCCCGTATCCCCACCGACCCTTATAATAATATATATTAGGGGGTGTAAATGGGGGGGGGGAGGTAAATTGGTCGGTGTGGCGCGCCCCCTTTCCATCGTGCCGAGAAATAAATATAAAGGCAACTGAATCGCTTTAATCATTGGAGTGTCGCGAGACTTAGAAAGTTTGAATCGTTCGGTATCCCCCCCCCCCCGGCTCTCTCTTAAGCCTTATCCTTTTCCATAGACGTATAAAGTGGTTGCCATAGAGATAAAGGGGCTATTCCTATATATTCCGCCCGAAAGTATTCTTTCCCGTCCGACCCCCTTTTCGTAATCATTTAGACCCCCCCCCCCTTCGTTCCCCGGTTGACTCCCGATTCCACCCCCATCCCCCACTAATACGTTGGAACCTTCTCAACTCTTTTCCCGGGCCTGGCTCGTCACCGACTCGTTTACTAAACACATAAACATGCCTCCGACTGATTAGCGATGGTATGCGTTTTGAGAGCCCTGGCCGATTGGCACGTTTCAACCGGAGAGAGACCCTATAACCCTACCCTTACCCCTGCCCGCCCTTGTATATTGCCACGACCGATAGCGCGACTTCGCGAATATTCGTTTTCTATACTTTATTCCGCCTCGGATATATGTGTCGTTATTAAGCCGGGGGGGTTGAGGCTATCCGAGAAGCGATGGGTGGGAGGGAAAGCGTCATTAGGCTTAGCGACGGAACTATGTTGCCTATATAAACCCGACGTTTACGTAAAAGGGCACGAAATCCGACGCATTCGGTAATTTAGAACAATATTGCGGACTCGATTTTTCAGCTAAATAGAGCGAACGCCCTAGTACCCGAACCCCCCCCCCCCCCCCGAGGAGGGGGGCTAGAAATTTCGAATTTTCGGGATTATATTAAATAGTTCCGCGTGGTCCTTCGCTTTACAAGCTGAATTATGAGCACCCCCTCCTTTTGGACCAATCCTGACCCCCTTTCCTCGTTTACCCTTGTCTTTTATTCGGCCTGTTAGCCCCCCCCCTCCCCCTTGGCCCGGCTATCCAGCTAGACCTTCGGTACATTGTTCCGACAGGGTGGCGAAAGTGATCCAGAATGTTAAGGATCAGAAAGGAGAGTCCGAATCGATAAGTGGGCATCATTCTAACGAGCGGAGACACCAACCCTTTTCCGTCGCCGTATCAAAGGACAAGGTTTTCCCCTCGTCGCGGTTTTAATAGGCCCCTTCTGTATACAAACGCCCTTGTTCTCGGCTACGTTGCAACGTGTTACACCTTAATATAGTTTAAACGGCCAACTAGCGCCTTTAGTGATCGGACAACGGTTGGAGAGAAAGAGCTTTTCGTATCCAGAGGAATTAATGCCGTTGAGAATCCATTGTGAAATCCCGCGACCAGATAACTTCTGTTCAAATACCGATTAAAAGCCTTATTATAGGTACCTGATGAAAGGACAGAGTGTCTTCCGTTTGTTGAGAACTTTTGGTTCGAGAGTCAAAATTTAATTTTCAATGACTGATCCACTATCCGTAATCGGTGTACAAGCCTGTAGCTTTGGCTGTACTAAAGTGATAACGTAATCGATTACAGATTTAGCGCTAGCAAAGGCTGTACTCACCGTAATCGGTGCTTAGCCCCTCGTAAAAACCATATTTTCTGTTTTTTAAATCGTACCATTATTGCCTATTTCCCAAGTAATTGACCTTTTCGAGACTGCAATACTGAAGTATACACATGACGCGGACTGTATTACTCATTTTTCTCGTATTGCCGTGTATATAAACTATATATATTTGCATTTCGTTTACAATATATTTCCCATTTAATATTGTTTTTCGCGGTGACCATAATAAGGAGGAAAGATTTACATATATTTTTTGGTCGCCATTATGAAGCTATTCTCGCGGGATTAGCTCGCTCGATCGTTATATTCCTAGTTTATAAGTTTGTTGTCGGGTCGAACTACAAATTCGTTTTGGAAATTCGGAGAGCGCTTCATTTTCCACTCCGAGAGCGAGAGTGCAGCGCGATATTTATAATTTGTGAGTAACCAATAAACGGAAGCAATTGGCCAGGGACGCTACGCGCCGACTATTATACAAGCGCATCCTTTCCACCCCGCAACCTCCCAGCGCGCGTGACGCTCTCCCCCCTGGTACAACGGGGCCACCACGGCGGTGTAGCTTCGGTTCGAAATCATTTTCGATAAGCTTAATGATTCGGCGACACCACTAGGCTTTCGTTGATCCTGTCCGCTCGAAAGTTTCGCTGTCTCTGGCGATGTCGCCCGTATGGTCTCCCTTCCGCGATAAATGAATGTAAACTTTAGAACAAAGAGGGAGACTAGAGAGAGAGACTTCTCCCTGAGCCCTCAATAATTGGTCACGTGATTCCGGAAATTGTATAAATGCGTCGTTGGGTCGATAGGGGACGCGGCGACTTTTCGGATGATTATTCGATTACGTTTCCTACAATGGCCAGACTTTAGGAGTTTTCCTAAAGTATAATAACCCTTATTCGGGGAATGACTTTTGCGCGGGACTTGGCTCGCTATTGATTATATCGTTAATTATTTACGTTTCTATAATAATGTTCGAATACATTGGCGGCGACTAGGTCTATGTTTAATGGTTTCTTTTCGTCGGGTAAACGCTTCTTTCTAACGCGTTTCCCCATTAAATCAATACGTACGCGATACAATCGACAACTTCTACACGAAGGTAAAGGTTATTTTCGTCGTTTCTAATTTCCATAGAGACAAGCTTAATACCAAATGTTTGTTCGCTGATTGTAAAAGTCAGTGGCGGACTGGCCATAGAGTGAACCTGCCCGATGGCAGGTGGGCCCCACGGACCGTTTATGTAGTGGGCCCCTCAAACATGATAGCGTTATAGTTGTTAAAGCTGGGGCCCTTTGTCTTCTGGCAGTCCAAAATTAGAGGTCAGGGATGGTTAACTTTTATTCGATAGATAAAGCTCTCAAAATTATTCGTAAAACGTTTTGATCAAGTAATTTATACTACTATACTATCCGATTAATTTTTTTATAAATTTGTAAAATTAATCGGAAAAAAGGACGTTTTTTTCGATAAAAAGCCTAAATTTTACGAATAATACATGTGTTTTAATCATTTTCCGAAATATTAACCGGTAAATTTCTTTGTTTACATTTTTTCCCCGAAAAAAATCAATTTAAACATGGATAATGATTAACCGTCCCGACCTCTACCCAAAATATTAGACCCAGTCCGCCACTGGTAAAAGTATTTGAGATTTTTGGTTGTTGTAATTACGATCCATTTTAGAGTAAAACCAGACCGTAGTAAACCCCTCTAGCTATACGATAAACGCGAAATGTAAAGATGTTTGTTTAAAGAATTATCGTTTTGAGCCTCTCAATTTTCTCCGGGTTAAAATTATCACGCAATTTTTTTTAAACTATACCAGAAACCTAATTCCTACGGATACCGAAATAACCCATACACACCAACCAGCCAGCACCCTTAATGTACACTAATACCCCCAAATTTGTAGAGGCATCGACAAATTTCCCCTTTTTTTCGGGGGTTGCGTTAGAAAAAATAGCTCGGAGGCCCTCCCTCATTCGAGCGATTTCCTGTCGTCCCGGGGAATTTAATACGTCACGTTTTTCTGGCTACTCGGCCGTCATTGTATAAGGAGAGTGCCTCTAATGACTTTTCTGTAAACGCCATTTCTTTTGGCGAAATCCGATTCTTCAGCCTGAAAGTCTCTCTCGATCCCTCTATCGGCAATCTGTCTCTGTGTGTCTTGTATAGCCACGGAAAATATGAAAGATGGACTGTCGAAAAAACAGAAAATACCGTTAAGAGCAGGGTGACACATTTATGAAAATTTAAGCGCCCATGAACGCGTATGGAATTTGACGTAAAACATAACTTTACGGTAACTCTGGCGAAAGAGACCGCGCTTCTAAGGCCCCTTTCCTGTATGCCTGCAGTGTCCTATAGAGCGCATATGTTTTCTTAAGGCTAATTACGTCGCCCTTTGGGTCATGGGGTTACTGGAGTAATATATAAGAACGCGTCTATAAGACGTCTCTCTCTGGAGAAATTATATTTGTCCAGGATGCGCGGGGGGGCTACCCCGCAATGCAACGCCATGAGGCAGGATTTGCCTTTTTTATTCATATTAATCTATCATGAAAAGACCCGGTTATTTTTATATATTTCTATTTTTCCCGTTTCCTTTTTGATTTAATTTTATTTACTATCGTAGAATACGTATTTTACATTTATTTTTCACATTTTCGTATAAAGGATGTAAAATTTCAAGGCGAAATAATAATATTTCTGCAGTTTCCACACCTTATTTTAACAAATAAGTTTGACATTTATCGTTTATTTCGTAACAAAAGCGAAATTAAATAAAAATAAAACGTATTCGTTCAAAATATATTTTTTTAATTTTAAAATAAATTCCAAGTTTTCTCCTACGAAATGAGAAGTTAGGAAATATAGAGGAGGAATAGCAACTTGAAGTACTTTACATTTATCAACTTCCGGTAATACATAGTAAAGTCTTGGCATTGTCATAGTTAAGAGTTACTATTCCTGTTCTATATTTTCTCTACGTATACTTTATCTACTTTATTCCAGAATATTTGGGTTCCGAAATCGACACGTCTTAGGTAACTATAGCGTTTCGAGGGGCTAACCACTTTCTCAAATTCTGTACACCGAATACAGCGAGTACAGCCTTTGGTAGTGCTATATATTTAATCGATTACCTAATAACTTTAGTACAGTCAAAGCTACAGGCTTGTACACCGATTACAGCGAGTACAGCCTTTGGTAGTGCTAAATATTTAATCAATTACGTAATAACTTTAGTACAGTCAAAGCTACAAGTTTGTACACCGATTACGAATAGTGATCAGCCCCTCGTAGCGTTTGTTCTGCCGTTTAGCCGTCATAATAGTGTAGACGTAGTTTGATTCCGTACAATCTACACTCCTAGAAGTAACCCCTAAACGTTTTCGACGCGTGGCTTAACACCATACAGCTGCGAATACAAATCTAATGGAAATTGGAGGCCTTAAAGGCCTAGTATTTCTTCTGCCTGTTTTCCCGTAAGTTTACTTCCCGCCGCGCAAATATCCTGGTGGTAGGCCAACCGCAAAACACGTTGGCCTACCACCAGGATATTTGCGCGGCGGGAAGAAAACTTACAGGAAAACAGGCAGAATAAATCCTAGACCTTTAAATTACGTTATTTCTTGTAGTACAATTTAAAATCGACATCACGGCATCTCAAATCTCCCGATTTGTTTTTTTCTAGAGAAGCAGTAATATCAATGAAAATGATTCTCAACGGTGTTTTTACCCGTGATATTACTGTTGATAATGAGAAGAAAGCTTTTATCATAGAAAATTTCCTCGTTGGAAAACCCCCCAATTATCAACGCGAAATTAAACAGAAGAAAAGATTGTCGATCCTTCAGAGTCGCTAAAATATGTCAGAAAAATATTAAACAAATTTGTTGAATATAAGTTTTTTTCCCCGTTCTTTCTCCGTACGGGGAAATTAAGAAGGGGGGGGGGGTGGGAGGAATTCTTAACGGTTTTGACGCCTTTTCAAAGATCTTAATTAAGACAGAGAGACGAAACGCGTTGTGGGAAAAAGTATCGCGCGCGGGGGCCCTCCTGGTAATTCGATTATTGCGGCTTTTCTAATCTTTAAAAAGGCGCGTCAGTGACGTAGTCGATACATTAACCAATGACGGGCCTCGCTCGCCTGGCATCCGCCGCCGCCATTTGGGACTAATAAATTCTAATTACTAAGTTCGGAACTTTTTTTGAACTCTTCCTCTCGTCTCCGAGAAATTTGCCTCAATTATGACGACCGAACCCGAACCGAGCTTCCATCCACAATTACACTCCCCGGCCAACTCATCATCGCTTGATTCCAAATTTATCCCAAAAACTTCCCACCAAATATTTCTTAACTGCGTATTTACATAAACCATTTTTTTATTCGCGTCTATATTAGTTGGAAATTTTTCCGCACTTCTTTTAATTTCATTTTTATTTTTCTAAACTTTGGTCTAAAAATTCGACGTGTTATTTTACCACTAATCGATTTATACAAACCAAAAAAATCAGGGAGATATTAGGGAAATTTTAAATATTTAACCATAACTTGGATATATCAGGGAAATTCGTTTGAATCTGGAAGCGCCTCAAAAATTATATATAATAATTATATTATTATGTATAATTTGTTTCGATTAAACGAAAACATACGGTGTTTTAGCACCTGGAAATACCAGGGAAATTTCCAGGAGAAAACCTAGAACTATCAGGGAAATTAACTTTCCAAATATTGTATGAACCCTGAACGAGAGATTACGAAATTTGTAAACAAATTGCGCCATTAGGATATTGCAAATATCCCATAACGCTAGTACGTTAAAAAAAAGTCTAACGGCTTGAACTTCCTTCAATTTATAGACGGCTGTTTTTAATTTTCGAAGAGAGCCATTTCAGCTTCTCTCCTCCTTGAATCCATATTTTTTAATCACAAAAAAAACTAGGGCCATCGTGGAGTTTAGAGCGAGAGCGAGACCACGCTTTCAATAATATATAGGCTAATAAATATAGCCACACAATATGCGAGGTGGAGGGGAAGAGACTATACGGACTCCCGCGAACTTGAGCGTCCCAGAAGTTGGTTCTGGCATCGTCCCATCCATCTATCGGCCATCCTTATAGACCCCATCGGAAGCCGTAAAAAATAATACCTTATAGAACTGACTGGGGTATGTGTGTGCGCGCAGGGGTGTTGAATTTCGGAGCGGGAGCGTCAGGCCTGGACCCAGATCGAATGGTCGTTATTACGGCTTTTTTTTTCCTCTTCCTTCTGTACCCGCGCGTTGCCTATAAAAAGCAATAACTCTATGCACGTGCAAACTTCTCACTGAGAGTCGAGCCAGCGCAATATCGTGTTTTTTTTAACTGCTGCTCTATAAAAACTGCTTAATGTTTCATTACCGCAAGATGACGACGCTATGGTTTTATTGGTAACTCCCCAGTGATGATTCGCTTCCGCTTCGCGTGCCCCCCCCCCCTTCGCCTTTGCATCGTGGGCTTCTCTATCTGGCGTTATCGCCCCCCCCCGCCGTTATAACTGCGGATCGTATGGGGCTTATGAACTCCCCCGCAAGATTCTCCCCGCCATTTCCAATAGCCCTTATCCCCACTCGATATCCAGACTTCTGATCCGCTGTTTCTTAGAATGTAACAGCGCCAGTTTTAGCATTTGGTGTCTCTTCGTTTTAACGTTATGGGTAGAATCAAGAACTTTTTTAGGGTATTGAGAATGTACGAGGCTACCTTCTCTCCATTTACCAAGTTCAAAAGTAAATGAACCGAAGTTATCAGACTGCTATACTCCCCATGTTGGAGGCGTTTTCCTCATGAAGTTACATTTTGACCTCGAATTTGAAATTTGGCACGCTTACTAGGCCGGGAAAAAAACTTTTTGTTTTTATAATACCATTTTTTATACATAAAAATAGCTATACCCACCATTCCCAAGTGCAATTTATCGCGTCAAAAGACGGGGATAGAAATGAACTTTTATTAGATTCGATTTTCTCATCATTTTCCTCAGGAAAACGCCCTCCGATTCTGAGCGGTATTTCGATAACTTCGGTTCATTTACTTCTGCCAAGTTGTAAAGCGACATATAGTATCTGCGATAAATACGTCTATAATTATTTAGAGAAAGGTTAGATTTAACTCTCAATATTGTTCGAGCGCGCTTTAATTAAATTTAATTTCATGATCTATTTAATTAATTCATAATTTACAGTTTTAAAGTTGGTAAGATTTATCAATATACACTATTTATACCAAACATGCCAACTTGACTGTGGTTTAAAACGGTTAAAGGGAATATAACCTCCGGTATTTGGTGTGGAACACCAACGTTTGCAGATTTGGCCGCTCTTGCCTTTGGCCTTAAAAATATTTGGCGCCACTTTACAGGGTAATTTGAAAAATTTAAGGGGTCGTCCATAAAGGTTGCTTTAAATAAGAACTAACATAAGATTCCTTTAAATGTTTTACGCAAAAAAAAAATTTAGAAACAAGTTATCTTATTTCTAAAAGCCAGTTTTATGTTCTGATGAATCATTTGGCAACGATAAGTGTTAATTTTAAGTTTGAAAGTGATAAAATTGCGAATAAGCCTTGGCTACGGTGATAAGGGCTGGCGGCGAAGATTTATCCCACAATGGTTCCAAGCTTAAAACTTTCGCGCATGCCTTCTGCGCATTAATCATGCAACGCTTATGGTAAAATTAATCGCGTAATATTTCAATTTGCTATTTTAATTAAAAAAAAGTGACGTTTTACGCGGCAATACAATTTATTTAGCTCTTTCAGGATGTCCCCCTGTTAGAAGTATTACCTAACGTTTTATAGAAAGTCCCCCCCCCCCCCCCCGGCACCAACATCTATATAACTTTCCCTCAATCTCTCTCTATCCCTGGGATGTTTTTACACTG
Organism: Leiobunum rupestre; assembly: GCF_980474605.1. Classification (NCBI taxonomy): domain Eukaryota; kingdom Metazoa; phylum Arthropoda; class Arachnida; order Opiliones; family Sclerosomatidae; genus Leiobunum; species Leiobunum rupestre. The sequence continues at coordinate 26,368,981 of NC_143394.1, read as the reverse complement.
TCTAAAAACCCCGCGCGTCCGGTGACATTAAAAAAAAATATATATATATCGATAATTGAAGGGTGGATGAAAACTAGCCGAATGTTTATAACCGTAGTTTTCGCCCGTCACGGCTTTGGGTTCCATCATCACCAACACCACCAGTGGATGCTGGGGATTCTATCGGTGATGGAGGATCAAGGGGCGGACGCATCCTGCAGTTTCAAATCCCCCCCCCCCCTCTCTCTCTTAGCGATAACGTAACTATTTTTGGTGGGGTTTTAGTATTTGCCTATAAGAGGACGACGGGTTCCGGGTGCGGACGAAACCTTTAAGAAGCGTCAATATTTACGACTTCCGCTTTATGAGTCTGTGACTCACCCGATGGGCTCCTCGTTTTATGGGCCTCGATCGGAGAACGACGGAACCATCTCCTTCGCCGTTTAACCTTACCCGCGACACGCATCTCGGGACCCAAGCGGATTATAGCCTTCCAAATTGCTGTATAACACTGTTCGCCCTCCCCCCGCACCGACAAGATAATATCTATCGCCGGATCTTCGGCATTTTGCAAAAAATTGTCTTTTTTTGCATTTATATTAAAAAATTAAAAAAATTTAGTAAATTTTCGTTTAGTTTTTATTTAATTCTCGTTTTGTTTTTAGTTAATTTTCGTTCAATTTTTAGTTAATTATCGTTTAGTTTTTAGTAAATTATCGTTTAATTTTTAGTTAATTATCGTTGAATTTTTAGGTAACTCGTTGAATTTTTAGTTAATTATCGTTTAGTTTTTAGTAAATTCTCGTTTAATTTTTAGTTAATCCATGGTTAATTTTTATTTATTTCTCGGTTAATGTGTGGTTAATTCTCGTTTAATTTTTAGTTAATCCATGGTTAATTTTTATTTATTTCTCGGTTAATGTGTGGTTAATTCTCGTTTAATTTTTAATTAATTACCGTTAAATTTTAAGTTTTTAACTCGCTCTCACTTAATTATGATAGTAATTTTCTCCCGCCTTTTTAGTTTCGCCAATGGTAAAGGGTGAATTTTTAAATACAATTTGAGCCTTACAGTAAATCAACGATGATATTTACGTGATGTAATTGTACGATGAAACTGTAGTTACAATATCTTATAAGAAATTGGTCCAGTACCGCCATCAAGCCGCGAAAATTCCTAAGAACAAAAAATAATTTTCTTTAAATTAGATTTTTTAAATTTATTTATTGGTATAAAAAGTTTTAATCAAACTTTTAGCGTTTCTTTGTAAGTCGCATTCTTACCGCGGTTTTTATTGATTTAGGATGCCCCTTTTTGCTTTTTGTATTATTTTATTAAAAGAAAAAGCGCATGAATAATAATCATATCATCGGAAACTGGCCCGGGAGAGAGAGAGCGGCGGATATTTGGTTCCTCACTCCCCCGACTATTTGAGGAGAGCGGGCTCGAAAGGGACAAGTCAATAGTGGGACGGCGAGGGAAATCCCGACGACAGTTTATCGGGACCGGCTCCTTTTAATTACAAATGTCAACTATGAAACTCATTTGGTATGCGACTTTCAAGAAGGTTTTTCCCTCGTTTCAAAAGAAAATGGGAAAAAACACTCGTCCGATGGCGCCACTGAGAGAGAGAGAGAGAGAGGAGTGTCCCAAATATTCTCCTCTTCATCCGCGGGTTGGGATTCTACTGGCCAAGAATTCGTTTTCTTTCTTTTCAAGTCATATTTTGTTTATTCATCGACTGTCTGTTTTAATTCGGAGGCCCTGAAGGGAAGGGGCCACCGGGCCCGTAATAATCGAAGCCCCCCCCCTTCCCTAAACCCCGCAACCGAAAAGGCAAATACTAAAAGAACGGAGAGGGGGGCCTTGGGCGTCAAAAAATTGGGGAGATGGGGACGTCGAAGGGGTTAGCGTCAATGGGGAAAAGCAAAATTTAGATCGAAAGCTGTCTTTGTCCGATAATGGTTTTGGGAAATATTTCGTAATCAGAGCGAAGATAAAGGGATTGGTATCGGGGTATTTGTCGGGGTAGAGATGGTCGACGGGATGACGCTCATCTTCATCCCCGCATCCTCGCGAGAGCCGCGACCTCGTTTCCACAATTTTCCTTTCCAAAATTCTAGCAACCACCCACCCCCCTCCGTTTCGGGTTGTATAAATTGCGACCCCCTATCTCGGGCCGTAAATATAAATCTATCTAATATATCCGCGAGCGCCCGCCCCCGACGGTTCGGAGCTGCCCCCTTCGCGCGGGGGGGCGGAAACGCGACGGGTCCGCGCTTCCCCCCCCCGTACTCGATGTCGGCCCGAAACTCGATTGATGAACTCGATTGGTTACCATAGAAACAGGGCGTTAAAGGCTTGACAGTCGGAGCCGGGGAAAAGAACCGCGCGCGAAAGAACCGCGGAGGGAGGGAAGCAATCGCGACGGGGGAGATCCCTCCCTCCCCTCCTCGCCGCGGTTTCGAATAGCAACGCGAGCGCGCGCGCGGGGGGGACGGAAAGAGAGTAGGGGTGAGGGGGGGAGAGACCGAGGCTCAGGCGGAGTGTAATGAGGGAAGAATTTCTCGCCGCCTCCGATCGGCAGTAATGCGGCTGCCTCCGTCGCGCGTGTTACATTCCGATTTCCCGAGCGCCGGTTGCCGACGTCGCGACTGCCGCCGAAGCGCGGCGGAAGCCCCGCAACGCCGTATCCACATGGCCCATGGCCCCGAGAGGTGAGTGCTTTTTATCGCTTTTTTGGCCGGCGCGCGTCGGCTCTGATCGTCCCGGCTCGCCGTCGAATCGTCGAAGCGCTCCTCTCGATCGGAGTCCTTCGATCCGCCCGCGCCGCGCGCGAAGACCCCGTGTTTTTCGGCGCTTGCGTACCTCGGCCCTCGATACGGGCTCTCCGTCAATATTCAATAAGGAAACACCCCCCGATATCGTCCGCGCAGAACCCGAATCGAACCCTTTTTATCGAATCAGCTGGCAACATCTTCCGCGCCGACTCTCCTCTTTCCGCCGTCCCATCTACGGCCGACGGTCCCGCCGAAAGTCTTACGAATCTTCGCCGTGAAACTCGACCGTCCGAAGACGTTTCGTCACCGTGACGTAAGACTCTGGCATGTTTTTCGTACCATGTTGCTATTATTTTCTCTTTTGTTTTGATTCCACGCCGAATTGTCGCTGTCTTCGTTTGCGCCTGAAAAGGCGCCGGAATGAGGCGGGGGGAAGAGCCTACCCTCGGAGTTTCCACTTCCGGCAATTACCTCCCTTCTCGGCGGCGCGCTTTCTTCACCCTCCGCTTTTGTCGTAGACTATAGTGGCGTGCCTGCTCTACTCTCTCTCTCCCTCTCAGTCACTCTCCGCGCCTGCCGGTATCCTTTCCCGCGTGGCCCCTGTATAAATAGTCAGCCCTTTTCCCCTCCGCCGAAATGTTGTTATAATTGAATAAACCTCTTTCCACCCTCCATTCTATTCTTCCTGGTGATCTAAAACGCGTGTTATCAACGCTCTTATTTTGTTACTACTTGTTCATCGATTTCATCGCGATGAAATACTTATAGTTTGCAAAGTCGCCATTTGACTAATCAGCCGGTTTTAATAAAACGAATTCATTAATTCATTCATTCATTCGACAAAATTATTCATTTTCCCTCGAGGTTTTTATTATTTCAAAAAGTTAAGGTCAGAATCTGCCTCGTTTGAAAGGCGACCGGGTGGAGGGGGATATGTAAATTCAATTTCTGCATCGGTGGGTATTTTTTTCCAAAAATAAATAACCAAATTAATTGCTTTCTATATATTTCGTAACATAAAAGGAACGATATTTTTTTTTAAACTTTTTGCATTTAGCGTATTCGAAGAATATAATAAGCTTCGTGTGCTGTGTTTTTAATACCAGAAATTTCGATTAGATTCGCCTTCCGCGGAAAGTGCAAGCTTAGGGAGTTTAAAAAAAACAAGTCCGAAACAATAGATTTTAATTATGAGCCCTTGGCTATAGGCCCGATTTCGTTTTAGGCGAGAACCGAAAATTATTAAATTTATCGTCCTTGATTGCGAAATTACGAATGCCTTTAAATATAATCCTGTACGACTTCATTTCTTTGAATTTATTTGAAATTCAAATGATAATGATAACTACTGATTTAATTTGTACGTAAATCTTAAGAATTGTGTAAATTTTACCGTTACGCGCGAATATATTTAAGTATGATTAAAATTATAGAAACATGTGGTATATGACGGTTTTAAATTTAACTATATTTAACGATTAGCTTCTAATTGATATCTGAGAAACTGAGCGTGTAGTCACTGAAATTATTTGATAATGACCTAAATTAAAACCTCCTTTTATTAAATTTTATAGTGACTTAAATTGAAACCTTTTATTAAATTTAATAAGTTATCTAAAACATCTGTACATTTGTTTATTTTTTAATAATTTATTATAACTTTATATAAGAGCTATCGACAATATGTCAATATTCTACTTATGTGGTCCTTCAAGCAATTTATCAATTTCATTACGCTAATCGCGAAATTGCTTGCAATGCTACATCTTAAAGAAATGCTATATAAATTTACTTCAAATGGCTATCTCCAAGACAGCAAATCGTCTACAATCTTCCGTATCTTTTGCTCTGAAAAAGCGATGATTTAAAGAGTTTATTTTACAAACTGAAATGTGAAAGGGACTGTGTTTACCGTTCTTTGACGGGTCTAGTTTGGCTCGGAGCTTATCAAAACAGGGAGAATGGATCGATGTATTTGTTGTGAACGTGCATTTCAACACCACTCACGGGCTTAACTTCTGCCATCGATGTAGGCTGCCTTTGTTTCTATATTTCCACGTTAAAATTTAGATACACGGTTATGTTTTATACCGTTTTGCGGTTAGTTGCTACGCGACCTCCCTACCGCCATCTATCGTTTAGAAAGGGAACTTTTAAATGAAACTGTTTGTGTTTATTAAGCTTAGGTCACTTGTATTTCATACGTTGAATTTTGAAAGATCCGTGTAAATGCTAATTTTAAAATATTAAACTCGGTAAACGGAAATTTTTATTTATATTGAAAGATAAGTACTATTAGAAAGTTTAGCTATACTTCTTAAAATAACTTTTAAATCTTTATTTACAATTTTTAAGAGTATTCGAGACAACTAATTATTGTCATCAAATGTTTATCAACGCCATAGCCAGAGTAAAACAAAATTTTAATAGTTAACTGATCTGTAGCCTGAGTAATTTATGATATTAATGTTTTATAATATTAACATTTAAACCTTATACGTTAAATCTGTGAAAATTAAACTGAAAAATGATTTCTTTAATCTAATTGATCGTCGATTTGAAAACATTCGATTATAAAATATGCGATATATTTATTTTATTTTTTGTGTTATTATATAACTTTTGTAATATTTTAAATTATTGTCTCTAACTAAATGAAAAAAAAAACCTCGAAATAAAACATTTTTGAATTTGATTTGAATTTTGAATCACTTGCTTAAATTTTTCACGAGTCCAAACCGAGGGGTAAGACACTCTGCGAACTCGGTGTACACTGCCGTACCTTTGACAGTGCTAAATGGAACTCTCGAACTCTTGAAAATACATACCTTTAACAGTGCTAAAACAGTGTTCCGAAGTGGTAAATGTCAGGTGTCAAATAATGTGGCAAAAAGTGGTAAATACCGACATGGCGAATAATACTTTTACTGGCTAATATGCCCAAAAGTGGGAAATAATAAATTTTAATAAAAATAAAAAAACATACGAAAGGAAAAATATATTTGTGCTATTTTAGACAAATATACTGTATTAGTTGTCAGGTTTTGGGCTAGATACTCAATTATAGCCCAATCTAGTAATTTCTTTTGGCTATTTTTCAACGATTTTTCCTGAGTTTGAATTCGTCTGCTATATATCTTTAAGGTGTTTTTAATGGTTCTTTTGTGAAAAACTGAAACATTATCTCACATGTAAGTGATGCTACATCTCTGAAAGATATTATTTACATCATTTAAATGCATTTATTGATTATTAGTCACTATTTGTCACTTTTTGCCACTTTTGGCCATATTTGCCACTTTATGTCACTTTATTCTAAAAATGTGACATTTAGGTAACACTGTGCTAAATGCACGAACCCGGTGTACAGATTATCTGAGACTGTCTTACCCCTCGGTCCAAACTATAGAAAATTACTTAATCTAAAATATTTACAATTATCACTATTTCAATAAGAAATATTAATAATAATAATAGAAACCGCCTGGGTTAAATATAGAATTTAATTAATAAATAAATAAATAACCTTTAATAGTCTTTATCCCGTAAGTAAACGTATTTTCGCGTGTGTTACTATCGTGTAGCAAATTTAATCAATTCGAAGAAAATAAGGTCTGTTTCGGCGAAGCAAACGGCAAACCCATTCAATTTCGGATGGCTTATTATCTCCCTTTGGCTGGCCGCCTAATTCGAACGATGGAAATTCGCCACCTGGAAAATTGAAAAAAAAAAAAAAGACTCAAGTTTTTTTTACCTTCATTCCCCCCCCCTCTCGCCATTTGCTCTCTGTTTTACCGGCGCAAGTTCCTTTGTCGAATTCGGGAATTAGCCGCTGCCTGGCATGGCTCTGATGCGCTGCCGAGCAGCTAATAAATACCGCGATCGCCCGTTCGTGTGGTGAATTTCGGATGGGCACCTACCGTTTTCCCACCTTTACCCGACAACTCGCGGGAAGCCGGGGGATGGGGTAAAGCCAGTACCGTCCTTTCAAAGCCCCTCGATACTAATGACGTAGCTGTCAGCTCCGGGTTCGGTTCAACTAGAGAGGGTTTTCTGGCAATTCAGTTTGATAAGCCGAGTTTTTATTAAAACAAACAAACGTAAAAGAGGGAGAGGGGGGTCAGGAGGGCGGGCGGGGGATAGCCCCCAGGCTGTACCGTTTTTTCAATTTGTTTTTAACACGCCAAACTGTAATGTAGTTTCCCCGTATAAACTATCTTCGCTTCTCCGCCTAACACGCTTCCCGCTCATTTTCGATTATCATCGTTGTTTCGTACCCGCTATATATATTCTTGTAAATGTTTTTAAGCCTTTGCCACTGTCTTAAGGAAGATGGAGCCACTAGAGAGAAAAAAAATGGAAGTTAAACTGAACGTTACGTGTAAATAGATTTTCGCGCGAGGGTAATTTCTTATTTTTCAATCGTATTTTTCTTGTTAAAATTTCCAGCTTTGTTGGGAAGGGATCTAGTAGGAGCTTTCGGTTTCCTGGTCGGCCATACTATTACGTCTATATTTGGCAAAGGAAAAAAAACGCATTTCGTTAATGTTTGGTGTCTTCTCGAAATGAGTTCGGTAGCGAGCGTAGACCCCCCCCCCTCCTGCAATTTTTTTGGCGCAAGGACCAACATCGCATCCGAAAGCATCTATTGGCATCGTGCGCATCTCGATGGGTCATATAAATGTACCGTTATATCTATCGCAGGCGCGCTATGCGGTCTTCGCTTTGCAGAAAGAAATGAAGAATGTCTCTGGTTTTATTTGACAGCTGCAGGCCTACATCCGAGCAACCCGCGAACCCCCCTTCGTACCCCCTCCGCTCTCGCTTTGTGGCAGCTCTGCACCATCCATACACTGTATGCCCCATCGTTTGATTCCGATTCCTTCCCCCTCTCTGCCCGCCCCCGCTTAACCATTGACGTAATCTCACTCCCCCCCCCGGTCTCTTCTCCGCTCATTGCCTTTGCCAGGCGTGAAACAACGGCAGGCTGAAATGCCGAATTCGTCGAAGGGGGCACCCACGCGTGGACCACTACCTCGATGCGAAAATGTATTTACTCCAAAAAGATATAAACGTATATTTTTTATACGTTAAAATATGAAGATAATTTAAAATGTTATAAAAGTATATTTTATACGTTATATGTCTTTTAAGATGATTTATAAGTGTTTAAAATAGAGTTTTACGTCGGAAAATTTACCGAGGCCTTTTTTCTAGGAAATATTCCGTATTTTTCCGCAAAAAAATTTAATTCCATGATTAGTCTAAAATAATGTTCGCAAATTTAAATTTCGCGGCATTTTTGCCTCATTTTTTCGAATCCTAAACTAAAACTAAACCTCTAGACTAAATAAATTGAAAATTGGCGTTTTTCCTTGTGTATATAGATAATAAAAGAAATAATCGACTTTTACACAATTAAAAATACTTTATTATTTATTTACTATATAAAGTATTTTTAATTGTGTAAAAGTCGATTATTTCTTTTAAAAATTTTTTTTTTATTTTTTTTCTGATTAAAACTTTTTCGGAAAATTAACAACTCTAGTTTAAAATTTTTTTATAATCATAGAATTTAACTTGATCAATTCGTCATAAAAATATTTATTTTTGGTAGAAATTGAGTTAAAATGTTATTGACTTAAAATTAATATTGCTTTGGTATATCACGTAGAGAGTAATTTTTAGCGATATCCCCAATAGGTCGGTAAAAAGCTACAGCGTGGAAATGACTTTTAGGAAATTTCCATCAGTTACGATATTTTAGCATTAGGGGCGTCAGTGTAGACGAAACACGCACAGGCGCTATTACCGTCAGTCCGGGAAAAGCTCTCCTGGGAAGAAAATGACTCGATCCAACTTCGTGTGTAGGGTTCTTACGCGTTTGATTAGGAATTACAGCTTGATTCTCCCGTATAGGTTCGAAACGAGGCATCATCAGCCGCGTTTTTCTCGCCGGTTCCTTGAGACGCTCTCGCCATCTAGCGGATGAAGTAGTAGTTATTCGGATAACTTTTTTGCGTAAAAGGCATTTTGTTTCGGTGATAGGGCTGTGCAATCGAGTATCAAATTTCTTTTCACCGAGTATTCGAGTCGAGTCGAGTAATCGAGTACTTGATTAAGGGGAAACTTTCTCTTATTCGAGTCGAGTAACTAAAAAAAACCCTCGAGTAATATTTTTAACGAGCTGGTTTTATACGAGAATTTATGAAATTAAATTTAAAAGGAGTAACTTTCAATGCAGAAAAATATTCCTTTAATTTAAATGAACCACAGTTTCCACAACTTTGTAGGTACCGTTTATTGCCCTCTAAAAAGTGGTAAAAAAATACTCGACGACTTAAGAGAGAAGCTTATTCGAGTAATCGAGTACCAGAATATGCAATTTTATGGTACTCGATAATCGACGAGTATTCTCCAATTACTTATTCGAGATCTAATTCGAGTACTCGACCTCTTCGGTCACCATTATTGACTATTTATTTAATTCTTTAGGTTTGATCCCCGGTGTTGGAGGTTTCTTTTAGAAAACTTAGTCATCGTAACTCCTTGTTGGTGCCCCCGCGCGTGTCCCGTCCGTCTTACCAGACGAGAATCGTTTCGTGGGAAGGAGAGCCTATTTTTCCCCGTCCGTGATCGGGGGTGATTGGTGATTTCTTCGGTAGCCCGGCATAGCGGCCCGTTTACTCATCCGCCCACTCTCGCGCCATCTACCGGTACATCGACTAAACGAAGTCTCTCTCTCTCTTTCCTCTCTCCAGCGCTGTTAGCTAATAAAAGAAATTTCCGCTTCCTATCTGATCCCCCCCCCCCCCCCCCGTACTCCTCTCAATATGGCGACGGCCCACTTTTTCAAAATGGTCGAAGCGTGTGCCGTCGCTTAACTGGAGCAGTATTCCGCTTTCTACCCCTTTCCCCGCGCCCGGGCCCCGGAACAGTTACGGGCCTTCGCTCGGGCCAGAGTCCTAGCACCCCCTCCGTCGACGAATGTCTTCGGAACGGACGTTGAGTATTATTACCACTTATTACGTCGTTCTGTTCCCCGCGCGCTGTCGCCCATTAATAGCCGCTTGCCACGCGAGCCGTTGCGATTCTCGACTACGGCCAACCTCCTTCCCCGACGAGCACTTTCAATATTTATTAAAAGCGACGGGCTAGTTGGCCTAGCCGCTCTCGGCTCCCTTTCTCCACCTTTAATAGACTCAGTCTTGTTGTTTATATTTCGTGCTCTAATGTTACTCTTCGTTTATAACAGAAAGGTATTATTCATTTCCGTTGTTATTATTATTTAAAATTAGTGTTGTTAATTTTACGGAAAAATAAAATGCGGAAAATTTTTCCGAATTGCGGAAAATCGCATTAGTTGTATTAACCATCTTGTTATTACGTATCATAGGGGATTTAAGGGGCAAATATTGATTGGTAGAGACCTATTTTTGTAACTAAGCAATCAATTAAAAAAAATTAAAGGATTTTAATTGTTTTTAATTTATTATTATTATTATTAATTTAATTTATTGGTGCATCTTATAGGTTTTACAAACACAAAAAAGGTATACTACACCTCCCCAATCCACATAAGTTAAGAAGAAACTTGCGCGTGGTGGGGATAATTAAATTACTTTAATAGTATTAGTCTTCGAAAAGGTAGTATTATTTAACTGATTAATAATTATTAAAAACAAAAGATCTGCTACTTAATTTAGTCAACCATGGTCATAAAAGAAAATATTTATAATTTAACGCATTATTATAATTATTATTTTTTAAATTAAACATTCTTCTTAATATATAACATACGTTAATTACGCTTATCAATTACATTTAAAACAGTTAATAACTATTAGGTTTATTTTGTAACTATTAATCGGAAAACAAATTAATCCCCGTAACCACAAATAAAAATGGGAGAATATTTTTCATCCTTAACTGCAAAAACAAATAGTGAAGTGAGCCTTTCAGGCGCTTACGTGGGCGGGGGTTCTCGTTGAAGGGGGGGGGGGGGGACGGGAATAAATCTGGCCATCTTCGTTCGGGGATGGATCCAATTCTACGAATGGCCGAAGAACGGTGGCCTGACAGAATGATACATAATTTTTTCACAGCCTTATATATTCCCCGCCGCGCCAGCGAACGGCAATTTCGGCCCATCGCCTCATCTATCTATAAATATATATAGATATAGATATATAGGCGGGACAGCGCCATCTATCTATAAATATATCGTCCTTTGACGCGTTTTCCACCAACATCCCAAAGTGCAGGCTCGGTTTTCTTAAAAAATCATTCCATCGCCATCCTCCGGTATAGCGCGCGACTAGCCAGCGATTCGGAAGGCGGGAGGGCCGGTAAAGTCTGTAGCCGTCAATAAACGGTGGATTGATTTATTGTGTTTACTGTAGCTTAGAATTACGAGTTGCCTCGATCTTTCGCCATTTTTTTCTCTTCCTTGGCGCGGGGGGGCGCTGCTCTTAGGCGAGGCCCTTTTATATATAGATATATTTCTCTTTTCTCTCTTTCCCATCGCGGATCGTTTGGCCATCTATATTTGACCCCAGTGATTCGGCGGTAGAAGATATTCGATAGGCCATACATATTGAAAGGAGTACCCTCTCTCCCTTACCCCCTCATCCTCTTTAAGTGGGGCTTCCGAGGATGGATCGCCTAAAACTCTTCTCGTACGTGCTATTTCCACGCTGCCCCCGCCTGCAAAGTAAAGAAATATATTATTGGTACGTGTGAATCTATGGATGAGAAGGCATCGCTTAACGCTTTCTTCTCGTTCTCCTTTCCCCAACAGCCACCTCAGCTTATCCCGCCCTTTCGGTGATTTACGATAGCTTACGTCATAATGAGGCTCGCCCAGCGCCCCCTTTTGACCATCGAATCAATAATCGGTAAATGGTTTCATTAATAGCCGTACGGATCAGCGCCTTAACCGGGTTTCGTTCCAAACTCCCCGGGTCGTCTTTACCTCGCTATGATTTAGATGGGAGATAGTCCGGGATGAAGCCCGGGAAAAATGGGTTCAAAATCCATTTGCAATACCTTTCTCTTCTCCGTCGGATACTTTTATTTATACGGTATTCTTTCCTATTTTAAAGCCTGGATACATTTTTTACACCACCCTTCGAGGCGATTCCCGTACCCGTATAGTGCCGCCATCTATCTATAAATATATCGTCGATTATTGTAGTCATATTTTTTTATTCCCCCACCTATCCGCGGCGTGGGCAGCCGCTCTCGGATGGAGATGGGCTTTTCTTGGCGGGCCCATTTCTCGATCGACGCGGCCTCTGGTGTCGAAATTCGAACCCGTCGTAGTCATTCGATTCGGCAGATTTTTGGGGATATAGCCCACCGCGTCCCTCGCGGAATCTAAGGCCATCTTTATCTTTTTTTAGCCCCCTATACGTCGAGCCCACTTTAGGCTAATTTCCTCCGGGCCACCACGCCGCAGACTTTACCCCGTCTTCCGCCTTCCGTCGTGATTTCGATCAAGACGGTCCGCTGCAAAAAGTCGTTATAATATTTTATTCCCGCGAGTGTTAAAATTGAGGAAAAAAGAGAGTAACGGTCATAAGCACATGTGCGCGAATAATTGGAATTCCAGCGGATTTCGGAGGATCGACTGCCAGCGTTTTTATCTTTGAGACACTTTTTCTTACGGTTTTCTATTACGGACTTTTATTGATTAAAAGCAATTCGTGGGAGAGTGAGACATTTTTTCCCGTCCAAACTCGGCAATTCAATACGAGAACTGTCTGAAATTAAGATATAAGTACAATTCTCTTCGGAAGTAATATAAACCTGCCTTATACGCGTGGGAAAAAAAATTATTTTTAAAAAACATTTTCTATTCGTATTACTCACACTACGACTTCGTGTGGTACAATTGCACCGGAAATATTAGCATTTCACCCTCGATAAACTTTATTTTTCTTTCCCCCCGAAATTTTTTCTGTATTTCTTTATGTCGTTTTATTGAGAGGTTTAGTATACGAAATTTGTAATTTATCCGTCTTTTGAGCTCTCCCGTTTTTAAAGAGTTCGTCCAAGAGGGCAAAACGGGGCAGGCCGGGATGGGTAATTACACGCTAGATAGAACCCTTAATTTGACCTTTTGTGTATTTACGCTCAATCGACCTCTTCAACTTCCGTTGAAATTCTCCTTTGTTGTCTCCTCGGAGAGTTGCGTCCGACTGACCGGACCGATCGAAAGTTCCATCATATCAGCTTCGATTGTACACGAGGCCGAGTTATTGGCCATTGCGGTAGGAGCCCCCGGAAACCGCCAAAGAAAGTGCCATTTCCAAGACGGCTAATCCCCCGTGAAACGATCAATGTTTTTAGCTTTCTCTCGCCCCGAAGACCGCCATATTACCTAACGTTTCAGAAAGTGATCTTTGCACCCAACCTCGGACTATTCGAGCCAGACCATATGTCTTCCCCGTCTTTAAAATTTCCCGCTCACGGTATCATTTGGAGGGTTCCTTTTTCAGCCGAACCCGCACCCCCGTTTCTTCCTCACCCCGCGGGCCCATCGAGAGCCCCCCGCGTGCCGGCGTTACGTAAGAACAGACGAGAGAGAGAGAGGGAAGAAAGTTCTTTTTTTCGCCAATGCCGTTTTTGGCCCAATAAATCTGTCAGTGTTTTTGCAGCTGTTTAATTGGCAGGAAAGCTCGCGATTGTTCGCGCGAGGTTCGAGACCAAACTGCTTCCACGGTTCAGCGGTTCCGATGGCCGTTTCCGCTCCGCTATTAGACCGGTTACCCATCCCGCTTGACAGCGCGTCGCTCGCTATCGATATACCCCGTCCCACCTTCGACTCCGCTGACTAATGACGGTGGACCCGGTACAAATCTTACCCAAAACGAGAGGTAATGCCCCATCTTGTCTGCTAAGGTCTCGTTTTTTTGGGGCTAGGATTTTTTTCAACTCCCACTTGCGTGGCTAATGTTTGCGAATCCTTTTTATCGTCCATTTATTCTTTTTTCAACCGATGCCAGTCCGCACCCAGATGTATCCTGCAGTCAGGAATAGTCATATTCAATACGAAGGGACATTAGGATAGTTAAAAATTATTAAAACTATAGCGATTTTATGGATCCAGCTAGAACACTTGTGATTTTTTAAATAATAGGCGCTAGCATAAATTTTTCGTGTCTTGTTCAACTTGTTAAAATGTTCCACGCGCTCTTTAATATTTTAGCGTAAAAGGCTCGCGCGTTTTTTAAATTTCGGAGAGCACGCGCGAAATCGCTCGAGCCCGTTTACGCTAAAATATCAAGACGCGCGTGAACTTTTCAACAAGTTGAATAAGACATAAATAGAGTTTATGCTAGCGTCTATTTAAATAAAATTTTGGATAAACAATTTCCGATCTAAATCGAGTTTGAATTTGCTTTATTTTGGATATAATTTTCTAATCAAATTTAAACCACCATATTATCTAAAAGCTTTCCAAAATCATTTAAGTTGATTTGTAAAAATAATTCCTCAAGCTGCACTTTTTATTTAAGCTTATTAGTTTAAAAGTCGCTAGATGACTTAGACCTTGGCTATTAGCCTAGTTATTATTAGTTTCGCTTCATTAACCCTATTAAATTGATTATTTTTTTAATAATGAATGTAATTTAACTCTAGAAGCAACGACTGACATTGAGATTATATTTAAAATCGCCTTGACCGATACCTCAATCACATTTCAAATATCCTTGAATCGAAGGATTTCTGTTTTCCGTTGAATCAAAGCCAATTTAGAAACAATTGAATGCTTAAAGATATCTCGATTGACTGCAGCCCAGCGCCGTCCTGTACAATTACGGCGAAATAATGCGGAGAAAAAGTCAAATCGAGTCTAATCGATTGTCCGCGTGATGGCGTCATTTAATCATTGGTGGCAGATTAGTATCGGGGTGAACCGTCATCCGGCCCGTAGAGAGAAAAATAATCGTTTATTGTCGATACGTGACCGCCTGTATTGCCATTTTTTCGACAAATTTCGTGTCCCGATGAGGAAAATAAAATAAAACTTCACTCTATACACATCACTAGTTTTTGGCATATAGCTTACTTCCCTTTGCTTCAAATCCTCACGGTAATGTTTGAATATTTTTGCGGTTATTTTCGACGCGTTATGTACTAGTAAATACGGTAATTTTTTCACCCTTCGTGGGAAATAATAACCACCTACAAAAATAAAATAAAATAAAGATCGAAAGATTAATTCAAAATTATACGTGAAAGGGTTTCGCGTGTTTCGATTCAATTTTTGAAAAATAGAATTTCTAAAGCATTTCACGTAATCTTTTCGAAGAAAATAAATATCTTAGAAAATCTTTGGAGTATAATTTTATTTTTCGATCTCAGTCACAGATCAACGTTTGCTTAAATAGGCAGCCCAGGGATAATTCGAAGCCAGACGCTCGTGAAAAAGTAAACCTATAAAATAAAATGCATCACCGACTTTTATTTCTCTTGGAATTGATTTTATCACGGCTAATTTTCATAAATCTGACGGCACTAAACCAATTATGTTTATTTCCGTCGATTTTCCTCTTGTACGTTTCTCTATTTTCGAATTTTCGATTCTATTTTTACATATTTCCAACTCGTTCTTTTTTATATAAACGCACCGTCGAATTCTTTTTTTTTTATAAATACACAAATTTAATCAATTATTGAATAAAGATTTATATGGTTTTCCCGCTATTGTTTTTAAATTGATATTACGACTTTGAAATTGAGTACAATTAATTCAAAATTAAATATGAAATATGGGGGTTCACTTGTAAATGTTTTTTTCTACGTCACTAGCTATAGTTATTGAAGATAGAGAGTCGATATATATTTTGGAATTCGAAGTCCACGTGTGAAACGTGCGTGGCCATAAACATTTTATACTTTAAATTGGTGGTTCTTAAAATTCATTTTGCGCGTGAAAATACGCCGCCGTGTTAGCTAGGAGCAACAAACACAAGGAGAACGCGGCTAGCCTTTAAACACGCTAACGCAGTGTTGTGTACAAATATCATTGAACGAGCCTGTACGCTGAACGTTTTACAATTTTCGAATTTTCCCCTTCCGACGGCAGCAGGCGCTAAAGCTTCTAACCAATGAAAAATGTACGCGAGAAAAGGTAAAGGTACTGTCACGCGCAAAAACATAATTTTAAAATCGGAATTTTTAACTTTTTTTATGGAAACAACTATTCGAAATACGAACTTGTCAACATGACGTATATAATACGTCACCCACGGTTTTTACAATTGGAAAAAAAAAGATTACCAGCATGACGGCCATAGCCAAAGGTACGGCGTGACGCCAAGTTCCTATTAAGATCAACATTGTGATAGAAATTAGGTGGTAGGTCAGGCGAATTAATACGTCAAAAGTATAGCAATCGAATTTGATGTTTAAATGTCATAGTCGGTTCTCCCTCTTATTACGGGCAATTTTGCAAATGAAAGGTTATACCACTTGGACGCGGTTTGACGAAGACGCGGCTACGCTCGGTTGATTCTTAAGGCGCTTGCTGCAGTTTCCGACTGGGTTTTTGGCCAAAGTGTGGTGAGAAAAAGTAGCGGAGACTTCCCCAATTTTACCCGCTCTGTTATCAAGTAGAACTACTAACCGTCGACTGACTAATTGTCCCTTAATGTATCGGTTCGGTCTTTACCTTGGGGGCTTTCCTATCATACGTATTCGACATAATAAAATTAGTCCCGGATTGTGTATGGTCAAAAATTGTCGAGTTTATTTCTAAATATATGTGCATAATTGAGTGTCACTCCCGTTTATTAATTGGATATTTTACTAGGATTTATAAGTTGAAATTGCCGATTACTTTTGATATTACTTAATTGGAAAATTATAGAATGGCCTTGGACGCTTCGATAATCTTATTTCGTTTCCCGGTGACTGATTTGATTGATCTTAGAAATATTTTCAATATTATACTCGTAGTTTTTCCTTTATGGTCAATATCTGTTTTACTTGAATGAGATTTTTATAAGGACAAAATGTTTTAAGTAATTGGCTTTATTAATTGTTTCCGCAAAGATCGAAAGTTTCTTCTTTTTGCTCACTACCCGGATGAGGTTTTTAATTATTTATAATAGGCGCGAAATTTTAACTAAAACTATGAAATAAATTTAAGATGGTGTGATGGGTTAAATTTTAACATGGTTATAGAATTTTTAATCTCTAGGTCACCAACCTTTTTAACAATCAATTATTATACAGGGTTGCCACACGTCTGGGAAAAGTTAGGGAATATAAAAAATGGCTCTAAAAAGTCAGGGAAAGGTCAGGAAATTTTAAGAATTTGTAAAAGGTCAGGGAATTAGATGTTCTCTTGACATTTTTTGAAAGTTAATTTTACTAAAGATCTATGACAAATTCTGTTATTATCATTTATTTCTTTAAAGGCTTACTAATATTTTCAACATTGCAATAACCATTTTACTGAAATATAAATCCATTTAAATTTATTAATTTCTGATGAAATATTTTGAAAATCTCTTAAAATGGTCGGGGAAAACAGGGAATAATCTGAAACTTTTGTGGCAACCCTGTAAAAGGAGCAAAATTTTCAGATTAACTAAAAAAATACGGTCATTAAAGTGTATAATTTTTAAACCTAGTTTTTTACTTATTAATTATTTATAATAGGAGCAAAGTTATAACAAATACGGTATTTACAATGGTGAAATGGGTAAAATTTAAACATACATATAGATTTTTTATTGGCTAGAAATGGCAGATCCTTCAGCACTCGCTGTAAAGCGGTTTTCGGCTGTAAAAGAGTCCCTTTATTTATAGCGAAGATTACCAAACATGGCGGCGCCTTCAAAAGGGAGTTAAAGCGGAATAAATGAAAGCGGGGAAACCTTTCGCAGTCGCGCGATGGGTAAATAATGTATCGAGAAGGATTCAACTTGTAACCGTCTATACCCCTTCGAACTAAGATCAGCTGACAGCCGGGTCAAAGGTCGGTTGTCGCAGCTCCCCGTTTCGTCGGCGCTATCAGGTCGCGGCGATGCCCATCGGAGAGGGTTGCCCCGGGCATTCGTGAGCTGGATTTCAAAAATAACCCCGCCTGGCTTTTCAATAGATTTGCCCCCTCCCCTGACGTTTAGGAAATATCGCTTTTTGGTGCCCTCTCTCCCTTTTATCCATAAAGGGACTTGGGGAGAAATTCTTACCAACCCCCTCGATTGTTTTTTATTTACCACCTCTAGCTTGATAGCACCCCCTGGAACGCCGAACTTGTAAACCCAAGGAAATAACGGGCAAAACTATATCGGAACTTTCATTTTATAGTGTTATACACTTTTTTATTGGGTTATTTGTTTCGTCGGAAATACATTAATTCGTTGTACATTTGTTATTTTTAAATTTGAGGCTGGTGAAATTGGGGGAAAATATATTTTCGTAACGGGCCGAGTACAAACTGTTACTTTAAAAATTTATATTTCAACCTGGTTTTTGTTTTTTAATTAGGAATATCAGGGAAAATCAGATAATTTTGAAATGAGTAAAGTCAGGGGAAATTCAAATAATTTTTAAAATGAGTAAAGTCAGAAAAAAAAATCAGATAATTTTTAAAAAGAGTAAAGTCAGGGAAAATTCAGATAACTAAAAATTACAATAAAAGTCCGGGAATTTGATTTTGATTTTTCAAATATATAGGTTAAAAATTGCTTAAAGTAAGTAAGGGAAAAATATCTCGAAATAACCAGGGTAAAAAAAAGGAAATTTTGATAAAATATGGCAACCCTGTTTAAATTTTCAATATTCGATTCCAGCGTGTATTTTATTTTTCCAATTATAAATCTTTGAAATTTCCAATACAAGAATTCTAGGAATAGAGATATTCATTACGTGGGTTTGTCTTTAGGTAAAAATCGTCTGACTGAAATGATTAATTGATAAGTTGATTAAAGGAGCTTAGATCCGCCTTTAATAGCAGTTAAATCCCACGTCGCCAATTTAAGAGAAAAGGGTCAGTGATTCCAAATCGTAAACAACTTTTGAAGAATAATTTCTATTTCGTAATTTCGCGCATTCTTTAAAGGAAATGAAATTGAAATCAATTTTTCTCTGTTTTTTTCTTTGCAGACGTGACAATCAAACAGCTCCGAGACAAGTTGAGAGACTACGAAGATAAAATAGATAATACCGCGAAGGTAAGAGAAAAAAACCTATTTATAATGATTTGTAATTTTGACCGCGTGATACTTTGTTGTGTGTGGGCTCCAATTTTGGCAGCCTCCTTTTGGGTATTTTTTTCTTATTATTCCTTCGAATTTGATTCGGTACCATCGCGGACAACATAATTGGCTTCCCTTTTTCAATTCCTTTTCTTCGAGCGTTATTTATCGGCATCTCTCCTTCTTTGAAAACTATAAGACGCTCTGGCTGGTTACGGCACCTCTCCTTGATCGCAATTAAACATTTTATGTCGTAGCTTCTCTTTTCAAAGATATATATAATCTTTATTTATTAAAGGCAATTTTCTCGATTCGTGGTTTTGTAATAATTCTCGTAAATCATAGCTTTTTCTTTATCCCGGTTAACTCCGCGGCTACAAAGCGCTCTCCGTCGATGGATTGAGGAAATTTTTATGAATATCCGCGGGTCACATTTTATTGGTAGTATAAATCACGACTTAATTAGATTGAGCCAAAGATTTCATTCGTAAACAGATTTAAACCCCCCTACCTTTTTTTCCCCGAATCGCGCTTTACGTGACAATATTACATCGAGCTTGAGAGTCGAAGGAAAACTTGAAATAAAATCATCAATTCATATGTAAAGGTTGGAAAGAAAATTCGATATAAATCGTCTTTTGTATTGTTCGTTGAAAACGTTGTCCCACTATTAGGAAAAGTAAAGACATAAAATTTTCCATTCGCGGTGCTGTCTTTTCGGTGTATGTATGATTGGGCTTTCATATATTATTTCGAAAGCGGATAATAAAAATCGGATTCGATTAGCGGCGACGGCGGATCCGGTTTTGAGCAATCAAAAGGGATTTTTCTTTTGTCCAAGGCTATCACCGCCAGCCGGGAATGTGGGGCTCGAAATCAAACGGATTTCTAGAGATAAAAATCGGAATCTGACTGATTCGCCGAAGTAGCCGCTTAATGACGAATCCGGTTCGGCAGATCACGCGACCCCAAAGTACACGGGAAAAACCATTTACGTTTTTAGTATTTTCCCCTTACTATCACGAAAAATAATAATTTGGTTCTTGTTAATGTTTTATCAGTAGTCAAAATTTTTAAATAACAATAAGTATTTAAGTTTCAAATGTTTTTTTGTAAAAATCATTGATTTAAATCACATAGTATACTTCAATGAATTTATGAAAATATAGGAACGTAGGTTCTGTAATAATGAAAATTCAGAGCAAATTCAATTAATTTTAGTAATTAAATTAAGATTAATTATAAAATTAAGTTCAAATTATTCTTGCACTCAAATTATTAATGCATTTGTGAAGAAAAACAATATAAATCTTAAAATAAATCTATAAAATAAAAAATATAATATTTAAATCATATAAATTGACCTGATAATTAATTTAAATTTACATTACCGTGGCACTTAAACTATTAATAAATTAATATTTGTGAAGAAAAATTTTTTATTAAGACGCCATCGTATGATTAAATCATGATTAGATTAGATAAAAATTAAATTATAAAAAGATTAAAAATTATTAAATCATCATTAAATGAAATCTAGGCCATAGAAGTGAAACGTGCACCTCCGCACGTTGTAATTGTCCCTCTAGCACTAAACGACGGAAGCGTCCATCACAGGCAATCGACGCGTATTTCACTTCATTCGCAGCGACGTCCCATTACACGCACTTCCATAGTTCCACCGCTGTATCTTTCTCCCCTTCATTTTTACGTATCATCCTCTCGGATGCTTTCGCGAAATTGATACCGGAACAACGGGACCAACCCTAAAGCCGTAGTGCCGAGCTGACGTCACCAGTCACTCGGGTCAATTTGTCAGAAATCGCCGATTGCTAAGAAGGTCTTGCTTTTTGAAATCAGGTTCGTGCAGGAATTCTTGACGACAAATCGTTGACGGAACAAAATGTTTTTTTTTTTTGCGTAACAGTGGTTACCAAATGCTTACATAAAAAGTCTTTTAATATATTTCTAACCAAGTGATCTGCCCTCGCGCCAAATCTTAAAAAGTCTATAAAATAAAATATCAATAAAATTTCTATTTAAATGAAAGAAGTTTGACCAACTAGACCTAGATTTGAATTGACTTAAATTCGTTAAAAATCGCCTAAAAAGAATGTAGACCAAATTACAACTAAAATACCTAAAGAATCTCAATGGTTTTTAAATTTTAGTCATATACAATTGTTAGTCAGATTCGATCTCACCTTATAGGTATGACGATCTACAACAGGAAGTCACGTATTAAAAATTGAAGAGTGACCCTTTTATAGCTGACCAACCAAAACCATCCGAATTGTTTATTTGGAAGTGGCGGGCTTTAAGGTGGGGCCCTGGCCGCTTTGATCTGTCCGTACGCGCATTGGCAAAACTCGCCAATTTCGAAATAAAAGAGCGCACGTGACCGATCGCGTCCATTCTGAGCTCGGTTTATTCGATGACTACAATGCTCTCTCTCACCCCGGCTATAAAAGGAGAAAGCCGCGGCATAAAAGCCAAATATATTGTATAGAAATAGAATGGCAGATATAAAAGGGGGAACGCGGCCCGAAGGATGCTCTGAATATGATAGTACTTTTGCGGAGGATTATTTCGCTCCTATATTTACATCCCCCCCCCCCTTTATTCCTATATTGGACGATACGTTTTCGGAAAAGGCAACCGGGGGGAGGGTATCCATGGTGGATTTGATATCCCCCTTTTCCCGGCCTTTTACGTTTTTCGCCCATAGCTCATTAGCTATTCATGACCAGTTCGATTTCAGGAAGATTTCCCAACGGACTACTATAGACTGGAATGGCGGAGTTCTTTTCCGAAAAGCGCTATTAAGTCTATCGACGCTCCACTCCGTTCACTAGCGCTATAGCTCGTCTATCGCGTCCCCTTCGAGCGCCGCTTCCCCGCCCGCCACTCGCGTATACCCCGAAGAACACGTCCCTGTAGGAATTGGGCCACCCCGGATACCATTGTACCGATATACTTCTAAACACTCGCTTCCCTCGATAGCGCGTGTTTTAAGGTATCAACCTGGCCGACTGTTTTCGATGGAGGAGAAAAATACTCGCCGCGAAACTACGGAAAAGAGTTTATATACGAAACAGGCGATCGGTAACGGAATTCGCCCTAGCTTTTCTTTTGAAGGCTCACCCACTTATTTCGAGAGCGATTTTGCCACAAATATCCGAGAATTGATCGCGATTGCCGCGGCTATTTTTTACGCGTTCGGATGGAGTTTTTATTAGCTTGTTTTGGTCGCGAATGTTTTCTTAAGCTTCGATTTAGCTTTCTTTTGGCGGGAAGCGTTCGGGTCGGTCGTGTACGATTGATATTTAATATCCACCCGGGGATTATTTGTCCTTTAGTTGCCCTTCCGATATATTGGACTGTTTCGGTCATTGTGGCTTTGTAACAATCCCACCCTCTCACGTACAAACGGCAATTTGTCGTCCGTGGTTGCTTATGGAGGTTTTTTTTTAACCAATGCCCCTTATTCCTTGTACTTCAAGCTTTTATTTTATTACACGACAATTTTCTAGTACCAGAAGTTTATAAAATAAATTTTACGAGATAAGTATATATATATACACACATACACAGGGGGTTTCAAAAGGTTATACAAAATATTTTAGGGAGTTGTAGGGCGCGAGTTGAGAACTTTGACTGTTTTTTCCCCATTTTTCTACGATGAGTTAAAAGAGCGCCAGAGAGCTTCAAAGTGTGGCCTACTAGCCCCTGGTAGTAGGCTGCAACAAGCGCCAAACCAAGCAGTAAGGAAACGGTTTGGGTTCGTTTGATAGGTAAAAAATTACTTTGTAAACAAATCGAGGTAACCAGCGTAAAAAAGTAAACTTAAACAGTATTATTTAAAGCCCCTGCTGCTTGGTTTTGCGCTTGTTAACTACCAGGGGCTCGTAGGCCACACTTTGAAGCTCTGGCGCTCTTTTAACTCATCGCAGAAAAACGGGGAAAAACAGGCAT
This sequence comes from Leiobunum rupestre, assembly GCF_980474605.1. Classification (NCBI taxonomy): domain Eukaryota; kingdom Metazoa; phylum Arthropoda; class Arachnida; order Opiliones; family Sclerosomatidae; genus Leiobunum; species Leiobunum rupestre. The sequence continues at coordinate 26,346,029 of NC_143394.1, read as the reverse complement.
ACTTCTCAACTCACCCCGTACAACTCCCTAAAATATTTTGTATAACCATTTGCAACTCCTGTATGTATATGTATATTTATATATATATATATATATATATATATACACTTCTGATAATACCAATAGTAAGCTCCTAATTAAGAAACTGGTATAGCCCCCTCAGTCCAAGAAATTACCAAAAATGGTTTTTAATTTGTAAACTTGTTATAAGGCATTTTAAATTTTTTCCTGTTAACATTTAAAAAAATATGAATAATATCAATATAATTAATTCTTCATTTGGTCCACCTTTCAAATAATTTTAACACCGCCTAATTACACTATCATTAAATGAAATGAAAATGTTACAACGTGTATTAATAATGAGGACTTTGAACTACGTACTAAAGTTAAAAAAAATAATTAAGTCATAATTAGTTTTCTGCGCCTGGAAGGTGTATCAGACTAAATATCTTTTAATTTCTTCAATAAAGTTTAATTTCTGCCACAAAAGTGGTTATTGTTTTACATTATCGCGTAGTTCAAAGTGCAGTTTAGTTTCTAGTCCCGAATCACAAAAGTACGTTAATGGTTTTTAAAATATATTTCAAATAAAATTTTATATTTCCTTCCAAAAATTAAAATTTGAAATCAATATTACTATGAAAATAATTTTCCGTAAAGAAAGCAACAAAATATGTAAATTGATTTGAAATGAAGCTAAGGAAGGGTTTGAGCTTGTAATGGAAATCGGAAAGACAAATTATTCGTTGATAAGAATCGGGGAGAGGGAGATGAAGTTGGGATTCAATACAGTCTATCGAGGCGGAAATTTACTCATCACTCCAAGAATCCTTTCATTTAGGGAGGATTGGGGGCTGCAGTCTCAGTTTAAAAACATTTTTCGAAATAACTCATCCGGACGCTCTGTCCCACGACGATGTTGGTTATCTTCATTAGCGAAGTTCGTTTTCTTTCGGACACTAATAATTCGTATTTCTCCCTTTCGATCTCGTCGTGGTAGTTCGGGATTGGGACCCCGATCCATTAGCGACCCTCCTCCACCCCGCCACGGCTCTGGTCGGGCCGATTGCGATCCATCGCGAGCTTAGACGTCGACTCGAATTTTCCAAATTAATACCTAACGCGAATGAATTAATTTTGGGAGGAAAAATGAATCCCAGCTCGTTCTCTCTCTACCAATTGTCTCTGGCATTAATATCATCCCATGCCCAGACCTATATACTAATGGACACTGAGACCGAAGAATTCGCCCTTTCGTCGCTCTAGTCATTGGAAACTTCGAAACGCAAATATTCTGTAGTATTGTTCGCACTTGCCTATTTCTATGTTGATTTCGACAATGAAATATACGTTACTAAACTTAAATAAGGTTTCATTATATAAACATTATGCCACTATTAAGAGTGGCTATTTTATATACATAACACGTTGTAGTTTAAAGGTTTTTCGTGTAATAATAATTATTTCCCTTAAAGCAGATAGATTAACCCCAAAAATTTTGATTATTCATAAAAATTACGTTTAACTGTTTATTAATAGATATTATTCGCGGTTATAAAACGAATCTATATGCAAAAAATAAGGTTTTATTCGGATAATTTTCGGTTATGGATAAAAAAAAATAAAACGGATATTTCTTATCCAAATCCCGAGCTCGAATTTCCCCATCGGGATAAATTTAAATCCGACATGTTGACGACGTCAATTCTCTTGTGATACAATTACGAGAGGCTATTGTTGTTTGAAAGTTCTTCTTGGAATAATAATGAAAATAATAATATAGAGATATTTACCAATAACGAAACAACTTTTCCGGGATAAATTTACAGGGTTCGTACAGAACCTGGATATTCTGGAAAATGTCAGGGATTTCAATAATTTCGTAGAAAGTCAGGGATAAGTCAGGTATTTAAATAATTTCGTAGAAAGTCAGGGATAAGTCAGGGATTTAAATAATTGCGTAGAAAGTCAGGGATTTAAATAATTTCGTAGAAAGTCAGGGATTTAAATAATTTCGTAGAAAGTCAGGGATAAGTCAGGGACTTAAATAATTTCGTAGAAAGTCAGGGATAAGTCAGGGATTTAAATAATTTCGTAGAAAGTCAGGGATAAGTCAGGGATTTAAATAATTGCGTAGAAAGTCAGGGATAAGTCAGGGATTTAAATAATTGCGTAGAAAGTCGGGGATAAGTCAGGGATTTAAATAATTGCGTAGAAAGTCAGGGATTTAAATAATTTCGTAGAAAGTCAGGGATAAGTCAGGGATTTAAATAATTTCGTAGAAAGTCAGGGATAAGTTAGGTATTTTAGTTAGTCAATCAAACCACACAATAACAAAGAATTTTTGACCTAAAATAATAAAAAAATGTCCAAAAATATAACTAAAAAGGTCTGGAATATTGGCAAAAATTGGTCAGGGATAACCTGGAAAAGTCAGGGATTTTAGATCAGAAATTTTCGTACGAACCCTGAATTTTAAATCCGCCATCCTGACGGATAATGTTTGGATTTATCCCAAAAATTGCGTCTAGTGAGAACTCAGCCAAATATTCCCAGAGCGTATCGCTTTAACGTCGGTACGGATAAGTTTCGGAATTTCATCGGGAGGCTGCGGTTATATTCTTGGCAGTAACGGGTTATAAGGATTAGTTTCTGGCCGACTGACTCCTAATATAGGTCCTGTACAGTTGTCTTTCGGAGGTTATTAATTGATTCGAAGTGGCGGCGCCGCTGGTGGTTCGGCCCGCTGGCGTCCATCGAACGCCGGCCTTTTCGATAATTAAAAGCCACGTTTAAAGAAAGTCAGTGAAACAATGGAAAGAAAAGTATTCTTCCCTTCTCCCCTTTTTCTAAATTAATGTTTGGACCGTGATTTCATTTCGGAATTTATGGTTTCGAAGTAGTCGATTTTCCTAATACCGCCCACCCACTCTATAAATATACGAGACCTTTAATTTGGCCGGGTTTTAATTCTTGTTAGGTTCATTTATTTGGAAGTGGAAATATCCCCTCTCTTTCCGAATCCGAACGTGTCATTTAATATCTTGTCAAAGACTGTCCAAATACTTCGCTCCAATCAGTTTCGGCTAAATAAATTGACTCATCTCTGACAGTTAGCTTTGGGAGATTTATTTCGAAAAATTCAACTCTAGGTCGTTCATTGGTTTTGATTTGTTGCGATTTTTGTCCCATTCCTATAGCCTTAAATTAATTCCCGAAATTGGTAAACGAAACTTGAAATGGGGTAAATTTTTCCATTGTATTTTCGTAATTAAATGTCTTATCAGAACAGGGTAGTTTAAGTACCTGGAAAACCAGGGAAAGTCAGAAAGTTAAAAAATTTGTCTAAAAGTCACGGAAACGCTATTGGAATTTAATAATTATTAAAAAAAATCAGGGTAACCTCAGGGAAACTTAATAACTAGTCGAAAAATCAGGGGAACTTAATAACTAGTAAAAACGTCGGGGGAAACTCAGGGAAACTTAATAACTAGTAAAAACGTCGGGGGAAACTCAGGGAAACTTAATAACTAGTAGAAAAATCAGGGGAACTTAATATCTAGTAAAAAAGTCGGGAAAAACTCAGGGAAACTTAATAACTAGTCGAAAAATCAGGGGAACTTAATAACTAGTAAAAAAGTCAGGGAAAACTCAGGGAAATATAATAACTAGTAGGAAAATCAGGGAAACCTAATAACTAGTAAAACAATCAGGGAAAACTCAGGGACACTGTAAACTCGGGGAAACTTAATAACTAGTACAAAAGTCAGGGGAACCACAGGGAAACTCAATAACTAGTATAGAAAAATCAGGGAAACTTAATAACTAGTAGAAAAGTTAGGGAAACTTAATAACTAGTAGAAAAGTTGGGGAAACTTAATATCTAGAAATTTTCTTTATATTATCCATATTATTTCCAAACCATTTTAAAGGTCTAGGTTTCTTTTCTGCCTGTCCCCCTTTAAATTAACTTACAATTGTTAGTGGAGCACAAATACCCTGGTGGTAGGCCAGCCGCTGAACATGTTGGCCTAATTTAAAGGGGGACAGGCAGAAGAAAACCTAGGCCTTTAAGGGTAAACTTGTACTCATATTACTTGTGTAAAATTGTTCAGAGAAAATTATGTTTGATGGTCAGGAAAAACCTATAAGATCAGGAAATTTTAATATTTATGGCAACCCTACCTAAACTACTCCATTTTATAGCTATTTCACCTTTGCCAATTACGCAATAGGTTAACGAATAATTCTTTATTCCATTATATAATGTTATACATATTATTATTAAAGTATTTGTAAGGGTAATGCGCTTAACCGTGTAAAAATGTTTTTTCTGTAATTAGTGTTAATTGATGTCCTCACGTCGATCGTTGATCCCTATTAGGCATATGGTTCATCCGCGACCTTTCAACGATTAATTATTACCATTGAGTGGAGTGGCATCTTCATTTTTTAACAACGATTTCGGTCTGGCGAATATACAGTTAGAAAAAAAATATTCAATTAGACCGTATATTGTCTCTCGTTTATTATTGTTGGTATAATTTTTGCAATTTATATATGATGTTTTTTTTTGGTTCCCGCATTGCAGGCGAAAGCCCACGAGATCGAACGCGAGCTCCAAAAGCAGTTTGACGAGAAAGAGCGACATCTGGAAGAAACCCAGGTCATAATCACCAAGAAATTCGAAGAAGCCGAGCGTAGAATTGGCGATCTACAAAGTGGTAATTAAATATTTTATTTTTTACGTCGCTAATTCTCTTATATTTTCTCGTTGTTGGCATCCCCTATCGTCGCCCCCCTCCTGGTAGTTTTCCCTTTAAAAATGCCGTCGGCGAAAAACAGTCGTCGATCGAAAATGATCGTCTCCACCCCATTTTTCCCTATTCGTCATTTATTACTCGAAATGAGTGATTATTAAAAGTCTCGAAAACTGCGTCCTCTGGTGGGAAAGTCCATCGAACCTCCCTTTCTTCCATCCGCGCTGTAAACACGACGGAGACTACTCAAACGAGACCATTATTTTCGATAAATACAGTCTATTATCGATAATTAAATATAACTCGGTCCTTTTAATTCGAGCTTAATTTTAGCACGCGTGATAGAAGAAAATTCGACGAATATTATTTTCCTTTATAATATATACGTTTACACTAAATTGAACTTTGCGTTCTACGTATTAATTTATTTTAATATAACTTCGGATATATTTCGTCGACAAAAACACAATTTTAATAGCTTTAAATTAACGATAATTTCATAGTCAGCGGTTAATTAAGTTCCCATACATGACCCTGAAATTCTATATTTGTCGAGTTCTGAACGGATTTAAATTTTGAACAGATATTCGTAAAACTATAGAAAATTTACACGGTTAGGTTTTTACGTCCGAAACAAATTTGCGTTAGTGCCGGCTTGGTGAATTTCGAACGGTTTAAATTACGCGCGAGCTAATTCAATTATCGAAATTAGATTTCATTACCACCACCGGGGAAATCACTCCCGTTAATTTTAATTGACACTATAAAAGCCACCCCTGAAAAACACACAATGCCTTGGGTATTTTTTTTTACGAATTCGGAAGCCTTAGCATTTGTACACTCTACCCCCCCCCCCCCCCCGACCCGCGCAGCGAAATCTGACTAGCTGTAAAAACAAACGAAAAAAATCCAATTCCGCGATAAGACAGCAACCAGAAAAAAGTGATTAGACACGAACAATTAAATCCATAAAAAATATTCACTTTCGCTTCGTACCCCAAAAAGAAAAATGGAACCAACGGATCTACCTTATATTGTAAATTGGGAAAATCAAGGTTCTATTGTATGGTGAAACCCTTTGTACGGTAATTTAAAAAAAAAAACATACTTTGATAGGTAATCATTGAAGCTAGAATTTCTATACGTACCCCTTTCCTGAACCGTAGATTTTTTGTGGGGGGTGCGAGACGGTCCATTAGGTTTCTCGCGTTCTTGTTACGACAGAGAGCTTCTCCACGCAATCCCGTTGATCTTACCGCTTTTTTTATTTCGTCCTAGCCAGAAAACGGGGTAAATGTTGTATCGCGCGATTATGGACTAAGATTTTGACGCGACGGGGGACATGTTGGAAAGGGATAAAATGGAAGCGACGACCCGACTGCGGGGCTCGTTAAAAAATACCCCCCTCCCCCGCGCATTGTGTGTTTTTTTTCTCGGGGAACCAATGTTTTATTGTCCTTCACATTTTAATTCCTTGTCGTTTTGGGGTCGACGTATAAGAAATAAAAGATTACGCAATTGAATAGGACTCGGAAACTGAGCAATTCGACTTTTTCCGACCAAGGGTATATACGAGTATTTCCGTTTTATACCCCTTTTTTTAACTTTGCAATAAACGGTATTAAATGCGATGCGAGGGGGGGGGGGACTAAATCATCGTGGAACAAAAAGGGGCAAATTTTTAAATGTCGAAAATGTTATCCCTTCTCTAACTCCTTTCTTTTCGGGGTTGTGAACGTGAGTTTGGATGTTAAGGGTGACCTTTTAGCCGTATGTGGTCGCTGCCGTAGCTTACAATATAAGAATGACCCTGTGTTCAAAAGGGTCGATAGGGTTATTTATAAGCGCTTTATCTTTAATTATAGTGGGTACAAAAGTACATTTTATAGTTTTTTTAAAAACTAACCAGCCCGGAAATATTTACCTAATTTAATATTTTTATATTAATGTTCGATACGTAAAATAGTAGCGGATAACGGTGGCAAACTGTAAAAAAATTCGGAAAAGTGTCTGATTTCACAAAGTTTGAATCGGTTACACCCTTTGATCTCACAGGGTTCGTACAAACTTAGAAATTTCAGGGAATTAGATTGTTGACAGAAAAGTGAGGGAAAAATCAGAGGTTTTTATTTCATGAAAGATTTGACTTTATTACCTATTATCTATATTTTAATATGAAACCAATTTAGTTTAAATTCCAATCATGAAATGAGTAACCCTGTACCTCTTAGTTTTAATTGAAGTTATCTTGCACCTGGAAAAATCAGGTAAATCGGTTTGACAATAGCAGGGCTCCCACCAGTCCCTAAAATACCTAATGTCCCTATTTTTATTCAAGTTCCTTAAATCTAAACGGGTCCCTAAAATACCCTATTTTCATATAATCCAGGGAATCCAAGATAATCCTGAAATATGTTTAAACATCATTTTGCTCAAAGACAGTTTACAAAATAATCAAAGCTGAAGATTAATGATCAAATAGTTCGAACATAGTAGACAAGGTGGCGCCACAAACTGGGAAACACTTTTAAATTCTAGGGCGGAGTTTTGGAATTTAGTTCAAATAAAGAACTTTTTGTTTTACATTGATCGCTATTTTGGAAAAAATTTTACCCTATTTTTATCGCGAAAAAGTTTTTTTTAAATTTTATTGAAGATTTTTGTGGGAGCCCTGCAATAGGTATGAACGCTGTCAATAATTTGAGGTTAATATTGCCGCAAAATAGATGTATACAAAATTTTCACCCATCGAAAATTGAAAGCCAGATTAGATATTTTATTGATTAATGTTTAATATGTCGTAAACTCGAGAGACATACTTAAACCCGTATAAAAATACCAAATGATCTTGGGTAGAACACGTTGGAATTGGGAACATTTATATTAACGAAACCAGACCTTTAACAATGGGCTCAATGAAACGAAATTAATCGAAGGTCGTTTAGTCGCCAGCCCTTAATTGCCAAGTAATGGTGAAACGTCAATTATGCCGCAACGGGAAATCTTGTTTTAGGATTTTCACCCCTCCCCTCCCCCCACCTACTCTATCTCAGGGTTGTGTAAGGGGGGGGGAGTTTTTCGAAGCGATTCGAATGGATCTCTTTGGAAGCCAACTTTCTTATCATTGGGTTTTTCGGCTGGCCAAATCTTCAGCCCTTTTTATTAGGGGGGCGGGGGGGGGGGCGCTTTTTAAGTCGGTAGCACGGTTGACTTGCTTTAATTGCAGCTATTGACTTTAGTGGCTCTGCTTTTTTCTCTCTCGGTTCTTTTCTTTGGTTCCCCCAAATGGAGAAAAGGAGTTTTTTACGCCGTTTCTTCCTTAATTTCTCCGGTTTCCCTTTCAAACGAACTATTCGACTCCCAAAATCGCTCCCTTTACCCCTTTTTTTTTCCTAGGAGGGGGATTTTCACTTCGTGGGTGTGTATAGGAGGGGGTGGGGGGGACCTCGGATTTGAGTTTAACCGATTAGGTTTTTCATATTTTTTTCCACTTCGCGAAGGCTTTGGTCCTCCCTAAGGCGTTCTCTCTTTTTGTAATTCTTTTATAAAATTCTTTGGGAAACATTTCGATTATATTCTTCCTGTGTTTTCTAATCAGTTTTCCAAGACTACGGCCGCTTCGATACGCGCTCTCTGAGAATGGTTCTTTAGCCACTTTTTATACCAGAAAGGGGAGAATTTGGTGGTTTGAAAGTAGGAGAAGATCCCCATTTTCAATTTGTTCCTTTTTTTCCCCTTCAAATTCGATAGCTTAGTTTATCTATAGGTGTTCGCGCGTATAATTTAGGGATTTTCGGTGTTGGCAAGAAGGTATTTAAGTTTCTGAGAACGTACGCGGTGACCCGTTTACGGAAGCAGTAGCGGCGCTAAGGTTTTTTCACAGGTGGGCTAATTATTTTGTGGCCCCCTAAGAATTTTGTGACCATTAGCGGGAACCTTGGATTGACCATATTTCGCAAAAGTGGTGAAATCGAAAAAACCCAAAAGAGCAAGGTCGTTTTATTGTCCGACCTGGAGGGGACACGTGCATGCCTGGGATATTTCCCTAAATTCCCATAAGCCCCTTTCTTTTCAACTTTCTCAATATATATGTTTATGGTCTACTACCTTTTTGAGTAAACAAATTGATTTTTAAAGATTTTTCCAGAAAAACGTTTTTTGGCAATAAAACCAATTTCTAGAGATAATGAAAATTCATAAATTAAAATATGTGGCCCCTCTCAGAAATGCAGGGGACCAAAGCCCACTTCAGCCCACCCTTAGCGCCGCTACTGTACGGAAGCGAGACTGAAAAAAGCTTTCCAAATTGAAACAGTAACGACATCTGGCGGGGACTTGTTTCCAAATATTTAATTTGACACCACAATTGATAACAGGACCCCAGATTTCCTATAATTCCTATAAAATCCTTTATTTTCAAAAATGTCCCATAAAATCCTAAGTTTTTATCAAAATTCACAAAAAGCCCTATAAAATACTATTATTTTGATATTTTGCCCATTTTAAATCCCGCCACTAAGTTAAATGGCTAGATTTAGCTACAGTATAAATATGTAATAAACGTAATAATAATCAGCTAAGCTAATAATACCCAAGGCACCACCTTAGGCCTAAGTCATCAAGCGACTTTTGAAGCCTTTAATTCAGGTGGCCGGGTTACAATGCGTAGGAAGGTGGTGGCAAGCCTTGCATGCCACGCGAGCCAACAGCTCCCTACACTAACAAAGTCGTTCTAGTCAAAACTTTTGTTACTGTTAACATGGTTAGCTACTAGTATACTTTTGTGATAAAATGGTTAAATAGTTTATATTTTTTTAAAGTGAAAATCGAAGATTTATTTCACTAAATATAGATTGTTTTTATAAAATCCTATAATTTTGAAAAAAAAATAGTTCTGTAAAATCCTATATTTTAAGAAATATAATCCTTTTTTTCCTATAAAGTTCGATATTTTTAGTAATATATTCCTATTTTTCGTAAAACAAAATGTAGATTTGAGTGGGAGCCCTGTTGATAATTTTTTTTTTGTTTATGATAAAGTTGCGCAATATAAATAAATAACTTTACTGTTATTAATTATAGAAAATAATTCAGATATCAGATTATCTGGATTTTCGCGTGGGTCTAATGATATTAGTTAATATTGGCGCCGGTGACCAGAAGACCAATTAGTATTTCCCTTAATTAAAGAATATATTATAAGATTATATAGTATTTTACAAAAAAAATTAAATTTAGTTTCTTCTTTAAATTATTGTATAGAGAACTGAAGTTGATAAATAAAGTTGCGTATTTAAGTCACAAATATTTACTATAAATTATTCTACAGTTCAAAGCCGTATTCAGTCTTAATATGTAACGTAATTTAATTTCAAGAACTATTTCGTAACATCTCCCGTTTTTTCCCCCATAGATTGACTGATGTTACCTTTATTGTAATTGTAACTCATTCCTCGAACAAAACGATTTCTCATTTTTCGCAACAACACCGCCGTGATAAAAGAGGGGTTTGGGAATAACCGATGAGAGTCCAACGGAGTATTTTTTTCAACTCTCAGTTTTATTGTATTTTATCGAAATTTACGTATGGAATCGGAAGCCCGAGGTTTTTTATCCAAGACGATACGGTACCCCATGATGGAGCCTCTCAAATTGTTCGTTGGGTACGAACGGGGTTGGGGTTTAAAGGGGGGGGGGGATTGGATAAAATTTTCAAACCATCTTGTAAGAAAGGGAATTTTCTTTGACGCGGCTCATTGCCGCTCCGCGATTATGGGCGATATTTCAACGGTTCCTTTTCGGGTGTCCGTCACTATCGGCGCCTTTCATCCAGTCGCTCTGACTCCGCACCCCCCCCCTTATCCTCCCCCTTATCCTCCCCCCTTATCATCCCCCCTTATCATCCCCATTGTAGAGCCAGATTTCTATTAAAAACGATTTCTCTATACCAGTTTTCTTTTATAAGTTCTAACCGTGTTTTTCTCTCCTTCTCTTTTGTTCCGGATGTTGTCTCTCTCGACCGTTTGATGGCGCTGTTGCAGCCTTGGAATGTACGCAGACTGAACTGTTCGACCTGAAGGCCAAGTATGATGAAGACAGCCATGCCAAGTGAGTTCGCTTCTTTATTTTCGGTCACCTGGCTGCCCCGGACGATGGGAAGGGTGGATATTTTACCCCACACACTCGCCTCGCGTAACGCTACGAGGTGAAGTCGGCCTATTCTCTCACTCACCCTCCTCCCTTCCTTATTCTTTTATACGTTTCTATTGAAGAAAAGGTAGATGGCGCTAATGTTAGATCGGCGTTTTTGAGCTATGAGACGTTGGGGGGGGGGGGGAAATGTATTGATATTACGATATACAGGTGGGAAATATTTTAATATTTTTCTTTAATGATTCGTGTTTGGTTTGGATTTTTTATCGCTTCTTGAAATGATTAATAATTGAATTCTTGAATTGAGTTTTTTCTTCAATATCAGAGTTTTTCGTGATTGGAAAGTAATGAGTTTCTTGTAATTAAAAAACGCAATCCTCCAAACGAAAAAGTTCATTTCTTCATTTAATTGCAATTTATTTTCTCTTTTTGTTATTATCTTCGCGTATCGGATTGCCATTGATTTTTGCGTAATTACAATCTCAGGATATTTTAATGACAGTTTAAATTTAAATATAACTTTTCCATTTTTTTGGATCAGGCTGTTAACTCAGGGTTGGAAAAAAGCCGGCTTTTTTTGAAAAAATCCAGACCAGTGGTTTTAATTGGCTATAACCGGTTTTCTACGGTTATAACCGGCTAAAATATAAATAGTACCTTTTACTTATGTAAGTAGAAATTGTCTACAGTTATTGTCGGAAAAAAGAAACTAAACAAATAAAGCGAAATAGCAATATAAAATAACTGAATTCTTTTGATTTACTCGGGATATTCCCCCTAGTTTTTGTGTATGACGCACCGACAGAAGCGAGGCAGCGAACTTTGGAACCTACCGAAAAACTGATAAAAGTAAACCGGTGTCTAAATATGAAACAAAAAATAAACTAAATTTCTAAATAAAAACTATTAATTTAATAAAATTATCATATTGTAATTTAAAAAAAAGCGACAAAAATCTGGATTTTTTCAAGTGGCTATAACCGGTTTTAACCAGGTGGCTATATCCAGATTTAACCAGGTGGCTATATCCGGTATGGCTGGTTCTATGCCAACCCTGGGCTGTTTCGATTGACGTGTTTTTATTAAGCGATTACCAACAACGCCTTATATTAAGCGATTTTCGATAATATCTGACGCAAACGAAAAAAGCAAGAGTATGGTATCTTAGCGTGACCTCGGTGACCTTTGGCATCAGCTTAGACTTACCTTTGTTAATAATAATAATAATAATCAGCTAGGCTAATACCCAAGGCACCACCCTAGGCCTAAGTCATCAAGCGACTTTTGAAGCCCTTAATTCAGGTGGCCGGGTTACAATGCGTAGGAGGGTGGTGGCAAGCCCTGCATGCCACACGATCGAGCAAACAGCTCCCTACACTAACTATTACCTCGACAAGTTTTTATGGAAGGGGAAACCGAAGAACTCGGGGGAAAACCCCTTAAACCAGTGGGGAGAGAACTTGCAAACTCAACGCGGAAGGAGTTGTTCCGAGTTTTCACCCAGTGCCACAAGCTGGGATCGAACCCGGCTCCTCTTGCTGCGAGGCGAAAGTGCTAACCACTCCGCCACGAGAACCACCTATGGGCTGCAATGCAAAAAATGGCAATGATAGAAAAGTCCATAAAAAAAGCTATAACCCTAAACATTTTTAAAAAATAAAAAAATAATGTTTTTTAATTTCTTAAAATTCTTCCCTTTGTTGTGATAAGTCCCGTTCTAATATGATGACAAATACCATCCTAATACTTTTATTACTATTATTAGGTTATTGAAACTCTTATTCGGATTTACATTTTGAAGAAAAAAATGATTTATCTTTTGGATCACGTATCTGTTATTGCCTAGCCTGTGTAAATGAGCGATAAAAATTTCCTCTATAAAAATATTTTATCTCCAATCTTGTCCGTTGAAGCGATAGTCATTCTCCGCGAAAACTGGCTGGCGACCCTCGCCTGGCAATAATCCCATTACGGCACGCGCGGGGAGAGCCGAACTTCGAACGCTGTTGGAAGGAGTAAAATGGATGTCAGTGAGGGGAAGCCGGACTGGAAGGGGTGCTGGGACGCGCTCTCATTTCTTACACGCTGCCTACTGGCGTGCTATATCTTCGCGGTGGGGATGAACTGTTTACGGGCTAAAAATTCTTATCGCGGGTCGGCGGCCTAAACTTTTCTCTTTTCGCTTTGGTCCGATATTTTTGCCTGGCGCATTAATCAGGGATAATCAGGCCTCATAAGTTAGGCGGCTCGCGCTAATTGGGGGTGACGATTCGGCGGTGACAAAGTTTGACGCGCGCCCGCATCCACGAATTTTCGCTAGAAAGGAACCCGGCGAGCCTAACTCGAGACGAAAACTCGCCGTTACTTTCACCAATAAACTCGCCCGCTTTTAGTCCTCCTCAAAGAAAATAATCGGACACCTAGCTTCTCTCGCGGCGGAGGGACACCCCCGATAAGTCTTCTTCCCCGCGCGCGCGTGTCGCCAGGACCGGGACCAGGTATGCCGTCGGCGTAATGCCTAGGATTAATGATCCATTCTTTGGCTGGCTGTGATTAGGGTAGCGACGGAATTAAAAATGATTAGCCATGCAGGACGCGCTTTCGCTCCCGCGCGCTGCCATATAGGCCGAATAGTTAGCGCGACCACCGCTAGGGGCCGACACTGTTTTTGCTTCGAAAAGTAGCGGCGATCGCCGAAGATTTCGGCAATTACCGGGAAAAAGGGGGGGGGGCGTTATTTTGGATTAGCAAGCCTTCTTTCCAATATACTTTAAAACTTAACCAACATTTTGATTAAAGTTGTTTTTCGTATTGGGGGCGGGGACAACCCTTCCTCGACGTCCAGCGGCTGTTGAGTTTTCCCAGAGGGACCCCCCACCGGCCGTTTTGATAATTGGCGTCGTGATTCTTATTGAAAGTGACTATGAAACATGGTCTTACCCGCCTCTTTTTTAACTTCAACCTTACACTCTCCTTACCTTTGCCTACTTTGAGAGTTATCAGCCTGTCGTGGTCATCGCTCTTAAATACCTGTATATAGCTATAGTAAAAGATGTGGTAATGATTCTTCGTAATAGGGGGAAATATTCTTGCGTATACCTATCCCAGAAGATTTAAAATATTGGATATTACCGAATATAAGATGCGAGTGGATTCCCGAATTCTTTTTTTGCGATAACTGTTGTTCTCAATCATCAAACGCGAAAGGGAAGGTGAGAAGGGGGAAACAGTGGCAGGGGGTGGGGTGGAGGGAAATGGCGCGAGATGTAATTTGTTTCCGGGAAGGTTTTTCCGTATGGCTCCTCGGTCCCGGGGGACCTTTACTTCATTAGACTCATCCGGAGAAGTAAAGTAAATTTGAAACCAGAGACAATTTGACTAGGCGAAATTCAGTTTCAATTAAAGGGGGAATTTTACCGCTCGTAAAAGTTTTGGTGACGGCCTCGCGATACCCGATGGCTCTCGCTTCCCCGACAAGAACGCCAAGTTTGGCCTTAAAATCAAATTCTTAATTAGAAAGGAAGTAACGTTTTCGTCCGTCTTTGAGGCTTTTTAGGGAACGCAAATTTTCTCTGACGCTTTTGAAAATATTTGCGACGGCCATCGCTTGTCTCTTGGACGGGGTTGAGGACGGGGTTATCGGGCCCTGGTTGTCTTTCTCGCGTCTTTCCGAAGCAAATGACTGCTGACTCACACGTTTTCTTTACGCAGGTCTGATGAGATGGAGATCGTCCTGAACGATCTGGAACGAGCCAACCAAGTAAGTTCTTATTTTCACTTTTATTTTGTTTCACTTCGCCTTAATCTTTGGGGGCCCAAATTAATATTACGGCACGAGTGTTTCGAAATGCTGTACTAAGTTGTCGGTGCCGAGTTTTGTATAATTTAAATAATACAATTATCAATATTTCTTTAATTGAATAAAATTTAATTTGAAATAATTGAGAATCAAAATTATCTGTGTACAACAAACGTAATATTCAATGAAAATTCCGAAAGCTAAATTTTTGACGAATTTTGAATTTGGTAATACGAGTACTAGAATTTTAAATTTCGATATATTTCGTATATATTTACAGTTTTATATTTTCTCCTACCTTTAAAAAATGTTCGAGGATTTCAACTTTTATTTCTAAACTCGTCAGACTTATATCTAGTTTTTGTCCGTGAAAATGTATCTTCGCTAAACCCTACTCAGGCACCTCCGATTCTGTAATCAAATGTACCACTCGCGGAATATGGCTCAAAACCTCAAAATATTCGAAACATTCCTTGGCGCCGAACTCTCCAAATAAGAGAGAGGAAAATACGCGCGCATTTCACCCTTTTGCTTATTTCCATATTTCGCCCCTAAAAAATCCCATAAAAAGTCCCCCCTCCCTCCTGGCTTTTTTCATTACTTTTGGGTTCTAGCGTGGGCTTCAGTATCTCGTCCTTGTCGCCCCCCACACGCATCGAATATTTCCGGCAAAGAGAAAACCTTAACTTTTAGGAATTAAAATTCAGAATTTTGATCCTCCCCTCCCCCGTTACATTTGGGGTCCCTTTCAATATTAACCAACCGTACCTATAGCCGCATCCCGTCTCACTCGTCAGGGGAATCAAAGGCGCGGGTTATAGGTACAGTCTGTACGAAGGTGAGCGTATCAAACCAACCTTACGGAGACTCTTATTCCCCGGCGACTATACGTTAGTACCTTTCACACCCCTTTTTTTCTTCCCCGTTCTATGTAAAAAAATCCCTATTTATTCGAAATATTCGAAGTTCATATATAGCGAGATTAGTAGGAGACTTACTCAACCGCGCGCCCGTACGTTTGCGGGAAACGCATAATTTTCAATATGCTAAAAAACATGCTACATTCTTTCCGAGTGCTACTTCGCATTCTTACTATAGCTTATATTGAATTTCCTCTTCCTTCGCGAAAGGGGATGTACCCCCGACGTAAGAGGGGAACCTAGTTTTTAATATTGAACACGCCGCTGATGCAAATCAGTTGGCCAAAAGCGAATAAGAACTTAAAATTCTGGGGAGGCGGATCTCGAGAAGCTCCAATTGCGTTTATAGTTTCGTATTTCTCCTTTCTTACATTTTCAAATAGTTCGAATTCGCGCCACCGCGAACATTTCGTATATACTTAGAAAACTATTATATCCAATTTGAATTTCCACCTTTGAATATATTACGAGTCTAGAATGAAAAGTGGAAAATTATCTTCCAACCTTACTTCGTTCGAGATGCGAAAAATGATCTTCCAACCAAAAGTGACATAATAACCAAAAGTGTGTCAATCGGACCTATTTCTTAATGAATGTTACAAGCGAAATACAAGTTTGGAGGGGAGAAGAAGGGAAAGTACGCCTTGGGGAGGGAAGGAAGTAAAAACCAACAAATAACGCCTCGTAGTGAGAAACTGAGAAACTAAGTAGCACTGGTCAAAGTTAGTATATTTTTTTATTTTTCGTCGTTCTTGTGGAGATGCTATCGCCATCTACTTACGATATGATACAGAAAGGCGACAATAAATAGTCTTTTACGTGGTCGATCTCGAGTCGAGCTTTAGCGTACGAAAGTACCGGGATTGTCAAACTTTTGTTAATGATGTCACTTTTGTTCCAACCTTTAGTACGATCCGCTCGAGATGCGAAAAAAAAACTATAAATATAAATACGTCGGTTTTACCTTTGGCTAGATTTGTGTTCGAAATTAGTTGAAATTTTTTCCGTCGTGTCATTAGGAAGTGTAGCGTTCATTAGCTCTTCAGGGAGGAAGAGCACTAGCTGGGGAGTGTTATTTTTACTCTTAGGCGCTCCTCTCGCGAGCGCGCCCCATTAAGGACCTAAATTAATTATCGCCTAACGAAGTCTTCTTTTCAAGAGTGTGAGCGACTCAACCCCCGCGAGTTCTTCTTCCCCTTCGATCATAATATAGGCGATATTTCGATTTCGAAGAAGAAAGCCTAGCGCAACTTTTAATACCATTTGCTCTCCATCTTCCGGTCGACACTTCTTCCACTAAAAAGACTGGCGCTGTCGCGATAGGAAGGCGATTGTACACGTGCGCGCCGAGACACTCGACGATGTTCGACGATGCGTACTCGCCATCGATTCGGACGCGGCCTGGCTAATTGCGCCTATAGCCCCAGCCCCCCCCCCCCCCTGTGGCCCCTATTAGGGCGATTAGCGAACGCCCCGGCGTCAGCTATATTGATTGGATCATGGCTTCGCGTCTCTCAGTCCCGTTCGCGCTTCTACTAAACATTCCACCATACACGATAATTTACATTTCTTCTTGGTATGAAAGCAGGGTGGCACAATTTTTCCAAGGGTGGAAAAAACTAGATTTTTCCGCGGTTTTTTCCACCTATTGTTTTCCTATTAAAAACCGTGTGGAAAATCGTACTTCCATGGTTTTTCCACCTCTAGTGGCAAAATTCAATAAAACATAAATGATAAAAGCAGTATATTCTTCTATTCTATTCACTCTTCTTCTGGCCTTTTTTCATCTCTCCTATTTGCCATGACCAAATTAGTCACTTAAGGGGGAAGACTACAGTGGCCATTGTCTACTTTCGCGCTATTTCAAGCTGAACTCTTTTAAATTTGTATTTTAACTTATAAAATTAATATTTAAGTGTAGAACAGCCTCTTGCGATTAGGGACTAAAATAATTTTTACAATTTTAAATTTAAAAGTGATTAAGTTATTACGTTTTAATTCGGACCCCCGGAGCTAAACTAGTTGGGCAAGCGCCCAAACTACCCTTTAGTTAGGACCTTATATCTCTTTAACTATTAATATTATAATTATCAAAATTATTTTAAGCACTAGAGTAAGGCTGAGCCTAATAAGAAAAATATAATTCAATTATGTAATTGTTAAAACCGAAACGTTCAGCTTGAACGAAAAAGAGGCTTTTACTGTATTCTTCCCCCTTAATAGATATATCAATGATTAATTTAGCATGAAAAGAGTTTTTTCCGGATTTTTCCAGTTTTTCCCACATGTCCCGGCAAAAACATTTGCCAACCCTGTATGACAGACTTCAATTTTACATAAATAGTTATCCGTTATCTCAAATGTAAAGTCGTATCTCTTAACTTTTTAACTATTTCCCGTAAGTGAACTTAGAATTGTAGCGAACGTCGAAAAGGAGGCGAGTGCGAACGGGCGTCGAGAGGCTGGGCTGGTTTTAAAACAAAAGGGGTTTCTCGTTTAAGTGATTACTTTCTGCTCTTAACGACTGCTGGTCTTCAATTATTTACTATTAAAAGAGTCGGGTTTATTTAAAAATGCTACACTCTCTCTCAGTCTTCTTTTATTATCTTGGTCTCGGAGCTCGGGGAGAAGACGAACTTTGTAAATTTGCGCCGTTTTTCGGGCGGGTCTATTTAGCGATTAATAGTCTCCTGACTCCGACGATTCTTAAAGTTAAATTGCAGTTCATCGAGAGCGTGTACCGGCCGGGGGAACCTTATACTCGGCCCGGCTTTTAAAAATGTATTATCAATTTCTTTTTAATATTAGCTATTCGTATTAAGATATTATTTTTTAATAGTTCCCTATTATCCTTATACCATTATTACCCTAAATTAAATAATAAGTTTGCAAAATATCCGAACGTCGACGTTTCGGCGATTTTTCGCCTTTTCAGGGCTCCCAGAGTTCCTATAATTCCTATAAATTCCTATAATTTCAATATGCTCCTATAATTTCCTATTTTCTCAAAATTGTTCTTATAAATTCCTATTTTTTTGAAATTTTCTAGTTTTTCTATAGCTATATCCAGAAATTCCTATAATTTTAAAAATAATGTATTAGAAAACAGCCTTAACGTTTGGGAAAAATTTGCCTTCTAAATAGAGAGCTCTTAGCTCTGGCTTAGGTCCGGTGTTCCCGAAAACATCAACGGTTAGGCTCCCAGGGTTCCTATAATTTTTTTTTTTTTTTTTTTTTTTAATAATCAGCTAGGCTAATACCCAAGGCACCACCTTAGGCCTAAGTCATCATGCGACTTTTGAAGCCCTTAATTCAGGTGGCCGGGTTACAATGCGTAGGAGGGTGGTGGCAAGCCCTGCATGCCACGAGATCGAGCCAACAGCTCCCTACACTAACTATTACCGTTAACCTAGACAAGTTTTTATGGAAGGGGAAACCGAAGAGCTCGGGGGAAAACCCCTTAAACCGGTGGGGAGAGAACTTGCAAACTCAACGCGGAAGGAGTTGTTCCGAGTTTTCACCCAGTGCCACAAGCTGGGATCGAACCCGGCTCCTCTTGCTGCGAGGCGAAAGTGCTAACCACTCCGCCACCCCACTACTATTTTTAGATTTTCCAGATTATCTGAATTTGAAATCAGAGAGTATTCGCTTTTCTTAGGTTCATATTCCCCCAAATAATTTGCATGAACCCGTACATCCTACGACACGAAAACCGCCTCGGTCCTCAATATGTTTTATGTAAATTTCTTAATAAATTGGAGGGGTCCCGAAAGCCCCCAAAACTTGAAAGATATCCTTATCAAATTAGAAAGAGGCATTTGATCCAACCTTAACAAGAAACTTCCCGTTTCCCGCTTAGCGTCTAAGATTTCGAGCGGTTAAATTTAAAATTCGATTTCCAAAGCTTGTAAAATGACCCCAGAGGTGTCGCTTCGATACAATGGAAATTCGTCTTTGGAAAAATAAAGCCTTTATTCGCCCTGCTCGGAGACCGCGCCGGGGAACACGCGCGCTCTCTCTCGGTATAAACATTCGTTTGGTGGTCGTGGGTTTCGCCTCCGTATTCCCGACGGCAAATACCTCTCTTTTCAAAAATCATTATAGGCTTCTCGCCGATGTTCGGGAGAGTAATACGCCTTATATCGAAATCGTTGAATTTGCCAAAAGTCTTACGTATATTAATGCGTATATCAGCTTATCAGTCCCTTCTTAACTTCTCTCTCGAGGGGGGGTTCCAGCGAAAGGAAAATTACTATGTATAGAGATCTCTTTGGACAAATTGCGCGAGCTTTTCTAATTCGGCCCGAAAAGGGTTTGTATTAATATTAATAGGGCAGCAAATTCAAGGAGCTCGTGCCTGTTCCAATATATATTTGCAATTGTCGTCCTTGTCGCCCGCTAAACGACCAGACTTTAAACGGGAAAGGGGGAGTCTAATATGTTTTTGGGAAATATCCGAAAGCGTCGCTTTTGGGAAATTTGTATAAACGACTATTAATAAGGGTAAAAGATACTTTTCTCGGCGTGTGTTGTAGCTTCTCCAGAAACGTTTATCCCGCCCCCTGGTGTGATATTTTGGCATTTTCTCCACCGAACTTCGAACTAATTTATAAGGCACCCGATGGGGGAAAGAAGTGGGGGTTTGCTTTAAATTTCCCTTGTTTGCGATAATTTGTTCGAGAAGATTTTATATTCGTTTTGCGTGTTTCAAGTTTTGATTGCCGACTAATATAACTTCGAGGGATATACAATATTACTTCCAAAGCTATTAGAACGTATAAATAGTCACGAATGTGAAGCTAAAGCGATACTAT
Source organism: Leiobunum rupestre (assembly GCF_980474605.1). Taxonomy (NCBI): domain Eukaryota; kingdom Metazoa; phylum Arthropoda; class Arachnida; order Opiliones; family Sclerosomatidae; genus Leiobunum; species Leiobunum rupestre. The sequence continues at coordinate 26,325,580 of NC_143394.1, read as the reverse complement.
TAACGCTTTTATTATTCCAGAAACTTATATTTCCCGTAAAACCCTGAAAAATGAATATTCGAATTATAGTATGTAGCGACGGGTGTAGATGGCGCCACCCTCGAATATTTGCCAAATGTCCGAGTTGGAACACTAATAAATAAAATTATGGTTCGATGCCAGAATGCAGAATGCAAAATAAATGAATTAATTATCCTTAAATTGGAACAATTAATTTAGAATGTAAGCACCTAGAAAGTTTTTTTTCTGAGCCATATATATTCTTAAGTTTTATTTTCAGCTAAATTTACATTAAAGTTTATATATTAATCATAGTTTCTTTCAAATTATTTTCGTTTGTAATTTTTCTAGTGAAGTTTATAAATGAAATCGTAGTATAATTTGAATCCATTTGATTTGATAACAAATTTCATAAATTAATCACAACTTAGAACAACGCAAAGAAAATTAATCATAGTTTAATTTCACTTAAATCTATTTTATTTGATTTAACTTAATAGCTCTGAATGGTTGGACAGAAAATGGAAAAAAGTGTTGAAAGCGATTGAGATCATCTGTAATCGGTCGTGTAATGCTTTTTTATTGACTCGGAAGCCAGCTAAGATGCTTGTATTCTTGAACGACCAATTAGGACTTATTCGCATTCGTCAATTTTTGAAGTGGGGTGGCGGAGTGCTTAGCACTTTCGATCCCAGCTTGTGGCACTGGCTGAAAACTCGGAACAATTCCTTCCGCGTTGAGTTTGCAAGTTTCCTCCCCTCCTTTTTAAGAGGTTTTCCACCGAGTTCTTCGGTTTCCCCTTTCCATATAAACTTGTAGAGGTTAAAGTTAATAGTTAGTGTTGGCTCTCGTGGCGTGAAGGGCTTGCCACCACCCTCCTACGCATTGTAACCCGGCCACCTGAATTGACCTGATGACTTGGGCTTAAGGTGGTGCCTAGCTGATTATTATTATATTTTTAAAGGCTTGACAGTTTTCGGACTAAAAGTGTACTCTTTTGACCCGATTCGCCTGTTCCAGGGATGAGAATTACTCCGGCCCATAAACTATCCCCTTGTTCCGGAGTATTAGGTCTACTCTTTTTACTCCTTCTGAAAATGAGGTGTAAAGGAGTAAATCGGATTTTGTCGTCTGCTAGCCAGAATTAATCTGCTGAAAAGGCAGCAAGAACGTTTTTACTCCGACTCAAACTATTCGCCACTGCACAGAATCGGATTAAAATGACGTCATAGCCTTACTCTTCTTACCCGACTCCGAAATCCCGGAACAAGCGACGATAAACCACCTATTGTATATTGTCATGGCAATTAAAACAAATCTTTAGTTAAAAATATTTTAAAGTTAATTTTCCTATTTTAATCACTCCGTCGCTTGAAACCACCCTCCTACGCATTGTGACCCGGCCACCTAGAATAAAGGCATTAAAAGTCGCTCGATGACTCGCGCCTCAGGTGGTGCCCAACGAATATTATTATTATGAATCATTTCAAAATAAATAAGAGTAAATAGTTAATAATATCGTCGAATTGTAGTGGATCGAATGCGAACGGGTCTTCGATCGGAGCAACAGGTGGGTCGTTCGAAATCGATATTGGCAGCGAAGAGGTCTCTCTTTTCCGCGGGGAGAGATTTGAGATCGGAGGGAATCGCGCGACCCCCTTCCAGACGGCTTCCCCTCTTGGCAGACCTCTCTACGCCGTATTGGCATCTCCATCGGCTTTGTAAGATCGACTCGAATATATTTGCCGTTTTAACGGTGAAGATGTTTGCCAAATCGAAGGGGATTCGCGCGCCAAAAAAAATCGTCTCGGAATAAAAGATGGTGATACGCTTCGAAAGAAAAAGAGGAAACGTTTTTAGGGATGTTGAGAAAGCGGGAGAAAAGACGGGAGACGATTTGAAAGAAGGGTTTTAACAGCGAACCCGCTCAGATTTATGGCTAATGACTTCCCTTTTTTTGTCGTTTGTTCTTGATCCATTGCTTTACTTCAATTGTCAAATGATGCGCTATTCCTGTCGAACTAGTGCTTAGGATTTGAGCATCGTAAATATTTCGACGTAGCTTACGTGTCTGCGAGTGTATACAAGAACTCTTAGCACTTTCGCCTCGCAGGACGAGGAGCCGGGTTTGATTTCAGCTTGTGGCACTGGGTGAAACTTGGGAGTTACTCCTTCCGCGTTGAGTTTGCACTGGTTAAAGGGATTTTCCACGGATTTTTTCTATTTCTCCTTCCGTAAAAACTTGTTGAGGTTAAGGGGGAAGAATACGGTAAAAGCCTCTTTTTCGTTCAAGCCGAACGTTTCTGTTTTAACAATTACATAATTTAATTATATTTTTCTTATTAGGCTGAACCATCCTCTAGTGCTTAAAATAATTTTGATAATTCTAATATTAATAGTTAACGAGATATAAGGTCCTAACTAAAGGGTAGTTTGGGCGCTTGCCCAACTTGTTTAGCTCCGGGGGTCCGAATTAAAACGTAATAACTTAATTTACTTTTAAATTTAAAATTGTCAAAATTATTTTAAGCACTAAACAAGAGGCTGTTCTACACTTAAATATTAATTTTATAAGTTTAAATACAAAATTAAAAGAGTTCAGCTTGAAATAGCGCGAAAGTAGACAATGGCCACTGTAGTCTTCCTCCATAACGATAATAGTGTAGCGAGCTGTTGGCTAGCGTGGCTTGAAGGGCTTGCCACTACCTTCATACGCATTGTAACCCGGTCACCTGAATTAATGGCATTAAAAGTCGCTAGATGACTGGGGCCTAAGGTGGTGCAGGGTTGCCACGGTATCTGGAAAACTTGGAATCCCTGGAAAAGTCAGGGAATTTGAATATGGGTATAAAAGTCGGGGAATTTTAAAAATTAGTCTAAAAATCAGGAATTTCATTTCGGTTGCAAAAAGGGTACTTGCACTAAAATACAGGTTAAAAATTACAAAATGTTGGCACAAAATAAGTCAGGGAAAATCTCCGGAGATGGTCAGGGAAAAACTGGAAAAGTCAGGGAATTTGATTGTGGAAAAATGTGGAAACTATGTTCTGAACTATGTTTTGCCTTGGGTATTAGCCTACCTGATGACAGAATTATCCATTTACCTATACTTTCACTAATATTATCATACTCTACGTCTTCTAAATGTAATACCTAATCGGAAAAATATGGGAAATAATTAAGTAAACTTTCATTTTACCTCTTTAGGCTCAACAAATATTTTTGTAAATTAATATTCTTAGATAGATACTTATCCCATAAAATAATTATTTACGTACTTATGGTAACTTCTTACTACCCAATAAATGTCTGATTCGTTTTTGTTAATGCGGCATTCCTTTTAAGATCTTTTTAGCGTGATTTTCCTTGAACAATAATTTTCACTTTCCGAATTTAATTTTATAACGGGAATATATCCAAAACCCTCTTTGAAAAGAAACGATTTTTTCCAAACTATCCTTAATCCGCGAAAAATGACGGACTCGATCGGGGACTAACGGGATTATCGTAAATGGGCGATAAATGCCTTTTGGAAAATTCCTAAATGAGGCTCCTTATATAAAGCGTTTTTTGCTTCCTTCGAGCGCACTGCCTTTATGGATCAATTACTAAAAGCTTTTTGGAGAGTGCGCCTAGCTTAGACGATATCTATATATTCCCGCGTAATTGAAACTCATTTTATCCCTCATTTTTTGGCACGCAGGTAGACTACGTTTATTTTCAGACAGGTGCGTTTTTTCTTTCTGAAAGAGGGAGGTAATCTTGAAGGTTTTCATTTGTTCGTTAAACAGCCGGTTAATTGACAACGGATTCACGAAAATTGTCAAATAGATTTTCTTTGTAGAATTTGGATAAACCTTACGAATTTAAATCCATCCCATGTCCAGAAATTGGATATCTCTTATGAAAATGACAGGATCAAATGTTCAAATTTGGATATCCTTTACGAAAACGACTGAATCAAATGTTCAAATTTTGATATCCCTTACGAACATGACTAAATCAAATGTTCAAATTTTGATATCCCTTACTATGACTAAATCAAATATTCAAATTTTGATATCCCTTACTATGACTAAATCAAATATTCAAATTTGGATATCCTTTTCGAAAATGACTAGATCAAATGTTCCAATTTGGATATTCCTCGCGAAAATTACTTAATCCAATGTAAATCTGAATATTTGATCCGGTTAAATTTGGATCAAATCGAAAAAAGTTTAATTTCGTATCTTGTAAAGGGATGAAATATATCACATTTGGATCTGCCCAAAATATGAATATAATTTTGAAATTTAATATACCATTTTCGTAAATTACAAATCGGAAAAACTGAAAATATTGTTGTTACTTGAGTACTTTTGCGAGAAAATTACTTTTAACGATTGGCGAAAATAAAGTTTAAATGACCATTTGCTTTTTAAATTTCTCGAATATTGCTTAAACGCGTCTACCGGACAATGCGCTTAGAAAGGGGTGGGGGAGGTAACTTGTCATTGGTCAATAAACGTACCGAAACCTCATTAATTCGACTGGTCACATTGGAGTCGTACTTTTAACGGTTTAATAGCTCGCTACTGCCAATCGTTTAAAGACTCGCCCGTTTAATTTACTGGTCGCGTAATCATATTCGTGTTCTGTTTAGAGTATACCGCTTTGCCGAATAGCCTATCGATCTATTGTCATTTATACTCTAGAAATAAGTATAATTTCGAAGCGAAAGAAAAGTCGAGAGGGTGTTGGACTCTTATACCCCACGCGTGCCGCAGTGGCTAACTCGGGTCTGGCATACTAATGCCCATTGGTCGACAAATAAAAATGTATAAAGCGTAGAATATAACGTCCGAAAAATCGACCAATTCGATATTAAAAGTTGATAGGTTATACCCGCGTAGCCCGGTTTTCTTCTTATACTTGGTCGTTTTAGCTTTAATTAACGGTTGACGTGTTGCGCCACCATTAATCGGGCCGCAGAAGTCCGGCAGCTGGGCCGGAATCTCAATAGCAGGGCGCCACACACAGCACACTCTCACTCGTTATCGAAAACGGTATTTTAAATCAACGACCTTAAAAAGTAATTATCCTCCTTCGCCCTCGCAAGATCATAGTCGTTTGAGACTCTCGACGCTATTCCGAAACGGGAATATCCCCCGCCTTCCACGCCGCAAACGGGACGAACGGCTGTCCCGTAGCGTACATCATTCGTGATATATTCTTTCGCGGCGTTGAAGGGAGAAAAACGTATATTTCCCGCGTGTCGTTTGTTTACGAAACTGCCGCTTCTTTCTCCTCGAATCCTCGCCATTTACTCATGCAAATTAAATAGCTTTTTGCCGCTCCCTCAAACCGTTAATAATATACCGACCTCTATATAATATTTAAATAAAAGTATATACGCGTCGTCGAATCATTTTTCTTTCGTCACCAGCTCGCTCCATTTTGTTCGGGGTTGCCACGGTACTTGGAAAACCTGGAAAAGTCGGGGAATTTGAATATGGGTCTGGAAATCAGAGAAATGTCAGGCAATTTTCATAATTAGTTAAATAATCAGGGAAATGTCAGGGAATTTTAAAAATTAGTTAAATAATCAGGGAAATGTTAGGGAATTTTAAAAATTAGTTAAATAATCAGGGAAATGTCAGGAAATGTTAGGGAATTTTAAAAATTAGTTAAATAATCAGGGAAATGTCAGGAAATGTTAGGGAATTTTAAAAATTAGTTAAATAATCAGGGAAATGTCAGGGAATTTTAAAAATTAGTTAAATAATCAGGGAAATGTCAAGGACTTTTAAAAATTAGTCTGAAAATCAGAGAAAAGTTAGGGAATTTTAAAAATTAGTCTAAAAATCAGGGAAATGTCAGGGAATTTAATTTCATTTGCAAATAGGAAACTTTTACTTAAATATAGGTGAAAAAATACAAAATCTTGGCACAAAATAAGTCAGGGAAAATATCTGGAGGTGGTTAGGGAAAACCTGGAAAAGTCGTGGAATTTGATTGTAAAAAAAACTGTGGCAACCCTGTTGTTTTAATATAATCTCCCGCGATGGCGCTAATTACTATTACCGTTCGAGAGGAACTAACTCCATCTATGGGCAATGATGGCAGTTATCGGGACTAGCATTTTGCTTTTTAATTTATTGGCGTTTTGTTTGCTTAAAAAGTGGTTTTAATTAGAAATCGACTGCGAGGAAGCCCTCGTTCATTATCCGCTAAACAAAGGCATTTTTGAAGCGCCCTCTATTGAGATATTGATCATCGATATTTTCGTTGGCGCTAGTAAGAGATTATTTTCCTCCGATAAGCCTGATCCTTCGCTTCGGCATCTTCATTATACGCCAAAAGGATGCTGGATTTATGGGCGGGCCGATGGGTCGCGTTTGAAGGTTATTAAACTGTCATTATGTGATCGCGATCGACCCCCCCCCTGCTATCTTTTCACTCGCTCTCTTTTGTTTCAACGCCCGTCGAAATTCATCATAAATCTTGTCATTGGTTTGTTACATCTCCTTCCTTTTATCGACGAGCTTTTTTCAACCCCACATCGCGTCATTCTGTTTAAATTTGTCCACAGTTGGGATCTCGATATTGGCCGAATAACCGTTCGATGAAGTTTTAAATTGCTGCTTGACAATATAAACCCTTTTGAAACTAAGCTAATCATCTTTTGTTTAAAAAGAAAATTTATCGTAAAAGTTTTGAAACATTTATTCACAAACCAGCTACCCCCAAAAGGGACACGTATCGCTGGTAGTAATTTCAATGTTTTCAAGCTACTCATCTTTTGTTAAAAAGAAAATTTTACGTAAAAGTTTTGAAACATTTAATCACAGACCACCTACCCCAAGAGGGACACGTATCGCTGGTAGTAATTTCAATGTTTTTAAGTCTCGAATGTGATGCGGGGCTTTTTCAAGAGCGCGCCATCTCACGGCAAGTAGAGGTAGTTTTGAAGTTACAAAGACCAGCACGCGCAAGACTTATTTATTTTTATTTCGTTAATTTAAAAAATTTCATCTCGCTTTTTTTTCTGTTTGCTGTAAAAAAAAATCGCATCACAACTTAGACCTTTTTTTTCTCGAGGTTGATACTAGTCCTTCTTGGGGTAGATGGTCTGTGTTTTAATAGACCAAATTAGTGTACCGTATTCTCCATTATCCGTTTAAAAATTCGAAGAATTGTATATAAATTTAAAAATTAATTTAGAAAAGGAAATTTTAAATTCAAATTAAGACGAATTAATCGCTCTTAGCCAGGTCTAAATGTCGTTAAAAGTTTGAAAACCCAAACGACTCCCCCGACGATTATTACTGGTATTTTAAATGGCCGGGACAAAGTCCGCCAATTACTCCCAAGCGCGACTCGCTTTAATATTTCCCTTGGAAACTAAATTAAAAATTAATTGTACTTTAAATATATTTTTAGCGTTTTTGCAATTCATCCGACTGTCTAGCATCAATCGAGTTAATAGCTATATAGTTTTGTTTGGCCAAATTGAAGCGTCAATTAAAACATTAAGAACGATTCGCGCGATTCCCGAACGTCGAACCGGCCTCCGTTCCAATAAACGGCGGGGTTTACGTTACGGAGTTTCGGCGTGTACTAAACGCTCGGGCGATTTGGCAATAGGACTGAAGGAAAATTACAATTAAACAGTCGCTAAGCAAGCGGAAAGGGCAATATACGAAACTCTAGTTAATTAATAGGATTCTTCCGGTGCAGCCGTATATATAAGAAAGAGCGAAAAAATGCTTCTTTTTTACGAATTAAGTTTGAAGTCGAGACCTATAGCGTCAACGTATCCGTTTTAAGCGACATCGTACGTCAGTCGCGGCAATTTAGAGCGGCAATTGCGCTTTAAGAGTTAATTAACCGAGCTGGTCCACCCGTAATTAGTGGCTGCGAGTCTTATAATTTTCTTTCTACCAATTGCGGAACAACGTGATCGTTTTAGACGAAACGCGCCGCATTGCTACGCCGACCGAATGTTATTTAAAGAGAGAGAATGACCCCCTTTTGCCTCGTAGCCGGACTCGAAATTGACCTTTACCAATTCACCCTTATCTGTATAAACGTATATTCTGTCGCGTCGCGCGTTTTAGATTTTAAATTAAATTTCGCTAAGTCGATTTACGGCTTTTTGTCTCCCGCGTGGACTCTTCTCTCGAATTAGTCTAATCGCAATTTTTCGAATACGCTAATTCGCCGCTGTTCCCAGATGGAGAATTTAAATTCCGGGTTATATCTTTTCGAGAAGTTTAACTCAATCATTTCCCCGTTTTCCACTCTTCCAAAACTAGGTAGTGTTTTCAATTTTGTCCAAAAACTCGAATTTAAAGTTGTCAAATACAGGGTGCTGTTTACGCGCGAACGTAGATGACAATGTACCCAAATTTAAACGGAATTAACGGATACGGTTTTACATTTAATTTAAGTATATAGTTATCGTAGTTAACAATCTCTTATTCATTGCGCAATAGCTCTGAAAATCATTTCAGTGATAAATTTTCCTAATAGGCGCTACAAGGAAATCCCCAAGAAGTAATATTTCCGAGAGCCAGGATCCGCAAGGTATCGTTTATATAGTGCTTGTCGAAATAATGCAAACTTTTTACTTGTAAACCGAACGGCGTGTTTTTGATAAGCCTTAATATGTTAACAGGGAACGCTTATTACTGCTGTGAAGGTGAAAAATTTCCGTTATTTCAACAAGCACTATATAAACGATACCTTGCAGGTCCAACTTCTTGGCGATTTTCTTGGAGGATGATTTAACTTATGATTGAATTTAACTAACAAACATAAGTATTTACAAAGGTAGCTCGCAAACGATCACCCTGTAGTTCGTTAAATATCCTTACACTGTTTACACTCGTTAGTGAGGTTTACTTAAAAAGAGACACAGAAAATAACCCCTTTTTTGCGTAGTAAATATCTCGCAAACAAGATAGTGAACCCGAAAGAGTGGAGTGTCCCTACACGAAGAGTCGGAAATATTGGCTGCCTTTAATGTCGTTACTCAATACGTGACTCCAATACGCGGCGAGGTGCTTAGCGCGGGTGACTCATCTATAACTATGGCTTTCTCTCCCGGTTATATCGCCGAAATCCATTGCAGTTTTGCGAATTGGAAGGGGGGTGGAAGCCCCATGGGATGAAGGGAGGGGTCTACCAAACCTACTCTACGTATTCCATCAATCGATTTTATTTTTAAAATTTCGAGCGTTATTAGACTAGGAACCCTTTCGTCGAGAATTACCTATTTCGACCGTTCCCCTATTTCGGCCTTCGCGCACGCTGTCAAGTGACCATCTCGCTGAGCCCCTTTCGGTAGACGAATCAATTTCGACCGTTCCCCTATTTTGGCCTTCGCGCACGCTGTCAAGTGACCATCTCGCTGAACCCCTTTCGGTAGACGAATCAATAGGGGGGGGGGGATAGCGGCATTCGGTGGGGGACACACACTCGGTATTAAAATATTCCCTTTGCACGCACCACCCCTGTCCTCACGCCGAAGCTTGTAAAACCTAATGTAAAAATGCTTCTCTGGTGATGGGGGTTCCTGGGGGTGCAGTCGGATTGGAACGGGTGAATTGGGTATCGTGATTAAGGTGAAACGGAGTGACTTCGTGAAATATGGACTGACGAGACGGTGAACGCGGCGTGTCACTCCGTGGGTGGGTCCCTGTTACGCCGACAACCGCCAGCCAAAGCCGAGAAGTTTCCTGAAAGGGTTGAAACCTGGCTCTGTCCGTGCTCTGTCGGCTGTTACAATTTTTTTACGCGTGGCGCTATCTAGGCACGCGTGGAAGTTATAAAAGGACCGAAATAATCATCACATTTGTTAAATTTAAAGAAACTCCCGCACTAATAACAAATGTACTTAAAATACCAACCAGCATTTGAAAAGGGTTAAATAGAGTAAATACATAATCAAAATGTGTAAAAATACTAACTTCATTGTCCCTTTTGAAATAACATCTATAGAAAAGGCAAAATGTTAAAAATACACGTCACGGAAATTAAATTATTTTTCCAGATAATTTCTCTATAAACAAAATTTATAACCCGTGGAAATTAATTTAAATATGCTTGCGGAGTAAATTCGGTATTAATTTAACGTGACTAGGAGGAATAAAATAGTACCAAAATCCAATTAAACTAGATTATTTTCTTCAGGAAAATATAGCGTTATTAAATCAACGAGTCTTATTAATCTTGAAAATTATAACCTAACCAAGAAAACCGCTACGCGCCAATTCACGTTAAGATATATTATTTTAATTAAGCGAGTTAAATAGCCGTAACGAAAGCTAACGTAACCCGAACTTTAAACGAACCGATTAAACCGATTATAACTTGTTTATTATTATATTACGGCAAAAACCTCCTAATTAATTTAGGAGCCTAACTAGAAAACCTTCAATAACTCTAACGCTAGTGTTTGTATGTGTCCCTTCTAGCCTACTGAAACTCTCAATATAATAATCCCGGTATTAGTAGTTTAATAGCGTGATGCGGCCCGTTACAACTATATATACTTGAGACTTGACCCCCTCGCTCTCAGAGCATTCGGAAAACCTTTACGTGCTCGGCATGTTAAATGAATATTTGGAAAAACAAAGCTAGCGTAACCGTGTATTCCCCCCCCCCCCGCGCACAACAATATTCTTCTTTTTTTTTCCTTCGCAGGCAAGTTTGTCGCTGGCCGTTCTAAATGATTGCCCCTAAAGGGTCGTTTTCCCCGCATTTATAATCATCCTGAACGCCCGTTATCGGCGCCCGCCTTTATCGACTGACTGCCTTCTCAAATAGCCACGCAAACTTCACTTTCAACCCTAGCTATACATTCTACACAGGGTGTCCATACAACGACAAAATCCAATATTAACAAAATAAATTAGAAATTTTACCCCTTTAAAGGTATACGATGGCGTTCTTACATTTTTGCCTATTTTGCGTACGGCAGGGTTCGTACACGACGTGGAATACCTGGAATTACAAAATGCTTCCAAAATGTCAGGGAATTTTAAAATGTTTCCAAAAGGTCCGGGAAAAGTCGGGGAATTTGAAAAGAGTCCCAAAAGGTCAGGGAAAAGTCAGGGAATTTGAAAATGATTCCAAAAGGTCCGGGAAAAGTCGGGGAATTTGAAAAGAGTCCCAAAAGGTCAGGGAAAAGTCAGGGAATTTGAAAATGATTCCAAAAGGTCAGGGAAAAGTCGGGGAATTTTAAAATGACCCCAAAATAGCAAGGGAATTTTAAAATGACCCAGAAAAAAAGTCGGCCAAATAAATTTTGAAAGATGTACATAATAAATATTTTTCAAAGATTTTACCTCCAACCATTTATTTATTCTACAGAAATGGCCAGGGAAAATTTGGTAATTTGGTCAGAGAAAACCTGGAAATATCAGGGAATTTAATTCCGGAAATTTCGTACGAACCATGTACGGGATTTTGATTTCAGAGTGCGATTTTATATACGTATTTATTTCTGGTTTTGTAAAACATTTTCGCTCCGATTTCGGGATTTTGAAGTTGATTTTAAGATTTTTAAAATCATTTTTTATCTCTAGAGTGCGTAAGAATTTTGTACGAATGTTAGACCCCTCGCTGTGTAAGTTCTAACAATGAAAATTAAATATTGAAATATTTCACTATTTTCAATCGTTAATGCTGAAATATTTGCATAAAAATGTCGATCCTTCTGGGGTGGATTTTTGAACCTACACCCTGTAGTACTCTTTTATTACGCTCTAGTGGGCAGCCCCCTCTCATTGCAAATATCCGATAACTGTCCACGCGTATATGTACGGCAGAGCGAAATTATTCGCTTTATAGACGCCACGAACTACGGCGATATTCATAATCAATAATTTTATTTTCTGGCAATTGTTCGTCGTGTTTCCCCATTTATAGGCTGTACAGGCGTCTCCACCTCATTGAATGGGAATAATAACTAATGTAGATACACAACTCTCTCGTTGTCTCTATCTATGGCGTTTTTAATCCAACCGACTTCTAATCTATACAGATTCTGCAGCTTTATAACTTCCTTTTCATGCTAATCAGTACGTTAATAGTCTTTTGCTTTTCGCTACCGGCACCCGCCTTTTATAGAGTTTTACACTCCTAATGAAACATATTGATTCGTCTAAATATCTTCGGGTTTTTAGTGTAAATGTTTAGTGTTTGCGTCCGTTAAGTTAAGATAATGTTGGACATAGATGGCCTTAGTAGACGGACGTACCGATTACTTTTAACTCTTACTAATACTATCCCGTTTAACTCTTACCTATATTTTCCGTTCTAACTCTTATCCGTCTAAATCTAACGAATATTTATCCGTCTAAATCTTACTAATATTTATCCGTCTAACTCTTACTAGTCTAATCTTAACTAATATTTCTCCGTCTAATCTTTACTAATATTTTCCCCGTCTAATCTTTTTAATTTTCCCACGTCAAATCTTTGCTAATATTTCCCGTCTAATTTTTACTAATATTTCCCGTTGAATCTTAACTAATATTTCCCGTCTAATATTTACGAATATTTCCCCGTCTAATCTTTACTAATATTTTCCCCGTCTAATCTTAACTAATTTTCCCCCGTCAAATCTTTGCTAATATTTCCCGTCTAATCTTTACTAATATTATCCCCGTCTAATCTTAACTAATTTTCCCCCGTCAAATCTTTGCTAATATTTCCCGTCTAATCTTTACGAATATTTCCCCGTCTAATCTTTACTAATATTTTCCCCGTCTAATCTTAACTAATTTTCCCCCGTCAAATCTTAACTAATATTTTCCCCGTCTAATCTTAACTAATTTTCCCCCGTCAAATCTTAACTAATATTGAATAAACCACTTTTGCATAGTAAAAATTAAAAGAACATTTTATTTAAAATGCTGGTCAATAATAATAAAATGTTCTTTTAATTTTTACTATGCAAAAGTGGTTTGATTTTACTTTATTCTGTATTTTAATGCATAGGGTTAGTTACACTATATTTATATTTATATATATTTATTAACTAATATTTCCCGTCCAATCTTGACTAATATTTCCCGTCAAATCTTTACTAATATTTTCCCCGTCCAATCTTGACTAATATTTCCCCCGTCTAACCGATACTAATACTTCCCCGTCCAACTCTTATATTATCTAATATTATCCTTCTATAAATATCTCAAAAAAATGAAATTTAAATTTGGATTCTCTCTTTTCGGAAGGTAGCGCAATAGGTACAAAGTTTCAGTTTCCGAAGAGGCGCTTTCGGCGGAAATTTATTAGAATTGAAGCTAGTTTCTTTCGAAACCTTAAGTAGAAAACGTTCCCAAAAATTCCAATTCCAAAAAACCCTGACCAGGGTTATAGAAAAGGTGAGCCTTCGGAGCTTGTAAATCTTGTCCTCCAATATCATTTCCCTCAATTTCCCCAGGACCCACTTTATCCGCGCGACACCTTACGGAATTTCGGCCGCACTAAATACACTCTCCCCCCCCCCCCGCACACCTCCTTTATTATTTCCTTTTTCTCACCGCCCTTTTATTATTTTAACTGCGGCGCCCCGACGGAACGACTGCCTTTTTGCCCCGTTTGGACCATTTGACTAAATTAGGTGTCCGAATCTTAATGTATTCAGTTAGGCGTCTCTCCCGCACTCACCTCTACCTTCGCGTTGGAAATTTGTATCTCGTCGTTACGGTTAATACAAAGGACTATATTTCAACAACGAAAGTGTTTTTGCTGTTTTTAGTCTCCATTTTTTGCTATATCCGCGTTAAATGAGAGCGAATTATTTAGCCCGACAGCTAGATGGTATAAAAGAGGCGTAAACTGTACCCCGCCCATTCTTCGTAACTCTACCGTTTGGCGAGACTTTCGTTCAAATCTTTTATATATATATTTTTTCGCGAATGTCCATTTACCATTCTTATACGGTAGCTTCGAATCCCCGGTGACAAGTAGCGGCTATATCGCCCTACTCCGTTACCTTTTAACGTCCACCTCTTTTTTTATGGGCCGTATTTTTGTCTGTGGGGGAGTGTACCCCTCGCCTACAGACCTTCATTTTGTATCCACCGTCGACCGCTCTCCCGGCAATACCGCCTTCTTCGGTAATTAAGTGAGCCCCCGAGTTACGCGTTGGCGGCGCGGGCGCTTAACGGCCTGGCCTGGGTTTCGCTGACAAGGCAACGCATCCACTATAGATTTATGTTTGCCGTGTAATTAAAATTATTCAACGAGTGGCACCGTCTAGAATTCTCTCCCTCACCCGTTTTCCAGATAACCCCGCCACCTTTATAGCTTCCGCAACAACCCCCGTGCCCCTTTTAAATGGCTTGACTGCCGTAAGATATTGGATCTCGGTTATATACCTAGAATAGCCAATGGTCGAACATTTTTACAACTTGTTTATGATAATTTGGGTTCGCTTACGGCGAAAGTAATTTCTAATTGAACAAGGATTATTCTTTCCCACGCGTATGATTACCTTTGTTTTATTAATTATACTTAACTTTATCACTCCGAAGATCAAGACTACTTAAAATTATCCATATATGGGCGGTTTCGACCTTAGTTGCGAAAACATTTAACTGTTGTAATCATCTGAGTTTATGTCGCGCGTTTTCCTTTTATTTTCCCTGGTGGCTTACTTCACCCTTAACACCGGTGCGCGACGTATAGAACACTTTTACAGGCGTTTTGGTCTATTTCGTAGATGATATTTTCCCAGGGTTGACAAGAACCAGCCAGACTGGTTTAAACTAGGTTTAACCCCCGGAAAAATCCATGGTTAAAACTACTTTTTATTCTATTAAAAAAAGTATTGAGAAATTTATTAGAAATAATGAAAAAACTAAATCTTTTACTTTTTTTCGTAAGGGATCTTAAAATTAATTTTGCTCGTGAAAATTCGACCGTCATGTTAGGGTATAAAAGCTGGTAAATAAGTCTGCTATGCCTCACAATGTAAAGGTACTACCACGCGCAAAAACGTAATTATGAAATCGGGCAAATTGGGCATTTTTTATTAATGGACTTAACCGGTTTAAACCATTGAGTTGGGAATAAATAGAGGTACAACTAAATTTGGCTGGCACGGGACTAATTTCGTTCCATAAGGAGACTTTATCAACTTTATCGTTCTACCGTGGCGGCATCTGTCTCTAGTGGTGGCAACTATATTGCAATTGAATTTTTTCGCGAATCTGATGCGAAATTGGAATGTATGATTTCTCGTAACAAACAAACCTTTGAAGTTGTTTAAAAATAATTTTATTCTGTCAACACGATCCTTTTTAACTCAAGTTACGGTGAGTTAGCTAATAATTATTTATTTTTAGCCATATAACTTTACAAAATATAAAGATGAATTTCGTACAGTCTTATTAGAACAGGTCCCGCGTAACCATGGCAACCGAAATTGTAATTGTAATTCTAGCAGTATTATTCCCAATTCAATGGCTTAAACCACCATAGTGGATTTAAAAAAAGCCGGATTTTGGCCGACCCTGTATTTTCATCCAAAGAAATACGGTAGTAATCTAAATTAAGGAATGAAATGGTTTCAACGGGTGTCGTATTTAATCGCGAGTAAGCCCTTCCCTTTTTAACTATATATACGTGGTAATTTTTACAAGGAACAGATCCGATGATATAATATGACACGGTGAAAGCGAGCCGAGCTCTCATCCCGCGTAATTGAGAAAAGGGCCCCGTCGAAACGAACAGAAACAGGACGCTTAAGTTAAGTAGCGCCAAGCTTTGTGTAAAACGAACAGTGGCGGAATTAATACATTTTTCCCTCCGTATTTGTACTAATTATAAAGACTGGCTTATTTAAGAAGCTTTTCGGTTGGCGTTTTGTTGGGGAGCCAAAAATGCTAAGAGGGGCGGAGGGAAGAGATAGAGTGGACAGCGAATAAATGACCCTCTCATTTACTAAATGAATGTCAGCCTAAATTATGCAAAGCCTACGCGGATACTTGTTTGGACAGGCCACTAATTTGATCCAACAGTCGCGACAATTGTACGCGCCCATTCCTCAGCCTCCCCCTTCCAGAAAAACCCTAAAAACGGACTATAGCCTGTAATTGCTAAATCACGCGGGTTGTGGATTTTCCTAGTCCGGTTCACACTCTTAGTTAGTTCTCATTCACTACTCGATAAAAAAAGTTGCGGGAAATTATATACTTGAACACTTGGAATGTTTTCGGCTTGGAAAAACGGGCGTGGTTTAAAGCCGTTCACTCGTAAAATAAACTGTATAGAAAATGTATTTAAGAAACCGCGATTTGTTCTTGGGGAGATTGAAATGTTATTATCAAGATTTATCTAATTATTCATACATTAAAGTAATTTAGATACTTAAACAGAGCAAATGATTTATTGCAAAGTTTTATTCGATCTGAAGCGCCGAGTTTAGCTAAATGTCGGCTGTAATTCACAGTGTTCCTAATACATTCCTAGTGTACACATTTATAAATTCCCACTCTTACGTGTATATTTAAAACTAATAGTTAATAAGACAATCCCACCCGCAAACTAGATTAATTGCTGAACTATTAATTATCAAAGTTCTCGGGGAACTTGAATTCGCCAAAATTCTAGTTCGAAATTTAATCTAGAGATGGCGCTAGTGCAATGGTAGATATTTACAATAGGTTAAGTCTCTAGTAACTCTTTAGGATCAGTTTACGCTAGCACGCGGTAACATTTTTCAATTTGTATTTCACTATTGTAGTTTAACAATAGTATGACGGGTTAAGTAAGAAAAAGGTGTTAAGAGGTTCGTAAAACAAAAAGTGTACAATTTCGTGGCGTGATCGGTTCGCGTGTACACTCCCAGCGTGTTTGTTGAAACAGAGGTGTGCGCGGGGGGCAGGGGTGAATTCCCTCCCATCGCGTCGGAGGAGGGGTTTGCGGGCGTGTTTCGGTAGCCACACGGACTGACACTTACAAGGGGCCAATTAGAGTAATTATGACTGACTGACTGGACGCTGGCGGGCTTAAGTAGCTTCGGCTCCGTCCTCGCTTTTTCGTCAGAGCGTCTTCTTCGTTTCGCTAAAAGTTTCTCTCGTGTTGATTTCGAAACGCGTTTGTTTAAATGAATTATTGTTATAATATTTCTCGGTAGCGTGAACGTATTTGACTCTAGCGTACCACTAAATCAGCCTCCGTTCCTGTTTCGTGTTTGTAGCGAGCGAGACGTCCATTTTGTCACCGTCCGCGACTCGAGAAATGAGACTCGGAAAATTGCGCGGAGCCGAGCCTTTACGCGCTTTGTTTTAATCTAGATTTATAACGCCGAATCAACTCTATTTATATAAATGTTTTACTCCCCGACTACTGGTAGAACATTTCTAAAAGCGTTTCTTCCTACTTTATCAAAGACCAAGAACATAGAACACTAACTTCTGAACATCTGATTACTGTTTTTCGAAAAACATTCGGTGATTTCTACCAGTTTTTCTCACCATTTCCACTGATTATTAAAGCGATTTCCCGTGATTGCCTCCGATTTGAACACCTGATTACTTAAGTGCAAAAACTTTCCTAGGTGCGAACGAACTTAACAATTTACCACGATAGAAACCAATTTTTAAAACAAAACTCGGCGTATTAGGGAATTCCGTTTTTAGATTATCTATTAGTTTTTATTAGTTCCCTCGTCTAATCTCTATAATCTGTTGCTTTGTCGGTCCGCGTGGCTGGCACTCTCCCGATACGAAAGACCGTCTCCCGATAACTATATAAAATTAACGCGATCCGAAGTTCGGAATCGGGCAACAGCTCGCCTCGTACTTCCAAAAGGGGCAGCCCGAAGAGCGCGAGTTTCGGGGAGGAGAGCGTCGATAACGGCGCCTAGAATTTTTCGCCGGGGACTAGCGCTCTTTGCTTCGATGAGTCTTAAATTTATTTCGGCTCTCGCTTCTTGCGACGGTCTGTTCTTTTTACTGGGCGGCGTACGCTCTCCAAAATACGCACGTGAGACGAGCTGTATTTCACTTTTAAGTGCCATTGGGGGAAACGTCGCGCCTCCTCTTTGGCCTTCTATGAAATTCGACGTCCCGAGCGTTGCTTTTAACAGCTAGAAAGAAAAGCGTTCGAGGAGCGAAAGAGTAAAGACTGACGGTACTTTTCCAGGGCTTTGGTCAGGGTCGGGGTCGGGAACGCGGGGGGGGTGCCATAATTACCGAACGACAGTCCAGTCTCTCCCCCTTCCCGCGTCTTGTCCTTACTTCTACGGCACTGATCTTAAATACGCGCCCCGGGTTTCACTTTTACAAGTATTCCAAATATACGAAGTTCGGGGATTGCAGCGGGGTGGGGGTTGGTTCTTAGGGGTTCTCGGTGACCCCTGTCGCGCACGTGGTATTAATAGGTCCCGCGAGAAGGACCCTTATTGAAGGCGCATTACTCCCTGGTTGACGGACGGCCGACTTTCATTGGCTAGCGGTGCCATCGACGCGAAAGAGAGCCGCTTTTCCATATCGGCGGACGGCCTTATTCAAAATTAGGTAGGCGAACCCTATTAAAGGCTGACTCGCGAGTATTAATATCCTCCTTAACTGCCTTCCGTATTAAGTTTTATGACTTTCTATGACGAAATTTCAAAACTACCGTATTCCACCCTCCCTCCATGCTTCTATATTAAAAGTATGGACGGGAAATTTTTAAAATTTTCTCCACCCCGAACCCACTTCCTTGGCCGCCCTTCCACCGACCGAACTGCCGCCAAGGTGATTGAGGCAGAGAGCCGAGTTACATTTGAAATTGCGACGTTTGAGTTCCCCTTTCAATTTTCACAAATCTCCCGGTCATTTTATTTTCTGTAGAAAATGTTTCGCCTTCAAATAATTATCTTTTTTATGTATATATCGTTTCTAATGATTTAGTTTGGTCAAAATACATTATATATTCGGTACATTTAAGGGGTACATCGTTTAGTTAATTTTTAACGATTAACGAAAACTTACATGGAGGTGTTTATTGCTGATTTTGTTCAAAATCTAGCGTAATATAGACCTATATGAGATATGATATTTCTCAAAAGGAGACGTTGCACTACCCATTCGATTTGCTATGACAACCGAAAATGTCTTTGACCACTTAAAACAAAAATAAGATTTTTTCCTTATTTTATAATTTAACCCCAAAAATTTTCAATTTACCCAAACTGGATGAAATTTTCCTTAATGTGGTCCAAATAACTCATTTCGTGATTTTAAATTTTTTTAAAAATCCCATGCTTTTTTTAATGGAGATTTTTTGTTTTATGTGGTGATAAACATTTTCGGTTGCCATGACAAATCGAATGGGTAGTGCAACGTCTCCTTTTGGGAAATTTCATATCACATATAGGTCTACCTTACGCCTGACTTTGAACAAAATCCAAATAATTAATTTTTAAATGTGAAGTTTAAAACAGTAACTTAAAACAAGGTTCGTACACGTCCTGGAAAACCTGGAAAAGTCAGGGAATTTGAAAATGTTTCCAAAAGTCAAGGAAAAGTCAGGGAATTTGAATATGTTTCCAAAAGTCAGGGGATTTTCAAAGGTTTCCAAAATGTCATGGGGAAAATCAAGAAATTTGAAAATGGTCCCAAAAAGTAAGGGAATTTTAAAATGACCCCTAAAAAATCAGGCAAATATATTTTTGAAAGAAAATATTTTTCAAGATTTTTCTACAAAAATGGTCAGGGAAAACCTGGAAATTACGTACGAACCCTGTAAAAGAATGATTACAATTTTGATGAAATAGAATTGACTAAACGTTTTCCTTTAATAGTGCAGAAATGTATTTTGGTAACCCTCTCATTTTGTCGTTGCGAGGGGCCCAGCTCTTCTTTTTGGCCCCATTATCGCACGCTTCAAAGCTAAGAAGGTTTTTTTCCAGTACAAAAGCTTCTCTTGCAGAAAATTGTTAGCGCTTACGAAATAAGCTTTCTAAACGTTCTTTTCTATAAAAACCATCTTCGTGCGGAGCAGCGACGAAGGGGCCTTAGCCGGTGTTACGTTTCATCACATTCTGGCTGCCTCTCGTCGCCCTCTGTTTGCGGGGTTGGCGCCTTCACGGAGCGCCTCTCGCCATCTTTTGGCCATTACTGGAACTATTATAGCCTTCTCAACCCGCTAGGCCTACTTTTGAATAGTTAACGGCTTTTTCGTTTTGACCCGCAAGATGTCGCTCGATTACAGAATTGACAAATAATTGTTTTTTTTAAATAATATTTGGTTGCATTTTCTAACGAAAAATTAATCAACCATTTTAATTAAAGTTTCTAATCCACTCAATATGTATCGAAAATAGTCTTTGGTATGTTATTCGCGAGTCTAGGTGGCGTAACGGCGGTAGCTTCTTCGAGGTAGCGCCTATGCTCTAGCGTCTGCTACAGACAAATTATTAAGTCTTAAGAACGTTTTTCCTTAAATAAATTTATCAAAATATAAGCAAACGATGCAAAAATGATTTTAAAATGCGTGTATTTATTATTTTTAAAGGCAAATTTTCGTATAATGATGATGAAAAACTTATAATGTCTGCTTTAGCCACAACCTATCTAGGTTTCAATATCGAACCAAAGGGGGTTTAGCGATAGGTTTCAATGGCGACACAAAGCGTGAGTAGCGATAGGTTTCAATGGCAAAGTAGTAAATTTAGAGTTTTTGTAGTATACACTATAACCTAAGGTAACCTACACGAAAATACTATATTTCGAAATATATTACCTTCTTAATTTTTCTATGTACTCTATAACACGGATGGTTTTATTTACTTTATAAACAATCGTTTATTTAAAAAATTAGTCCACATTCAAGCGAAAACTAGTGTTCTTTACGATTTTCCCTTTTCACGAGCGACAATTTTAAAACTATCTTTCTTAAATACGTAATATATTTGGATAAATCTTACGAAATGATCAATATATCTAAGATCGTTCGAGCGAAATATATTATAAAATATTAATAATAATTCCGGCCTGTTGTTTTCTAGAAGATGAACATGGAATGATTATCTTTGTCCGAAGAGTCCCGAGTATATTTTGAACTAAGCCCTTGTTTTTAATTCTAACGAATGCGGAGATATCTCACCCGCGTTACTAGCGCGTAAAGCCGTGCAAATTATTCAATTTGAAAAGAGCCATACACGAAGTACAGGCCTCGCTCTCCCACGCTGCCGTATTCCAGATCGTCGTTAATGGCTTTCAATAGTAGCACCCCCGAATTGGGTGCTACCATATAGCCCTACTAGACGCCCTTATTTTAGAAGTAGTTGCGGGGGAGTTAAACTTTGAGGGCTTGAACGACAGAGAGGATCTGGGATCGTGTGGTTGCATTGATGTCCGCCAAACCTTTTAAATCTCCGGGGGCCATAGATCCAGAGGCGCCTAACGTTTTAAAATTTCGCTTTTTATCTCCGTCCCTGATAGAAGAGTGTGTGTACACGTTAGACGCCGCTTTTCGACATTAGCACGGAAATCTTAAGCAAAGAAGGACTCGCGAAGAAGCGCGGGCTTATCAATAAGTGGGATATATTGGGGATGGATTTCATTACGGTTTCGAGAAGGATGCCTGGCGATACACTGTCCTTGCGAACATCGGGGGACAGGGACCGGGGAAGAGGGGGATGGGGGCACGTCGGAGGCGTTTTACGGAATTGGAAGGCGGGTCATTAGGCTAACGGTGGGACTAATTTAGCTAGGTCTCGAACCCCTTTATCTAACAAATTAAGTTGCTGTTTTGATTCCAGGGAGGGCTCTCTCTTCTCTGACGAAAATACTGGCTTAACTGCCTTCTCTCGGCATCTCTTAGTCGTAATTCGGATGGCCCGTAATACAAGTTGTTTTGGATCGTAGCCTACCCCCGCGCTATGTTTTAACCCCTCTCTTTTGCCTAAAGATGCCCTTTAACCTCCGAACCTCCGTCCCTTCTCGTTCGCGCCCTCCCCCCGTCGCTAATTAACAAAAGCCATCAACTGATTAACTCATTGTAGGGATCCTAGCCGCGTATAGTGGGACAAGCAATTAGTTGTCACAACGGCACGGTCCTCCTGATGGTTCTTCCCTTTTTCCCGTCCGCTATTTTATTCGCCAACTTCCTTAAAACGATATAATACTAGTACTTCCTATATCCAGTATTCGGTCACTAGCTTTCGCGGCCATCTTACGAGTTGATGTAATAATGCCAGAAAACGTATATTTTGCCTCCTCCGAATTAGGAAACTTTCGCGTATATTAATATAAATGATAGAAACCCCGTACGGAAACTACGGCTTGTTTCGTGACAAATTAAAGAACGACTAATAATCCTCACCCTAATAAATATTATTACGCTTTATACGTTAATTGGTTTAACTTTTCTTAATTCTTTAATTTCGTCTCGAGTAGCCACGAGATAGTTCTCGAAGATATCTTCCATTCTCGTTTGTCCAAAATGAACTTATCTGGCCGACTCCATTTCGTATTTTAGCTCGTTATTATTATTATTCCTATTACAATATTGTAATGATTATAGTTGAATCTGAGACTGCGGCGATTGAGGCGTTCCTAGGGTCGTAAAATCTTCGTAATAGGAGGGTCGTACGGGGTTCGAAGGTTCTCCGGAATAGCGAGTTGGAAGCCGCCGAATTCGGCCTGTTGATGGAGACCGCGTTCAGGAATCGGCGTGATATCGGCCGCGGATATGCCCTCCTCGACTATTTGACCGCGGAGGCGAGATCCAACTTGACGTTTCAATAATGAATAACATTAGGAGGCGATTTGCAGCGGGCCAGAACACGCCACGTGATAATATTAATGAGCGGCGAATAATTTATAACCTCTTTGAGAAGTTTGCAAATAGGCTCTAATTATGGCGCCCGTTTCAATTCGCCTTAATCATAATAGGCTCTCGTTTGTTGGAAAATAGGCCCTTAACGCGTTGTAATCCTCCTCCGCCGACTCACCAACCAACCAACCTCCGTTTCCGCGGGAACGACGGATGATTCTACTAATCTGTTATTTTGCGTCGCTAGAATTAGCTTTATTTATTAATTTATTAAACCGTTAAAATGGACGTTTGCCACCCCGTGTTCGCTCTGTTTGGAATATTATAACGTTATACGTATTCCCCAGGATGGCCCGTGTTTAGTTAGAAACGTAACGACCCGTTGAAAACCCTTCTACTTTGCTCTCTATTTTTGCGGTCACTTTGAAATTGTTAATATAGTTGTTATAATTTTTTTTATAACCGCTCCACGTGTTACCAACCAGGGTTGGCACGCGTCAAGAAAATCAGGGAAAAGTCAGGGAATTTAAAAATAGGCCTAAAAAAGGTCAGGGAATTTTAAGAATTTGTAAAAAGTCGGGAAATGATATTTAAAAAGTTTCGTTTCACTGTGTACTTTTTACCTATGAAAATTACCAGGCATATTACCAAAAAGGTCAAAGAGTATGTTGTTGGAATATATAATTCAGTTTGTGATATTTAAAAATTATTGTTTCACTTTTACCTATGAAATTATGAAAATTACCAGGGATATTGCGAACTAGGAGCAACAAACACAGCACCCAACACAAGAAGAACGCAACTCGTCAAAAAGTAGTCGATTTTCTCGCGTACAATTTTCATTGGTTAGACGCTTTAGCGCCTGCTGCCGTCGGAAGGGGAAAATTCGTAAATTGTCTTCCCCCTTTCCGTAAAACATTCAGCGTAAAGGCTCGTCCAATGAAATTTGTACGCAACACCGCGTTAGCCTGTTTAAAAGCTAGCTGCGTTCTCCTTGTGTTTGTTACTCCTAGTTGCCAATAACGGTCAGGAATAACCTGGATAAGTCAGGGATTTGAAATCCGAAAATTTCGTACGAACCCCGATAAAGTAAAAAATTGTATAATTTTGGCTTTACAAAGTCAGGAAAAACCTAAATTAGTCAGGAAATAAAAATTGTAATCTGAAAATATTGTGGCAACCGTGCAGACTTTTTCAGCATTTTGAAAGGACGATTCGATTATTATTAAACCTACTAATGTCGTTTTGTGGTAATTAATTACGTGATGGATGGTCGCCTTTTCTTTTAAGCAATTCCGCCCGTTTTCCAAATGACAAAGCGAACTTAATGGGGCCCCCGATTCGACTTTTATCCGTGGTCGAATCCGAACATCCCCCCCCCCGACCTCCTCCAATTATAAATGTAAGAGGGGGGTGGAAAAATTGAATCCATAGATCGGGCGTCCTCATTTCGCTTCATTCGGAAATTTATGGAGCGTCTGTCGCTTTTTAACACGAAACACGATTATCCTTTTATAACAATTATATCGGTAGTTTTGGTTCCGGACTCGAGAGCGTCTATTTTCCGCTCCACTTTTTCCACTGACCCCCTCCGTTCGACCCCCGCCACTTCAATTTGACCCCCACCCCCGGGCCTCCTTTATAATATCCAGAATCGGACGGAACGCAAAAAGGGTTTTTCGAAAAATGAATGGATTCGCGATACTCTCGTTTCCAAAGCGGGGACAATAAGAGACCCCACCTCTTCCGCCCCACCCCGCGCGCGAGCTGCCTTCGTTACTTCTGGTATTAAAAATCCTCGCTCGGATGAATAAGAGAGAGCCCGATATCATTCGCTCAGATGACACTTGGCCCGAAGGCGCTTAGGCGCGCTTCCCCGCCAAGCCCCGCATTCTCTTGATGACGGAGAAACGATAAGCCCGGCTCGTTTGATCGTCTATTTCGCGAATCAGGGCGGCGTCGCCTTGTCCGGTGGCCGAAACGGCCGTCTTTATACCCCCCCGTCCTACTCACCCCCCCCCCGTCGCATCATCTCCCGAAATGACAGAAACTTCGTAATTCTATCTTTTTAACCCCCCGCTTTTCTAATTTCTCGATTTTTGCCACCCCCTTCTCTTCATCTGTCCTTTGATTCCTTTTACTCTCGATCGGGGGGGAAGGAGGCTGTTGAGGTCGTGTACGCCCCCCCCTTTCGTTCTTCCTTGTTTCCCTTTTGATCATTAATTTCTAGGCGGACCGGGGGGTCTCCGAGTTTCGGACTCTATAATTCTTAACCCAAGTATAGGCTTTTAATCGTCGAATATATATATATATGTAACGGGAATGGCTAGCTTTACCCGTACCCCTCCCCCCCCCAAGCCTTTAATATACTTCTTTACTTGTTATAGGCGGAGGGTGCTGTTGGGTGGGGAAGGATTGGAACCGATCCCGCAACGACGGCTAGCCCGCGTGTATATATCACGAAATTTAGTGGTGTGTTACGATGGACTATTAATTTTTGTAATGATCTACGATTTTATATATATGGCGTCTCGATTTTTGGCGCAGGGTGGAGTTCGCCCGAATAATATTCCCGCTGTTGGACACCCCCCCCCCCGTTTTTCTTCCAACGGGCCCGTATTAAAAATGAAGGGGGGGGGGTTTGAATGGCTAAAGGGGGTTTGCTCGGGACTGATGGGGTGAAGAGGTATATTATAACCCAAAAATGGAAATAGGGGGGTCCAAAGCGCGGGATAACCGGGAGGGGGGCCGAAGCGAACGAGAAGAAAAGCTTGAGAGATTACCATTAATCAGCCGGAGTTTCGGCTCCATTATAACCAAATGGGTTTTAATTTGCCATTGTTTAGACGCCGGCCTCTGTCTCTCCGCCGCCGGAGAACGGGGGGTTGAAGAGCCCCCTTTTAAGGGGTGCCCGTATATGCTGGCGGGGGCGGAGGGGCCGCGCTCCGAAATACCCTTGTTGTTGCCAGCATTTCAAGCGTTTCAGATTTATGTTGCCTTTCAGGCTGGACCCTCTCATGAATATTCATTAATGCATCTTAATACTGGCAGTAATAACTATTAACTCTCCCAAGTTTCTGGCGATGGAAAGAATAGAAGAATCGCCTTTCCCCCACTCGCCTTACCCTCACCCTGACTCCCCATTTCCTCCTCCCCCCCTCTCTCTCTCCATCCTCTCCAGGCAGCCCACTCTCTTTTACGTAAGGATATCTTGGAATCCTCGCGCCTTTAACTCATCTCTCGCTTATTACGCGTCTCAATTTATAGAAATTGCGAATCCAGTTCTGTCGTGAGCAAAAAGCGACTGAAGAAAACGGGGGGGAGGGGGTGAAGTTTCCGTAAGAAGAATCTCCCGTTAGCTTTTCTATTTCCACGCTATCCGCAGTGGGCTAATGGTAATTAATCCGGAGAGAGCAGCGTTGAAAATAAAGGCTCCGCTGATGTTTCGATTCTCTCTCGTCTGCCAGAGAAAGCGTGAAATGATTTTCTCCCGTTATTAATAAGGGGGGTCCTATCCGCTCGCGCTCATTCCAATAAGCGAAGGAGGTGGGCTTGTTTTTTAATTGTAGCGCGGGTAGGTGAGCGGGGGTTATTTGGACCGTAATTTGCCTTTAATAATAGCGCGCACGTCTCATTAAGCGGAGTCGCCCGCGATATTTAAAACATCTCTCCTTGACTTATTCTTGACTATTCTCTTTTTC
This sequence comes from Leiobunum rupestre, assembly GCF_980474605.1. Lineage (NCBI taxonomy): Eukaryota > Metazoa > Arthropoda > Arachnida > Opiliones > Sclerosomatidae > Leiobunum > Leiobunum rupestre. The sequence continues at coordinate 26,299,103 of NC_143394.1, read as the reverse complement.
GAAACATTTTCTAATTGTTTCTCGGAATGGGAATTCTCTTCGTTTCAAACGAAAACACTTTTAACGACTGTTGCTTTACGCGGATGTATCCGATTGGGGTGCTAGCTACCTCCGGATATTGGGCACTTTTAATCTTAATTCATCGGAAATTATGTATTAGTTTCGAGTACAATATCGCGGTATTTAGTTCCATTGTGCTCACGAAAATAAATTGGATCAAAACCCACCTAGTATGTATCGAAATCTGTTCGGATCAAATAATTTCGATTAAATAAAGTTGAATTTTCTCACATTGTAATTGGAAATTTCGGAACAATTCCTTCCGCGTTGAGTTTGCGAGTTCTTCCCCCACTGATTTAAGGGGTTTTCCCTCGTGTTCTTCGGTTACCCCTTCCATAAAAACTTGCGGAGGTTAACGTTAATAGTTAGTGTAGGGAGCTGATGGCTCACGTGGCCACCACCCTCCTATACGCCTTGTAACCCGGCCACCTGAATTAATGGCTTTAAAAGTCGCTTGATGACTTAGGCCTAAGGTGGTGCCTTGTTTATTAGCCTAGCTGATTATTATGATTATTATTATTATTATTATTATTATTATCAAATACAACGTATTTTGGATTGTAATTTTCGATCAAAGTCAAATTTGTAACTTCCCAATTTTCAATATTATTTTGGATTCAAATATTCGTAATAATGGGACGCTGACATCTAGCGGATACAGATAGTATTTACTCTTTTCTAATTATTTTACTTTCATACAAAAAATATCGAAAAATAAATTAATATTAATAAGTTAAACTCAAATTAACCATCAAAGAACTTCGCACTTGGAAAGTTACTTAATTTTTGTCACGCTAAAAATGAGATTTGGGCTGAAATGTTTCGTTGCTTTAACAAGAATCGAAAGAGAACGAAATGAGAGTACACATCGCGTATAAAATAGAAAAATAATCCCTAAAAGTCGTTTAAGTCAACTGGCAGCGAGAAAACGTTATTTCCAGTTAGCGAGAATGAAGGAGAGACTAGGAGAGAGTGAGTCGGCCCGGGGTTGAGAGCTCCCCGATGCCAAATTACTGTCTCGTAACCTAGAACAAGCCTATAAAACTAGGCCCCCCAGGGTTGGCTAGTTTTAAACAAAATGTTTAAAACCAGTGTTTAAAACACGTTTAAAACAAATATTTTAAACAAACACCAATTTGTTTTAAACGTTTTAAACTATCTGTTTTAAACATGTTTTTTATAAGGTAAATTTTCATTGTTTTTTTGTAAGATTTTGGTTATTCAATATGAGGGAAAAGGTAGAAAAACCATTCCAAGGCTCTAAGAAAGAAGAAAGGTAAATTGTATCGATAATGGGTAGTTTTATTTTAAGATTCTCTGAAAAGAGCGACTGAAAGAGCTCGATATGATTTCATAAATTTCCTACCAGTGCAAAAATCCTACGAACGCAATGGATTTTGTCTCTTTGTTTAAATAGAATGTATATAGCTGCCAATATACATCTATTTGGGACACTACCTATGCACGAGATAAAAGTAGAGTTGCTGTTTAGTCGGGTTGTGCCGGTACAAGAAACACGGCCGGTCTGCGGGTTAAAACCGACTATGCGGCACTCCTAGATAAAAATTAAGGGATTTCGGTCGATTTTTTAGACATTTTACGATGTGATGGAAGTTTTAAGATTATAGAGGTATCTAAGTTCTTATTTTTTATAACATTGTTTATTTGTGATGATTTATGACTGCAGACGTGCACATTTCAATAAACCAAAACTAAAAACAATGTGTGTATAACTAGCTATTTTCCCTTTTCTTAGTACTATGCGACCAAAAATTCCAGGATGATAGCTACATATTAAAAACCCTTCTACAGGTTAGGTAGTATTTGCATGGGGCATCGAAAACCCTAAGGCCATCTATGGTTGGTCAACAACGCTTAGCGAAATTCCTGGCTCGTTTAAATAAGCGTGTACTCTCTGGTTCTTCTTCCTGTGAGTTTATTTATAACACCAAAAGGAGCACAATTACCCTAAGTGTGCAAATAGGAGCCTTTCCCACATAAAATCTTCAATTGGAGCTTGTTCCAAACAGACCAAAGAAACGTAGGACTCGCGAATTCCGTTCAAGTACCCTATATGGTATTTTTAATGCTGGCGCCGCAGACGCCGCTTCGCAAACACATGACGTAAATTTCGTCACTGGAAAAAATGACGTCATTTACGTCACTTTCGTTAAACAAGGTATCATTGAAAAATTCATCTTCTTGACACACTTAGGGTAATTATGCCACTTATGATAATACGTTTAATGATACGTAGTATTTCATTAAATGAGTTTACTCGTGAGTCTGATTCATAAGTATAATGAATAGTTTAAAACGTGTTTTAAACATAGTTTTTTATTGTTTATTATTGTTTGATTTAAAAACAGTTAAAAACAATGAATCTTGTTTAAAACAATAAAAAACATTGTTTTTGTTCTTTTTGAAAAAAACAAGGATTTTGCCAACCCTGAGGCCCCCCTTTTTTGAAAAAGCATTTTCCAACCCCTTTGGTTCCTCATTTTTGCCCTTTAATAGACCCTGTTTGCCATTATAACGAAATCCCTTGGCGCCTTTTTTTGGCTCTCTCTCTGTTCGGCGGGCCGAGCTCCGTGTCAACCCGGACGTCACAATCAAAGACTTCATAATTTGAAAGCGCCACTTCTCTGGCTCTCTCGGTTTATTTGACTCTTTTTTCCATTCGCGACAGTGCTCCGCTATATTTATAACTCGTACGAGGAGAAGGGACAATCGTTGATACTAGGTGGCGCGGTGTGTCTGCTCGCGTGTTTTAAGAGGGAACCCGCCGTATAACGGTTAATGAGCTGCGGCTAAACTACTCCCCAGCGTACGATGCCCAGCCGTAACGAAATATATTCATTAATAAAAGAGGATTTGTCGAGCGCCACCTTTGCTTGTTGCCAGAAAAGACCTTACGACGGGGGGCGCTATGTCGCTCTTTGTCGAGGGTTGTTTTACCTCTTCAAGGGTATGACCCTATACTTAGAATGGAACAAATACCAATAATGAAATCGCTACGAACTAATCTTCGAATTGTTGCTTTTACAAACCCCAAAAGCGATTTTAATATTTTATCATCGATAGAAATTTACTTTATTTACATAAACGATTTTAACCAATCTTTTCTCTGAACTTATCACCGAAGGAAAATTACTTTATCCTTATTTAACCTTACTTTGATATTAACCAACAATTTTAAATGCTTCTGAATTAAAATAACCTAACTCCTAAATTTCGAATCGTTGGTCAGAATTGATGCTCTTTTAAATTCTAACAATTTAAACCTTTGAGAAATTATCAACGAAACTCTTAAAAGGCAATTCTGAAAATTCCTTCTCAAGATAACGTAAAACCTTGCTGAGGTTAACGATAATAGTTAGTATAGGAAGCTGTTGACTCGCGTGGCATGAATTAATGGCATTAAAAGTCGCTAAATAACTTGTGCCTGAGGTGGTAATAGTCTAGCTGATTATTATTATTATTAATACAGTATAGATCTTCGATTTGTGGCGGAGTTTCGTATAACGACAAGCAATTAACTTTTGAAAAAGGACTCGGTTCTAATAAATACTTCGTTTTGTGGTAAATTATCTGTCTTTCCGCGGAAACGAAAGGGTGAATATATTTGGAAGAGAAAACGTTTATTAGCGGTGAAATTCGAAGCCGCGAACATTATGGCCAGAAATTCGATATCCTGTCATAATTCTATACAATGGACGGCGAGATGTCTACTTCTCGTATAATTTGAATACTAATCGGAGATCTCCGAAAAGTAAATGAATCGAGGGAAGATCTCATTCTTTTCGGCGCGTGCCTGTTTGAAGTCGAAATTCCAAAGTTTGCGCCGCATTTCGATGTCACGAAAATTCCCGGGCGATCGACTGATAAACGATATTATTGTTGTTTCTACGCGCCAAGATTGTCCCAACCCCCCGACCCTTATTATTTATCGTTATTTCGCGTGATTATCGTCTGGAATTTGAAACCGATTTTAATGGCAATAAAGCGCCTCATTATTTGAAGTTTTCGGCACGTTTCCGTTTCTCGAATTTATAATATCGAATATCAAAATGTTTTAATGAATACGCAAATGAGATAGATAATCGTTAGGGGCGTCGATAAATCATTATATTTTAGCCTTCGTAAAGCTCGATTTAGAATTTATTCGACCGATTTCGGGTAGCCTTTATCTTGGCAGGGTTGCCACACGTCAGGGAAAAGTCGGGGAATTAAGAAATTGGCTTAAAAAGTCAGGCAATTTTAAGAATTTGTAAAAAGTCAGGGAATTCAATTTTCTTTTGACACTTTTTGAAGGTAATTTTACTCTAGATTTATGACAAATTGTATGATTATCATTTATTTCCTTGAAAGTTTGGCTAATTTTTTCAACATTGCAATAACGTTTTTACTGAAATATAAGTCCTTTTAAATTTATTAACTTCTGATAAAAGTAAAATATAACATAAAAATTTTGAACTTAAAAAGTCAGGGAAAATCTCTTAAAATGGTCCGGAAAACAGGGAATAGTCAGGAATTGGTGAGGTTTATTTTATTTTATTTTATTTTATTTTATTTTATTTATTTTATTTTATTTTACAATAGTCAGGAAATTTTAATCTCAAAATTTTGTGGCAACCCTGCTTGAGTTTTGGCGACGTTGTCATCGAAATGACAAAATGGTCGAATCAGGGACTATTTTGGTCTACCGCATTCGTTCGAAATAAGTGAATACGAGAAAAGCATTTCTGGAAATCATTCTCCGGAGAGAGGCTCTATTTTTCTCGAATTTAATTATATTTAATTTATAGGATATTTCTGGGCTTATAAAAATGGCCAGTTCCATCAATCAGCGCGCCAGTATCAGAGAGAGAGAGGCGTCATTGTGCTCTCGGGCAAAGGGAACTTTTTTTAATGCTCCCCAATATAAGTTATAGGCAATAAAGACACGTAAAAAATAACGCATTTCCAGCTGCTCAAAGCGAAACCGCTCTCATTCTCCGGGACGCTGAAAAATGCTTAAAGAAGGCGAAAGATTTGGTCCCCCCACCCTCCTCCTCCTTCTAATATCGTAAGAGTCAATTTCATATTTTTTATTATGCAGGCGCCCTTTAAAAATGGCTTCCAATTCGTCTTTTATATCGTTACTCGTGAATTGAAAATGCGAGGCAGTTAAGGCTTTCCCAATGCGACTTAGCGGTGCCGCTAGCGTTGTTGAGCCGATATAGGAGGGTGCAGTCCGCGTACTTTTTCCCTACTTCGGTTCTCCTTACGATTGACTGTATTTTTTACCGCAGATTTTTCATTTTTTATCGCTCGCGTTAGTCGTAACGTAAAATACGAGACATTTTTCATAGTTTAAAACAACATTACGCTTCTAACAATAAGCCAAATTGAAGTTATTTCCATTTATTGCTTCATCCTGCGTATATAAAGCGTAGAATCTGCGCTTTCTGTCAGATTCGCCTTCCAACACGATATTATATATGAAGTATAAAGATACTTCTTTGTTTTAGGCCCGGTAGTTTGACTACGCGCCTCATAAATATCGAGCCAGTTTGTACCCCGCTAGACGATTAGCCTTTTTTCTTTGGTTTGCCTTTCCATATGGCTTTACGTTAAAGATCAAACTATATTATAACTGGTACTAAATTAGCCTCCTAGATGGCGGCCTAGGTTAAGGTCCCTGGTCCCCCCCCCCCCCCGAAGAGTTTATATTACCCATTTCGCGGTACAAAAAAATTAAAATAATTTTTTATTTAACGAATGACAAATGAAGAAAGCGAAAAATGTGACCTTATCTCTTATAAGGGGCATGGGCCTTAAAATGTCATTAAAAGGATGCCGACATATTATAAATATCGTTTCGTCTGCTTTTGATTCTATATAGATTTTTTATTCCCTTTTTTTAAACGGGTTTGGGTTTTTTTTATATAAAAAAGTAAGTGGTTGCGTACAAGCAAGGCCTCTTGGTCCCGAAGTTTGAATTATAACAAAGATATATTACTTTACTTAACCAGTCCATTAATACTTTGAGGTTTCTATTAGCATCCTTGTTTTAGTTAACAACGAAACTCAATTTTTGTCCAAAGTTTTTTTCTCTAAATGTAATCTTTTTATTGACTTCTAGTTTCTAAGTAGTCAATCAACAAAACTTTTTTCAAAAATCAAACTTTTTTTGTCCATCAGGAATTCCGAATCCCTCCACGCTCTCGCGCGATGCCCAAAAAAATCCGAACATTAAGTTTTAATTATTTTTACGCTAAGTAATATTGAAAGTAGCCAGCAATGAGGGGGAGGAAAACTTGACTATGCGGCGCTCTTTTCAGTTTGATGTTTTGCCGTTGGTTCAAGAATGCTTTTATTGTCCTCAACCCCCCCACCGGGAGGACACGGGCGGATTTGCCAAGAATGACTAAAAAGTCGCGGACTTTGATGGGAATAAAATTAAGAGCGCGGCTTCCAGAGGCAATTTTTTTTAAAGAATTCTGTTCCATTTTCCGCTCGTCTTTGAAGGCAAGAAGGGTGCGCCTAGTCGAGTTTTTCTAAGTCTCTTAATCAGTTTTTCCCTTAATTTAGTGGGAAGAAAAAAAGGGTCGTTCTATATATTGTGGACGTCTCCTTTGTACGCCGATTTAATTAGTTTTTGCGTGTTTTTGAGACCTATTGAGCGATTACTGCCAGCGAGGATGCGAACCAATATGTAAAAAAATTCTCTTTTCCATCATCATCACCCCCTCCACTCTCTTTGTAAGAATGTCTTTGCTGCATTCCTTCGAGCTATACGCCCCTAAAGATGAGTTTCCGCGCAATCTCCTACCCCCCCCCCCCCCGTAAGGCTCTCAAACTTTATGCCCGAAACTCTCTTGAATTTAACGGCATATTACATTGTAATTCCCCCCTTTATAAAAGTATCAATGGTAAGAAGTACGCAAAACCAAGACTTTGAACTTTTTAGGCAATTGTAGTCAGATATTTAACACGATCAGTATTGGTCTAAGCTTTTGAATATGGAAATTTACCTAGCAGCGTTTAACGCGAACACTACACGGACGGAATAATGATATTTACTTATTAAAAAAGCAGCTTTTACTAATGTAAAAGTTTTAAAAAGTACTTATAAGAATTTACATAAAGTTAATAACATTAGTAGTATAGGGAAATAGATACTTCTCTCTTAAATATATACTTCTGATATAACGAATTCCGTGTACACTCGCGATGTGTGTGGTCTTATTTCCCAATAGACGCTTCAATAACACCCCATTCGCTATAATACATCGAGTGCAAACTACTCTTTATAAAGCTCGGAAATATTTAATTCCGGTATTCCCTTTTCGCCACCAGTAAAAAGATTGGCTCTTCAGTTTCCCCTTCCCATAAAAACTTGTAAAGGCTAACGGAGCTGTTGTATCGCGTGGCATGAAGGGCTGGCCACCACCCTCCTACGCGTTGTAACACGGCCACCGGTTTATAGGCATTAAAAGTCGCTCGATGACTTGGGCCTAAGGTGGTGCACGGGGTATTAGCCTTGCTGATTATTATTATTACATTCTACATAATGATCTTAACCAATTATCCTTTTAAGTTAACAAACCCAATCTTTATTTTAATAAATTGTCCCTAAAGACTTTATTAATGATGTATTTATTTATTTTTGCGCAGAGAGCAGCGGTAGCCGAAAAAGAAGTGTTCAGTTTAAAGGAGCAGCTGGCTGCCGTCAAGCAGTCCCTGCAACTGGCTGATCAGATCCAGAAAGCGCCGGACATGGAACAAGCCATGGACGTCCTAGCTAGGTCCTCGCTCGAGGTCGAATTGGCCGCCAAGGAAAAAGAGATTTCTCAATTGGTCGACGACATTCAGCGTTTGCAATCTACCATCACGACGCTGAAGGAAACTAGCGCTTCTCAAGTACGTCCTCCCAGAACGACCGCTCGTCTATGTCCAGTCTAATGGTTTTTTCCCATTCCGATAGATTGCTCAACTGGAAAACATGCTGGCTGAAAAGAACCGAATCATCCACAAACTTGAGGATAAATTGGAACAACAGAACGATTACACCGAGATTAAACAAGAACTACAGTTAGTTTCTTTTCTTGGTTTAGTATAGTGATAAGTAACGTAATTGCAATAAGTATGACACTTACTATTGTTTAGAGACCGAACTCTTTTATCGACACTGGCATTCTCATCTAGAGTACTCGGTGCGGAGAACTAAACCTTGATTGCGCGATAGTTTTCCTAATTGACATGCTTATTGTTATTATGTCATTTATATACAATAATAAACTACAAAGTATGATGAAAAGTAACTAATTTTCAATATAAAGTCCCTTTATATTGTACCAAACCAAAATCAATTAAATAAATGATTTATCAGGGGAATGGGCTGCAAAATGTCGTACACACTTCGTTGGATATCAATTTTACCTGACCTTAAATGATCTCACGTACGAGAGTCTTCTAGCCTTCGATAGTAATAGCAATGAACTTTTATTTCCTTTATCCATTACGTTGAAATTTAAATTCCACCAATTGAATTTAGACTTGACTTATTATTGCTCGTGGAATCCAAATATGTGAACACGGAAGTGACGTCTCGCTTTGCAGAAACTAAATGTTTAAATAACCAGTATTCTTTCATAATCCACAGATCGAATTTATTAGACATACTAGGTTATATAAATGCATTTTTAATGAAAACAGATTTATAAATATTTCGAAGTGGAAAATTTACAACGTTTGTATAGGAAACCAGAAAATACGAGGGAACTTCAAATTAAAATACGACAGGGCTAAAATATTCGAAATTAATCGTGAAATATTTTTCGTGAGGGAGTTTTATTCCTCCTGAAGGGGGAGGGGAGGGGGAGGTCGGGGTTGCGCGAGAGGTCACGGCGGAATTCGGTGAAAGAGAGGCGACCGAGATTGGCTAGAACGGGCAATAATTGCGGTTTTGTTTCATTACCGACTTTTAACCCGAATCCGCTTGACAATTCGTTTTTCTATTTTCTCGGCCATTCTTAGGATTCTTAAGTCGATGGAATTCCCCGATGGCGAGCGAAGCACCCCGAAATCGTCTCCCAAACCACTCGAGGTCCTCTTGCTCGAGAAGAACAAGGCCTTGCAGTCGGAAAACACCGGACTCAAAGTCGCCAAAGCCGAAGTGTCAGGTAGGAAGATTTTCTCTTTGATTTCCTATCTCTCTGTTCGGTGCTGGCTGCTGAAATTGACTCGTACACGCCGCTCCCCCTATCGCCCTATCTACGAACCACAAGCTCCATCGGCCCGGGCAAGGGGGGTTTCACAAATATCCCCCGCCTTTATTAGTTAAGCCTATCCGATGAAACTAATTACGGAAACCGTACAATTATCTTTCGTACCGTACCTTTATAGACTGCCTTTTTTTTGCCAGCGTTTACTTCGAGCAATTTCGGTCTCTTAATAACGCGCCTTTAGTTTTAATTATATAACGGAGAAATACGCAAACACAACACGGAGAGAGAAATATGATATTCGAGAGAATGTACAAATAATTTTGAACCGCGTTTATACACATTTTAAGACTTTGTAAGCGAAATTCCGGCTTACGTTTTAATTTACCTATTTCGAGAAGGAAGGGGAGGGGGTAGGCTACCTGTTGCGCCATAAAAGTACGCGATTCGAAATATTTCGGGAATGAAAAGGGGGTATTTTTAATCGGATTGGGACCTACCTACTCGTTGCACGATAACTCGCATGGTTTTTCTCCAAATTCTTTCAATGTCAAACGCTTCCATTTTGAATTGTGTGTGTATATTTATTGATAAAAATAAGATAGAGAACTGTAATCTTTATGTATCTCGTGTGTAACTTTTAAATGTAACCGGTGGGGCCTAACTGTAAAGAAAGGTGTGAAAAAAAAAAAGATTCAAAATTTGATATTTATACCGTAGCCTGACTTTCTGGTCAAATTCATTTTGCAAACTAATATATTTATTTGGTTTTTGATGTGACGTATTTGATTTTTAATAAACGAAATTAAGTTTTCTATTTTTCGGTTGATATATTTCTGTTTTGCGTTCCTAACGCTTTTGATTCGCTATCTATGAGCATGCTGATGTATTTTTTTTTACTATAATTATGATTATAATAATTATAAATATTGAAGGCGTAACTTTCTTCGCCTCGATGATTTATAACGGCTCGGGTACATCTCGAAATCCAAAGATTAAAAGTCGGCAATTTTTTTCTGCACCTTTCTTTGCAGAGTCCCCACCTCCGAGCGCATCCACGCCTCCCGCCACCACGCCATCTGGCGGCAACGGGCTGCCCCATCCGCTTCAAACGGTGGAATGTTTCGGCACTCTTCTCGGGGAGGAGATCGTGTCCACTTACACCAAACTAATGAAGAAGGAGGATTGTAACAGCGCCCCATCCACTCCCAAGTCCGTCGACGACACCAGGAGCTCGATCGGGGCGCCGGACACTCCGTCTGCCGCCTCGTCGACCGCCGTCACCCCTGTTAAACAATGCGCGGAGGACCTCGCGATCTCCTCGAACACCATCATCAACAACAACCCCATCATCATCAACAACAACAACAATAATAATAATAATAATAGTAACAACTGCATCGCGGTTAACAATAACAACGACAATAACATTTTTAATATAAATAATAACAGTAATAACAGTGCAATCGCGAACGTGACGAGTACGGCCAGTCACGAGTTTTTGGGCATTCGGGAATCTCATAGTCTGCGAGACTCTTCGATTAGTGCCGTCAGCATGAGGGAATCCGCGAGCGCGGCCGCCAGCATCAGGGACGCTATGAACGCCGCCAACGCCAGCAGTAGCGGTGGACTGATCAACAGCTACGAGGCGGTCATTTCGGTGGAGAAATTGCAAGAATGTTTGCGTCAAAATATTGACAAATACGCCAACGATAGTCTGAACACGTTAAGTATATCTCGCTGCGTCCGCGAGTTGTTGAGCGTCCACAATATAGGACAGCGATTATTTGCCAAATTCGTCTTGGGTCTCTCGCAAGGGACCGTAAGCGAACTGTTGTCGAAGCCAAAACCCTGGGACAAGTTGACCGAGAAAGGACGCGATTCCTATCGCAAAATGCACGCTTGGGCTTCGGACGAAAGTTGCATTTGTATGCTGAAGGCCTTGGTTCCCAGAAAAGGTGAGTTACTAGGTATGCTCGTCATGTTGGGATTTTCTTTGATTTTGATTTTCCATTTCCTCGTCACGATGGCGCGTCTCTTTTTCCCCTTCGCCACCCGACTCGAGTCGACACGCCACCCGACTCTAGTCGACACGCGGGGAAAATGACGCGGCGCGATCGAATTAGGCCAACTTCCGATTTTATATCTCGTAATAAACAGTTCCGGATATTTTGATTCAAGTTCTTGTTTAACGTTAGATCTTTACCTAGGAAAAGATGCTAGTCTTCCACCTTTGAGACAAGAAGATCTGGCCACCGAAGAAAGGATCGCTCAGATTCTGAGCGAAGCTCAAGTCGCGATGACGAATCCGGCCAAAGAAAATATGCAAAACGGAAGCCTTTGCCAAATGGAGAGGAAAATGTTCGCGGTGACCGATGACAGTCGCAGTGAAAATGGCGCCGGAGGACACGATTCGGACGGCGGCGGCGCCGACAAGAAGGCCCTGTGCCATTCCACCAATAGCAATAGCAGCGGAGGAGTGACGTCCTCTTCGAGACGCTCGCGCAAGTACGAAAACGACGATATTCCGCAAGAGATGGTGGCCAGAATTTACCAAGAAGAATTGACGAAGCTTTTGGGACAGCACGTCGAGGAGGGCTTTCGGCAAAGAGACGGCTACGAAAGAACTCAGGAAGAAATACGACAAGCTTTGACTATTTATCACCAAGAGTTGGCGCGATTGTCTCAAATTTCGCCCTTGGCCAATAGCGACTCGTTTACGAGATTCGCCGCCGCCGCGGCGGCTGCCAGTACTTTTTCGCATGGAGGATACGCGGCTCTAATGGCTTCCGGAAGAGGTAGAAGCGTTAGTCCCACGGACAGACATAATATACCCCTGGACGCCACTGTCCAAAATCGAAGTCGTCATCAGCACGAGTCGCAAAGTCAGAGATCGAACAGCGGCGGTGGCGCTGGCGCTGGCGCAGGATCGGCGGAAGATGCCATGAGACATCATGGTAGTGCCTTTTCGTTGGTCAGACCTAAACTCGAGCCGGGAACGACGGGGCCCCCGACCAGCGGTAATTCGACTCCCGTCAACAGCGGCGCCGTCAAGGGCGGGAACTCTTTCACTCAGGTTTCGCGTTCTCCGACCGGCACTCCCGGCTCGATTTTGAGCGTGGCGGACGCCCCCGACGACCTCAGCGCGTCGGCGTCGCCTTTACAACGTATGCAATCCATCACAAACTCTCTGCTCTCTCAAACGTCCTTGCCGGTTTTACCCACGCCAACTTCGCGACCCACCAAGGCTGTTCTGCCGCCAATTACCCAACATCAGTTCGACTTGTATAACAATCTCAACACCGAAGATATCGTTAAAAGAGTAAGTTTCCATCAACCTCAACCTTTTACTCCCCGAACGTACGTGGTTAATAATGTTGGTTTCCCCGCTGACTTAGGTGAAGGAACAGTTAAGCCAGTATTCAATCAGTCAAAGGCTCTTTGGCGAAAGCGTACTTGGTCTTTCCCAAGGTTCGGTGTCTGATCTTTTAGCTCGGCCAAAGCCTTGGCATATGTTGACTCAGAAAGGTCGCGAACCTTTCATCCGAATGAAAATATTCCTGGAAGACGATAACGCGGTGCACAAATTGGTGGCTTCCCAATATAAGATCGCTCCCGAGAAACTAATGAGGACGGGAGGTTTCGCCGGGGTTCCGACACCTATAGGTAAATATTCTATTTCTTCGAAGAGAATTAGAGTAGCCCGGAGGAATCCGGGTTGGCTCGGTAATAAGAGCCGAAAATTAATTGGTATAGTTTCCCCGTATTTAATGCTCACAGGATCTAACAATAAGCTGGCTTCGAGACCTCCGGAGTCAGTCATGGTTCCGTATTCGAAGCCGCCGATGGAACTGCCGCACGGCGTGCCACCTTCCAGTTCTTCGTCGTCCTCGTCCTACGGCGTTTCATGCGAGCCTCCCCGAATGCCGTCGTCGCCCAGCCCCGACCAGCACCACGCCGTGGTCGCGATGGCTCTCAACAGCTCTGTCCTTAACAGCTGCAACCCTAGCGCGGCGGCCGTGGCCGCGGCTGGAATTCTCAGCCACAGCCGCCGAAGTCATCACCATCAGCACGTTAGTCGCTCTCCTTCTTACGTACAACCGTCGGTTTACGAAATGGCCGCTTTGACCACCGACTTGGACACGCAAACGATTACTTGCAAGATTAAAGAGACCCTGATGGCGCACAACATTGGACAAAAAGTAATTCGTTAAAACAAGAAAAGCTAGATTTTCGTTAACTCTTATTTTCTCGTTTTAGATATTTGGCGAGGCCGTTTTAGGTTTATCTCAGGGCTCCGTCAGCGAGTTATTGTCTAAGCCAAAACCGTGGCACATGCTCAGTATCAAAGGCCGCGAACCGTTTATTCGAATGCAATTGTGGCTTAGCGACGCCCATAATGTCGAGAAGCTGCAAGCCATCAAAAACGAACGTAGGGAAGGTAAATATATTTTACCCGGTGTCGGATCGTCGCATGCCAATAAAGAACGTATTTTTTTACAAAACGAGTGGTCCTTATTTTATTCGATAGCCAATAAGAGAAGACGAAGCGATTACCCGGATAGTTGTCAGTCCGTTCCCGACAACAACTTCTCGTTCAATTTCACTCCACCCAGCTACCCGGCGGCCAAGAAGCCGCGCGTGCTGTTCTCGGAGGAGCAGAAAGAAGCCCTGCGCTTGGCCTTCTCGATGGACCCTTACCCCAGCACGGCGACGATCGAGTTCTTGGCGACGGAACTGAACCTGTCCGTGCGAACCATCACGAACTGGTTTCACAACCATCGCATGCGTTTAAAACAGCATATAAGCGCCGGGAACGAGGACATCAAGTTGAGCAGCGAAAATATGTTGTGTTTGACCAATAGTATTTTACCCGGTGTTCGAGAAGGTGCCAATTTCGACCCCGTACAATTTCGCACGCTACTCCGCCGAAGACTCGCCGACCTTCAAGCTCAAAAGGGGGCCCATAACTTCGCTAACAATAACAATAACAACAGCAACAATAGTTCCCCCGGGATACCCTCGTACGGATACCCCTTGTACCGCGGCGGCTGCTCTCCCGGACAAGTCGACGACGCGGGGACGCTCGATCTTAGCATGTCTAGTCAGAATCATCGCAAGAACCCGGGCGCCGGTCGGTACCCTCTCATCAAATCGGAGCTGTTGCACGACGACCGTTCGAGCGACGACATGAACGAAGACTCTTCGTTCTCTCAGGATCCGGGCAACTTGAGCGAAGCCAGCGACCGGGATTCCGTCGACGACGCGTCCAATCCGGGTCAGGGCTCTCCTCGCTCGGCTCTCCAGAATCAGCAGCGAAGGCAGGCCGCGCGCGACGACAAACGACCTCTGAACTTTTCCTTGGGAGTTCTGTCGTCTTCGGTCGGGCTGAACGTGTCTGGATCCGTCGGGACGTCGGGCGGCGGAGGCAGTAGCAATAGGAGGAAACCGGCCATGCCGCAATGGGTCAACCCCGGCCTGGAAATGTCCCCGGACAGCGACGTCTGCAGCGACGACGACGACGACATGGACGACTTGGACGACGATCTGGACGACGACGACGGACACGAAATCATCAACGGCGTTTGCGTCCGACAAACGAACGATTTCGATTTGCGACTTCACAAGGAGGAAACGGTTCGAGTCGAACCCGCGCCCGTCTCGGACCAATCCGCGCGAAGACGAAGCGAGTCGCCGGCGAAGGACGAGCGCTCCCGAGACGGCGCTCGCCCCAAGACCATTCCCTCCGCGTACTCGTCTTTGCCCAACGGCGACCCGAGCCCCAACCCCCGTGACCTGACCAAAAAGTCCAACTCCGTTCGCTCTCCGCGAGTCAACTCTTTGTTTTCCCGCTCGAGCGGCGACGAGGAGTCTCCGCGCCTTCCCGGAGACGACGACGACGACGACCGTTCTTTGAACATTAAGAGACTCGAGAGGACTCTGAAAAAGAACGAACGCGAGGACAGTTGGGAGGACGGAGACTCCGACGACCACGAGGACAAGGAGTCCGCCAACCGCGGCTCGTCCTTATTGGCTCGGCGGATAGGCAAGCTGGAAAAGTCGGACGGCTGGGACTTCTGAGAAGGCTCCGACGCCCTCCCTTGTAATATATTATACATAGCGATCGCTTCCCCTCCGGAAGGAACGTCGATTCCGGGGAAGTCGGCGAACGAAATATACCTCGAAAATCAACCCTTTTGAAAAATGTACTTTTTCACACTCAAACCGATTGGAAGAAACATTACGCGAAATGAGCGTTTCTCATATTTACCTCAAACAAAAAAGTCGTTTTTTACTTTTTATCTACAGCCCGGTGTTTCTGTGTGTGGCCTTAACATAAAATAAAACACCCATATTTTGTGCCGAGCACATGTGGAAAGATTATAAATATAAAAACAAATAATAATAGCAAAGACTATAATAATATAAAACGAGGGGGAAGCTTATATTCAAATTTTAATACGAAGGAATTTCGTCAAAATTAAAACGTGTATAGGACTTATAAATATTTGTGATAACGAAATGAAATGAAGAACCCCGCCTTTGGACAAATCCAGCCACGCGTTTTCAGGATTTAAAAAAAAAGATTGTTTCAGCGAAAAATACCTCGATACCTCATTTAGGGGGTTACAAAAAAAATATAGTATTGTGGCAATTTAAATTAGGAGTAACAGAACGCTACAAGGATCGGGATCTATAAATAAGTAAAAATAATACCAAAGGACCTTTTTAATTTCGAAGAATTTTTAATCGTGTATAAGATTTAATTGTGGCCTCTATATATAACGTGATTCCTTTACTACATATTTCTCTTCTAATATTTCTCTCTCTAACGAGTCTTTCTCTTTGAAATCTCTTAAGCTTATTCTTTGATATAAGAAATATTTATTGTACATTTTCACTGTTAAAAGAACACATCCAAGATCAAAATAATCATTTTTCGTCTGTAAAATAATTCCAAAAAAATGATAAATCTTTTTCGCTCTCTTCAAACTTTAGACAAAATCATATTCGTAATTATAATAAAAAAAAGCGGGAAAATTATTTAAAATCGCCCTCCGCGTGAACCCGCCGTTGTCCCGATTCTTCCTTTCTCGAAACATTGCGCGAAAACTCTCCCCAAAATGTTAACATTTCAAATTTGACTAAGAAAAACCTTTTTGCTAGGGTGAATGTTGTTGTTGTCAATTTTCGATGGAAAAATCTGTTATCAATTTTTAAGCCTTAAATATCTAAAAAAAAAAAATGTGGGGAAATTATATAACGATTCGGAATATGTCTAAACCCCTGTGATGTAAATATAACACATTTTGAGAGCATATGATGCCTCAGCGAAATGCACGAAAATTTTAAAGTATAATTGTCCGATATTACGATAGAGTTGAAAAAGTTTTACCTCTCACGTTTCGTTAAGCCTTATAACCATCTTTATGTACATTTTCACACTCTAGTCGAATTAGTTCATTTTTCGTTCGTATTTTTGAAAGTAAGAAAACAGTTTTTAGTTCTAGTCTCGACTTTTCACCTTTTTTTTCGCGTTTAGATGAAATTTATTCCTATTTTAGTGTGTATTCTCCCACACGACTGATTATTTTTTTCGATGAAAAGTGCCTTGCTTAGGCAGTCTTCAGAACCCCCAGGCATCCCTCAGAATCGCGTTCAATATCAGAAATTTACCGGGACAGTTGCAAAAGTATACGTTGTCATCGTTGAATTGTTTTTGGTTAAAACCAGCGCTAAAGCAAATTTCTTCAAAAATATCGATTTAAACGTTCAAATTGAACTTATTTGTTTGAATAGAAGTTAGAAATTTAATTTCTAATGTTGGAAAAAAATTATTATTATTGTTCACGCTTTAAATTTTTACCATTTATCTTCAATTATTGAATTAAATAATGAAATAAAATAAAATTATCAATGTCAACGTATACTAAACGCCGCGTCCTCGAAGAAAGCAACACAGTTCGGAAAAACAAATTTATTGTGATAAAATAATACGCTAATTAATGAATAGATTGCGTAAATTAAACCGACTATTTGTAAAAAAAAGACAAGCCTTAAAATCGAAATATAATAATTATAAATACATTAGGCATTACATTATATACGAAAACAGAATCGCGAATACTAGCTTCGAAATCGGTTTAAATCCGCGTATTAAGAAAGTACAAATTAGTACGGAACCCGATGAAGTATTTGCAAACGGATCCTTCGCTCTCCTCTCAAACAACGTTGTGTTCTTTTTAGTTTTATTTTTTTTTATCGCCCGATCTCCGTTTTAGATATAATTTACTATTTTTATTCATTGTATAAGGAATTTTTAAACGTTTCTACCAGTTAGTGATTTTTAACCACCCATTTAGCGATTTTTATTATCCGAAGATATATTGTGAAAAAAAAATAATTTATTGCCTGTTATATTAATTCGTTAAAGGTACGATGCTTCTTTCGTTTAAGATGACGTTCTCGAGCGAAATCGAAAGCTCACGAACTTTGGTGCCAACTTCTGAATAAGGAAATAAAAACAACCAAAGTATATTGGCATTTGGATTTAGTTTTTACAAATAGGGCATCAAATGCTACGTAATTTATTCTTTTTCGAAACGCTTTTATTCGTGTAAATCGTTGTAATATTGTTAATAGTTACCCCCCACCCGATATACATAGTGTCTTGACCCCCTTGTTTGTTTTTGGACATCGAGATCCGCTATTTTGTTCGCCTCTTTACGCGTCACATTTCGACGAATCGCGAATGACCGCGAAGGCGGTTAATCACGCGACGATGTAATTCCCTCATTCCTAATTATTTTAATACTAATTAACGGTACGTCGTTGGTACTCGAGATATTCCGCTAATTCCTAAAAAGGTTGAATCGGACGTTTTTTTTGGCCAAATTTTTATTTATTTCAAAAGTGTAAAAATAAACCAAGAATTCGCTGCTAAATTTTTAAGTTTTCCTTTCAAATTTTTAAATTAGTAGTTTTGATCGTTACGTTCCTAATCTATGATATAGATAATGTTGTGTATTTGAGAGAGAAAAAAAAGGGCATTTTCCGTAGACGCTCTCGAAAGTATATTTAAAAGTGACTACCAGCTACGTACAACTCCTCGCTTTGAAATTAGCGTTATTATCATATTAGTTAACGCGGGTTATGATCTTTCGGTGCTTAAATAATTAAGATTGTGATCCTATACAAAATAAATCTGAAATCGGCTCCTCTCTCATTTTTGTGATTGTCGAAACATTTTCTTCGTGAAAACTGTTAACGTTTACGTACGCTCTTTTGTAAAAGGAAATGATGTAGATAATGTTAAATATACTTAAAATGGCCAGTTATGGAGTTACGTAAATTTCATTAGCTTCCCTTTTCAACATACTTGATTTGAGAAAATGATTCAAATGGCTACGAATAATTAATCATTAATTTAAAACGAAACTATACGAATATGCAGTATTATTTTCGATTCATCTTGAATAAAAATCCCACCTCAAGGAATGAAATATTATGAAAACAAAAAATCATATTTCAACTCGTATTAAGCGTTACTTGGCAAATGGACAAACGGAATGTACGTAATTATATTAAAAAAGGGGGGCATGTCTGTAATATATAAAAACTTTTTCGCCAAAATATTTAAAAAAAAGCTAAAAAATACGAAATTCTTTCTTATATAAATGTATATTCTTAAAAATTTAAAAAAAAAACAATTTTCTAAATAGAAAAGAACGATGAAAATCTTTTTCTTTTAAATAATTCTCGTTAAAAAAAACCGGAGCAATTGACTGGTCAGTTGTATGTCCGTCAATCCGCGGTCTCTACGTCGTCCAGTGGTCCGTTCTTTGTCAAACGGATTACTAGTCACTTAGTCCTCTTCCCGAAACCCACCAGCAGACCCCCGCCCGTGACAAACAAAGCCGGTAATTTAAGAAAATATTGTAACATAATGTGGTTATTTTTTGTGGAAAATGGAGAAAGATATTTCTTCGATTTCTTGTTCATAAGAAATAGCGAATAACATCTATATATTTAAGGCACTATCGCTCTTTTTGAAACTATTTTAACTAAAGCCCCTTTTTCCTCCCCCTTTTCCGGCCCCTTCTTAGAGAAAATGAACGTTGTTTGGCTTCGGCGCGATTCTCAAATATAAATTACAATATATCCGGTTTGTAATCGAAGCTACCTGACACGAATATCCGAAAATAATCACAGAAATAATATATTCCCGGCGCGCCCCTTTCATTACCCACGTGTTAAAACTTAACCATGACTCTCTCCTCCACCTTTTTCATCGGAACAATAAAAAAACAAACGATTGCCTGTATGTTTGATATTCAGATTCATATTACTATTTTTATTCCACTTTCAAGTTATAAAAATAATAAAATTGAAATTTTTCCCGTGATTTCTTGCGTCTCGTTATTTGACTCGATTGCTCGAAGTAGCTAGGCCTACTGATCTGGAATTCCCCTGGCTTAGGCCTATTTATAAATCTGATGGGTACGTGGCGATGGTAAGTTTCAAATCAATCATCTTTGATTTTTTTATTTCGTTTTCATTCGCTTCAAAACATTAAATAGGTTGATTCCGAAAGTTAGTAGGTTAAAATTGCTTTCTATCTTGTGAAGACCAGCTTCTCATAATAGCGTCGCCTGTTCTGTTGTCTTACCTTAAGCCTGGGAGAATGTTGAGGAGACGGACAGGGTTGCCACAGTACCTGGAAAACTGGAAGAAGTTAATATGAAACTAGTAAATGAGTTAGAAAAATTGGCAAATTTCAAGAACTAGTAATTAAGTAATTAAAAAATCAGGAAATTTCAAGAACTAGTAAATATGTCAGGGAAAAATCAGAAAATTTCAAGAACTAGTAATTAAGTAAGGAAAAAATCAGGAAATTTCAGGAACTAGTATATATGTCCGGGAAAAATCAGGAAATTTCAAGAACTAGTAAATATGTCTGGGAAAAATCAGGAAATTTCAAGAACTTGTAAATGTAAGTGAGAAAAATCAGGAAATTTCAAGTACTAATAAATATGTCTAGGAAAAATCACGAAATTTCAAGAACTAGTAAATAAGTAGGGAAAAATTAAAAAAATTCAAGAACTAGTAAATATATTAGAGAATAATCAGGAAATCTCAAGAACTAGTAAAAAAGTCAAAGAAAAATCAAGCTTTTTCGAGAACAAAAAATAAGTCAGGGAAAGATGAGGAAATTTCAAGAACTAGTGAATAAACTGCAAATAGAAAAGGTTTAAATAGGTTAAAAACTGTAAAATGTTGGCCTAAAAAGTCAAGAAAAAATCTCTGGAAATGGTCAGGGAAAACCTGACCAAAATCAGGGAATTTCAAACTGAAAAAACTAGGACAAAGCAGACGGCGAAACAGACGACGTTATGACATTAGGGATGCGAGTTTTCACGAGATAGTTTGAACGGAATTTTGAACCATTGAACTTTTCCATTTAGTTTAACATATTAACCGCTCAATGAATAAAAATTTCTAGTTTTTATAAGTTAAAAATGAGAGTATTTCAAAATTCCTTATTTTTCCTTTTTTTTACAGGATAATCACTTTTTTTTATTGATTTCTTTTTGCATCTTGGCTGATAGGGTAATGGGGATGGGTATCGGCACGAGCTAACTGCCTTTGTCCAAAGTTGTATGGGCATATTAACACTCGGTATCTATACTTGTATTGTCGACGGGGAATTTGTAAGGCAAGTTTATCTTTCTTTTTTGGGCACCGCGCCTTAGGGTTGTCATTTTCTAATCTAAAATGGATTTTCATAAATTGCTACCCAAAGGGTATTAAACGTGGTCGAATGTCATCTCCGCGTCGCAATAGGCTCATTTTGATGGTGTTTTATTATATCATTCTATACGATCGCTTAAAAAAATATGGGATATATCTTTAAAGGAAAGTTTAACGATTGACGATTTTGCCCTCGAGCGCTTTTAGTTTGAGGTAATGGTTTTTCTCTCTATAAAGAATTTTTTTAATTAGGTTTTCAAAGCTTAATAATTACAATTTTGTTTTAACTTTCTATACTAATGTTTCTTAACTATCACTAAAAATTTATTTAGTGAAAATATGGAAACTATTTTTTGCTTTTATACGGGAAAAACTAGACCCCGATCTTAAAATATTCTTCAAACGTTTAAATACAAAAACGCACCGCTATTTTTTACTTTTCTGATTAGTGTCTTAAAGGGGAACGGCCAAGCTTTTCCAAATATGGCCTTATTTCCGTATCAAAAGATTAACAAGACGTTCAATATACTAACACGTACCTTTTTTTGTCTTGAAAAAATAGCTTTTGGCCCAAAAAGTTGAAACGAAAAATAACGCCAGGTGTTTGGGTTTGAATTTTCGCCGCCATCTTAGGGGCTGCCGCCAGCGCCCCTAACCCCACGAGCGATTTGCGAACTATCCTAACTTTTAAAATCGCGCAATTTAGGCTTAGGTCTCTTATAACTGGAACGCGCCGCGCGTGCAAAACAATTTTTTCGCGTCTTTAGCAGCGCGCGCTTTTATGTTGTTTTTCTGTCTCACCGACCTCTCACCAGGTGTCGCGGCGGACGCGTGCTTTTCGATTTCCCGAAATTTCTTTATTAAAAATTAACCACTCAATATTTTTTGACGCGGTTTTCGCCATAAATTTTAGTTTTTAATGGGCTTTAGGGCTATCTAACTGGTTAAAGCTTGACCGTTCCCCTTTAAGTTCTTTTAGTGATCGAACCTTCTGGTTTACTTTGAATTGTAGGAAAATGTCAACATCTGGAAAAGGAGAACGTCAAGTTGAGCCAAGTGGCCGAAGAGCGGAAGAATATGATCGTACAACTTGAGGAAGATTTGGCTCGCATAAATACCGTGTCTGGCTTGTACCGTTTCGAAGGAGAGGTACTGTATACACTACATGTTGTTATTTCTAGCTTTTTCACCGCGTGCAATCTTAAACAAATAAACTATTGGACTCGAAACTAGATTTCGTGCTTGGTTCTTTTGCGGCAGTGACGCTTGTAGCGTCATGGTGTCCGACATTGGAAATATTTCCACCCAAATATTAAACACCAACCTATCTAACTTTCTTAGGCACTCGCTTTGTGTTTGGTTGGAAAGGTTTAGCGATTCACTCGCTAGGAGCGCTGGCGGCGATGCAATTTGACGAGGTTGCAGTGTTCCTAAAAAACCACCTTTCTAAAGACAACTTCTAGCCAGTTGTTAATAATGACTAATATGGTTAATAATGGCCAATAATGGCTAGAGGGGAGATATTGCATTTAAAATGTTAAAAATGACTAGTTTGATAGTATTACTTAAATGTTTATTGGTTATATATGTGGTGAAAATATTACAAAAACAGTTAAAACACTTAAAAAAATATTTTCAAAATTAACAAAAAAGTTGGTCTGGTGGAGACTGCGTATTTAAATTTTTGTTACGTTTATTTTAAATCATTGTCGTTACTGTCTTCCAAACAATGATCCTTCGCAATCATTTTATCGTCAAAATAGCGCAATTTGGCTATTTTACATTTATGCAATGATATTTATTTTCAGTAAACATTATATTAGCCATTATTAGCCACTATTGGCCACCAAATGGACTATTGTCCAGGCCGTTAAAAACCGTTATTTACCACCATTATTGGCCACTGGCTTTTTCCACCTCGGAACACTGCGAGGTTATGATTTTGGATCCGTTAGTTTATTCGTCCAAGGCTAACCTGAATTAATTTTATACGCGTATTTAAAATTTAATTGCAGGAAGGGAAAAGCGACACTCTAGCGTTTCCACCGGATTTAATTGGCGAAATATCTCCATTATCGCATGTAGATTCTTCAACTTTGGCTGGAGTAGAAACTTTGAAAATAATCACTAATCAGAGGTAAATCCGACCAAATATTAACAATTATCCTCACTTCTAACATAACGTGTTTGCTCCTTCTAAAAGGGACCGCTTTCGCAAGACGAACTTGGAACTAGAAGCGGTTAGTATATCTTTCTTAAATATGAGTGATCTTGGTATTCTAAAATCGAGTATTGACATTCTAGCAAAATGCCCAACTTGATCAGCAAATTATTGGCCTCCAATCCACCGCGGACACTCTTCATTCGGACAACGTTAAACTTTACGAGAAAATCAAGTTTTTGCAGTCATACCCATCCCAGGTTTGTTAGCCAAAGATGATAAGAGAAGGCTCAAACGCCTAATAAGAAGAAATTAACGCGGCCTAGGACTAGCGAGTCTAGTGAGCGCTATATTTAGTCTTTGTAGCGAAAAAATCGGTTGCTCTCCAAAACGTCGGTTGGCAAACCTGAAACGTAGGTATAGAACTATAGATCATCCTTGGTTTGAAACTTTAAACGCGAAAGGCGGGCAAGGCTTAAAGTTTTTGAAAGCGTATTGAGAAAATTATACGGAGATATCGCCTTCAGAATAACGAATATTGTTCATTAGTATGTATATTTATGATAGCAAATAATAGTTTTCACATTTATTACCTTTATAATGTAGAAATTACCAAGTTTCAATCAAAACGAGGCGAGTCTCTCAAAATTTAAAATTCCCAGAAAAATCCTACGGGAATTCTACGAGCTAATTTTTCAAATGATTTCTCCGCTACTGCTCGCGTATGAATCGATGGGCTATTCAATCATTCCAATGATAGAAAGTTTTTACATCTGATTTCAGATTTCAAGTGATTTCAATATTTAATTGATTAAACTTATTAAAGCTATACTAAATTTACGTGATTTCAAGTGATTTCACTGATGATTGGTACACCTGAAGTCCCTCGGTATGAATATATCGAGAGGACTATATTTTGGCCACATAGCGCCTTAACAAATTTGTATCCATCCGAATACCACTAGTTCGATTTTGGGCGAGTTATAGGCTTCCTTATTATAGGCTTCTGCTATTACGTATACAATTTAAGTAAAAATTTAGACAACTACGGTAATATTATTTCCTAAGTTTATTTTGGTAATAATAGTAACCGGTAAAACGTTTTTTATATTTCTAATTAAATAGTAACTTTTTAAAATTCTTAGTTTATAGGTTCGATTTAAAAAGGGTTAGGTTTCCTACACATTCTAATGAAATTAATTTTCAAGATAGATTTCGTCGCTTAGGGTTATATGCTTTAGATTAGCTTCTAGTAGTAAATTGTAGCACTCGAAGCGAAATCTGTAGCAATTCCTGAAAATTTCTTTTGAAATCCACCATGCCAACCATAAGTCTGACTTTCATTTTCATATTTTAATTTTTAACTATGACTTCTCGCGTCATTGTAAATCTTAAAGCCCATATAAATTATTTTTAAGTTAAAATAAATTACAACTATTATTCTATGACCTATTTGTTAAGTATGAAAAATAAGTATATAAAATATAGTTTAGGATAATCTTACATTCGAATACAATTACCCCTGTAGCAAATTAGAGTCGGGCCGACGTCGGCAAAAGGTACTAAAGACTAAAGTCGGCAGACCTTTGGATTTAGGGTCGAAATGTCCTAGGGGTAAAAGGGTCGGCCAACTACAAAACGTCGACTCTTTACCGCCTTTTAATAGACCTAAGAACCGACTCCGAAACGACGTCGGCCCGACTTAGAAGGTACTGTATCATTACGTCGAAACGACTTACTTTTTGATATTTTATGAAAATGACCACATAAAACCGTAAACATAGCTATATAAATAGCTATTTACATGTATGTAGTTGGTCAAGTCCCATGAACGGGAGTGAAACAATCAGTTTATTTCCGTCCATCGGAAAGCTCTTGAATATAGAATACAGAGTTCTAGAGTTTCTTGGGGCTTAGTAAAAGTAACGAATAAATCTTCGTTTATAAAATCTTAGCCTAACATATTTAGCTATACGAATGTAACTTACTTGAGCTGAGAGATTTTTAATAAGGAAACATTCTCAGATTGAATATATTATCTTTTTCGAAAAAATATAATACAGAAAAGAAGTTATTTTAAAAATATTTCAATTTGTTTTATTAAATCGCCAAAGTTTCACAGTTTTGAGCGATTAATTGGCAAAGCGCGACCTTAAATCGACTCTTTGTGCTACAGGGGTAATAATTAAATGTCGGATAATGGTCGGCATACCGACCATAAATAGTCCCAAAAAAGGATTTACGGTTTTAGTGTCGAAAAACGTTCGGACGTTTTTAGGTCGGCATTTGGTCGTCGACTATAAAGCGACTTTTCGACCTACCCCGACCCAAAATCGACATCATGTGCTACAGGGGTAGTGATATTCACACTGATTAAAATCATTTAATTTTAGCTCTTCTTATCAGAGCCTTGGTCGCGTGCGATAATCAACTTTTGTATCTAGTTTTGAAACTCGTGATGGAAGTATAAAACCTTGAAATTTATTTAGCACAACGTTTTTTCACAGTGACGGGAAAACAAATATCAAAATAGCACTAGCTACTAGCAAAAGTAGATGGATTAATCCATCCACTTTTGCTACTAGTAATTTTGTGACTGTGATTGCTTCCGCTCGAAAACTAACTTTGGAAAATAACGACAAACTATTGAATCTGAAGGTAATTTCATGTTTCATAAATGCGCAAGTTTATCAATATCAACCTAAATTAATAAATTTTTATTGGAATCGCATAATTTGAATAAAAATTCTACAAAGACGTCTAAATTTCCGAATTAGGAATATGCTAATCCTCCTAGTATTTCTTCAATAGTTAAGAAAAGGTTTTAGTAAGATAAAATATATTATTAGTGTCATGCTTATCTCCTTAGCTAAAGTTATATGCTTCTGGTATTATCTAATGCTTACAAATTTTCAACCAATTTCTTTTCAATACAGCGCGCTATTCAAATTGACGAAACTGAGAAAAGCTACTCGAAGGAATACGAAGAGAAGCTGAATCCCTTCACGAAATTTGGAAACAAGGTTGCAATTATAGCCTTGGTTCCGTATCATTTTCCGTTTCTAATAACATTGTCACCCTTTCAGGAACGCAGACGCAAGTATATGAATCTAAGTCCCTTCGAGAAAGTTACTCTGAGTCTGGTATGTCAAAGAATCATATTAATTAATAAATGAAACCCAAGTTGACGGTTTTGTTTCGAATGTTGTAGGGTCAGACTGTTCTTTCCAATCGTTTCGCCAGAACCGGAGCCGTCATTTACCTTTTTCTTCTTCACTGCTTGGTTTTCATGGTTGGTACCCTGAAATTCGTTTAAAGGGGAACGGTCAAGCTTTAACCAGTTAGATAGCCCTAATAGCCCGTTAAAAACTAAAATTTATGGCGAAAACCGCATTAAAAAATATTAAGTGGTTAATTTTTAATAAAATAAAGAAATTTCGGGAAATTGAAAAGCGCGTCGGTGAGACAGAAAAGCAACGTAAAAGCGCGTGCTGCTAAAGACGCGAAAGATTTTTTTTGCCCCTGGGGCGCGTTTCAGTTAAACGAGACCGAAGCCTAAATTGCCCGATTTTAAAAGTTAGGATAGTTCGCAAATCCCTCACTAAGGTGCTGCTGGCGCTGGCGATACACCTTAACATGCCAAGCAATCTTTATAGAAGACCCCTTAAAATTTTCAAATTTCCCTGTACAGTGGCGCCAAACATTTTTAAAGCCAAAGGCAAGAGCGGTCAAAGCTGCAAACTTTGGTGTTCCACACCAAATACCTGAGGTTATATTCCCTTCAAGAGGCCGGCGAAAATTCAAACCCAGATACTTGGCGTTATTTTGCGTTTCAACTTTTTAGGCAAAAACTATTTTTTCAAGACCAAATAAGGTCTGGATTTTTTGATATGAAAATAAGGCCATATTTGGAAAAGCTTGGCCGTCCCCCTTTAATTATAATTGATGTATCTTTTCTAATTGGTCAATTTCTTCCCAGGTACTCTATAAGATTGCTTATACTGAAACTTGCAAACGAGACCTCGCTGCTGAGTGTCACGAAAAGTAGGATTCCAACTTTTAAAATTTCTTCTTGAACTCGAAACCAATCTTTCCTTTTTATTTAAAGAAAGCTTATACCTTTTCAAAACGTGTAAACGTCATTTTGAAATATATGAAATTAAGGTCTATGAACAATTTTATATCACCATGAAAAAGTACATTTAAAAACATTTCTTGATTAAATATAAGTGTAATAATATTTGGGAATTACACTTACCTCTTGATAAACCACTTCATTAGTTTCACCATGAGAATATTGAAGATTCCGTTCAAATCAAACAAAGACATTCTTATGATAATATAATTTTTGTACGAATTTGTAATTTAAAAACCATATCTCTGTTTTTTGTTTTGTTTTGGGCAATACAAAATATTTTCCACGTAATGGGTTTTACCAGGATTTGTTTCTGTATTTACCGTAGTAAACCAAACTTTTGAAGGACGTTAATTAGATAATTAAAGTAAATTTCGCCATCTGGTATCTTTTATCAGATGTTATTTAGAAAGTATCATCTTCTCCAGCTTTCCGTAATTCAACGAAGAAATGTTTTTACCGTGACATTTTTAATATTGAATTAACTCTGATTGGTTTCGAGTACAAGTTCTAAAACGTACAAAATGAATCGCGACGTACAATTAATTTTATTCTGTTTCTTAAAATTAGATTTTCCAACCACATGCAACAGTTTCATGGAGATTTTGGAGACCATTTTTGAATTTTTCTCTGATATTTTTGTCTCATTCGGGCTATTATATTTTGCTTCTGAATGATTTTCTTCTAACTTTAATCTATAAACTTATTGTATTTGGGCTTAGGTAATGGTTTGGAAATAAAGTTTACTCAATAGTCTGTGGGTTGTTTTAAAAGCTATTTATTTTTAAAACGGGAAAAAGCTTAAAAAGTAGTGGTTTTATGGTTTGAGAATCATTTAGCAAATTTGGATAGTTCAAACTTCAAAAATGCCAGTCGTGGTTTTAGAAATACATTATTAAGTCCCTGGAAATTACTGATTTTCTAACGAAATTAGTAAATAACTATCCCCTATTGCATCGAATACTATTTACTCAGTAGAGTCAGTACTTTACTAAATTCCTAATTTTGAAAGTGACTAAATTCTTTATGAAACGAATACTATTTTCTCAGTACTTTACTAAATTCCTAATTTTGAAAGTGACTAAATTCTTTGATGAAACGAATACTATTTTCTAAGTACTTTACTAAATTACTAATTTTGAAAATTACTAAATTCTTTATGAAACGAATACTATTTTCTCAGTACTTTACTAAATTCCTAATTTTGAAAATGACTTAATTCTTTATGAAACGAGTACTATTTTCTCAGTACTTTATTAAATTCATTATTTTTAAAATGACTAAATACTTTATGAAATGAATATTACTTTCTCAGTACTTTAGTCATTTTCAAAATTAGGGATTTATTAAAGTACTGAGAAAGTTTATTCGTTTCATAAAGAATTTAGTTATTTTCAAAATTAGGAATTTAGTAAATGCTGAATAAATAGTATTTGCTTCATAAAGAATTTAGTCATTTTCAAATTAGGAATTTCGTAAATTCTTTATGAAACGAATACTATTTATTCAACACTTTACTAAATTCATAATTTTTAAAATTACTTAATTATTAATGAAGCAAATTAATAATTCTCTAAATATGCAAATCTTTAAATGATAAAATTGGTATATTAATAACTTGGGAAACTTAATAATTAAACAAATTACTAAATTATTAAGTATACATTTTTCCAACCAATATTTTGTAACTTTACAAAAAAAATAAACGAAGAGTTTTGCAACATCATTAATTACTGCTCTTCAAATAACTAAATTAAAAATTTTAAATAACTAAATTAAAAATTTTAAATTATTAAATTGATAATATAGAAAATTGTTATAGGTATTTTTTTATAAATTATGATAGACTGCGTAAAGGCTGTTCTACTAGGAAGTGCCATGCTAAATAATATACTAAATAATTTATATTTAAATATTAGGATACTACAAAAACAACACAGAAGATAAAAAAAATTATAATAAAATATTTTTTGCACAAAATTTATTATTTGTAGTATGGAAATTTTTCTGTCGTCATGAAACTGACGAACGGGCTATACACAAAACGTTAGTGCATTGACCTCTCTAAAAAACATAGTTTTACTTTAGATTTATTTTTTTATTATTCTTTTAATTAAACGAAATTTATATTTTAATATGGAACTGTATTAACGAATTGTTGTCATTTTTTACTTTTACCACTCACAAACTTGGCAGTTTTAACTTCAGTGCGACTGTAATCTGTAGCAGACGACAGTAGGTTTCGAGTGTTATTTATCCCGTCATATTCTTACATGTAATGTAGATTTTGTCATTATGTTTGTACATCTGTTATTTGAAGATTTTAAAACTCCAATTTATAGATAAATAATGCTACTGCCCCTCATCCACAAACCTCTAAGCAGCGAAAATGTCAAATGTCATAAGGGCTGTGAGTCTCAAAAATACTAGAGTTTTATTTCCTTTTTAAGGGGCACCAGATGTAAATGAACCGAAGTTATCAAAATAACGCTCAGAATCGGAGGGCGTTTTCCTGATGAAAATGATGATAAAATTGAGTCAAATAAAAGCTAATTTCCATCCCCGTCTTTTGACGCGATATATTGCACTTGGCAATGGTGGGTATAGCTATTTCTAAGTATAAACAATGGTTTCATAAAAACAAAAATGATTTTTTCGGACTAGGAGCGCGCAAAATTTTAAATTCGAGGTCCAAATGTAATTTCATAAGGAAAACGACTCCAACATTGGGAGTATAGCAATCTGTTGGAAAAACGCTTGTTGATAATTTGGTTCATGTACATCGGAAAGCCAAACCGATACCATTTCAAATTTTCGCCACGAGTATTTTTTTTAAAGTAAAAGTTTTGCTATTTGCAAATGCCCCCTTTTTTATTAGCTATAAATGCACTAATAAAAGTATGAAGTTCCTTCCCCATTTTGATCGAGAAAGGAAAATAATTTAATTTTCTACACTCTCATTGACTGATTAAAATTCTTATTTCTTAATCATTGCGCCGGGAATCAGGATTTCGCGGGATGTTGATGAGAGTATTTACATTAATTTAAATTAATTTTATTAGATATTTATTATTATTTATAAGTAATGGTTTTCATAAAATTTTGAATATGTAGCTCAATAAATTTAAGTAACATCGAATAATAACAGAAAACACATTTATCAAATTTTAAAATTTAGGCCTTAGCGTTTGACGCAAAAAATATTGACCTTTTCTAGTCTCTATTGCATCCACAAATTAAAAGTATAATATTAATCGATAATTTCCAATAAAAATTAAGTTGTTGGGCTTTAGAAATTTATTAACCGAGCTAGATTTATGGTGTCGCCAGCCAGTGGCGGCCTAAGTAGGGGGGGCACGGTCCGCCCCGGGTACCAGGGCAGCAGGGGGTGCCATCGGGGAAGCTCGAGGGGGGGAGGGTGCAAATCAGAACGATTAAACCTGAAGAAGACGGACCCGTGAAAACTTCTGCACGGTCCTGGGGGGTGTCACAAAACACTGCCGCCGCCCCGGGGACCCAGCCTTCTTAAGCCGCCACTGTAGCCAGCTTTTAATTTACTTATTTAAAATTATAACGTTTTCAATTTTCAAAATTCGCAAACAGGACTTGAAACATTCAGTTTAGATGCGTTGGAAAGTTTGAGAGGTTAGAGGGAGAAGGCCATTTTACGCACCATCCTGAGAGATTTGTGTGTACTAAGATCACGGTCTGTTTAGTCCGACGCCAAATCTGACATAACTCTTGAACAATTAGGTCTAGAAGGGTCAATGATATGTCAATCGACAGAAAATATCAGATCCTCAGTAGCTCAATAAACATTTTGGTGCTAGGTTGCCCACGATTTAAGTTCGACTTAAAATCTAAATTTCCGAATTACGATTACCTTATTTACAAAACCTGGTAACTCGAAATATTCGGTTTGTCTAAATTAATTTTTCAATTAACGTGTTCGCGTTTCGTTACCTTATTTCCAAAACCCGGTAAATTGAAAACTTAAGTTGGTCTAAAAATTATTTTAAATTAAAGTGTTCGCGTTTTGCTACCTTATTTCCAAAACCAGGTAACTTGAAAACTTCAGTTTGTCTAATAATCATTTTTCATGCAAGTGTTTGCGTTTCGCTTCCTCATTTCCAAAACCAGGTAACTCGAAAAACTCTTTTTCGATAAAATTCCTCTTAGGTTTATTAAGCAAATGTACAAAATGATTGGAAATTTATTTAATACATCGAGGGATTGTGTGTACTTAAATGTCCGTGAAATCTTGTTAAAAGCCAGAATTGGTCAAGATCTAGTCATTTTTGCCTTTCTTGGTCAAATTTAATTTTGTGTAAATGATAATTTACGCAAAAAGAGTATAGAACTGAAATGTTAAAATAATTTGATATGTATTCTGAACGTAGTGCAGATCATCAAATTACCGAAAGTGTTTAATTTGGCTTTAGTCTTTGCTTAATTAAGTCGTTAATTAATTTAAGCAGATAATGACGTTATTTTTCACTCCCAGTAAAATATTAACCAACGTGAACTCGGAGTACATCCTTTAGCGGGGCTAGTTAAATAAACCATGTTGGTCCCATATGTTAGATGCCGTTTACGTGGATAGTGGTTTGTTTGTCTAGTTTTTACTAGTCAAATGCTAATTGCACCTAGGCGAAAAAAGGTTGCCATCTACGGTCCTTTTTTGATATCCTCAATGAAATGACGATATACAGGGGATTTAAAAAGGTTATGCAAATATTTTAAGTAGTTGTAGGGGGTGAGTTGAAAGTATGCCAGTTTTTTAACATTTTTTCTACGATGAGTTTAAAGAGCGCCAGAGAGCTTCAAAGTGTGGCCTACTAGCCCCTGGAAATAGGCTTCAACAAGCGCAAACACAAACAGCAGAGACATTATATACTGTTTAATTTTACTTTTTTACGCTGGTTACCTCAGTTTGTTTACAAAGTTCTTTTTTACTTATCACACGAACCCAAACCTTAACGTTCGCATTTCCCTGCTGCTGGGTTTTGCGCTTGTTGCAGCCTTCTTCCAGGGGCTAGTAGGTCACACTTTGAAGCTCTCTGCGCTCTTTTAACTCATCGTAGGAAAATGGGAAAAACAGGCATACCTCTCAACTAACCCCCTACAACTCCTTAAATTTTTGGCATTACCTTTTCAAATCCCCTGTATGCTCGTAATTTTAAAGGTTACATTTAATAAAAATAAAAACCTATTTTTTCGTGAAGCTTAGAGTATAATATATCCTAAAAACAGTTCATTTATTATTTTGTGACCGTAATTAATTTTTAATTCGCATTAGAAAGGGGATATTTAAGCAGACGACGCGATTCACTCCAAAACGGGAAAACGCTAGTGGTCACGTGTTTTTATTAAGGCTGACGTCACAGGCGGGAAACTTCCTAAGCGGCAATTTAAACTTCGTGGTCGGTAGTCCTAAATTTCGAGTGATTTAATTTTACATTTTAGCGATGCAACAAATAGAACCATATAGATTTGAGCCAGAAAGAAATAGTAGTAGTTCTAGTGAGTCTGATATATCGGAAAATTATAGTTATAATGAATCAAATGATTCTGATGATTCAGATGATTATGGCCACCGCTTAGATGCAGAAGTGAATACCTGGTGAGTGTATTTATTTTCAATTATTTAATTGGTTTCAACCATGTGATTAATTTTAAATGAATGCTAATTAGGTGTAGATGTACAAATTGTAAAGCTATGGCAACGGAGGATGAGTGTACGTGCTGTGTAGAGCAGAGAGAAGTTAGAAATAAAATGGAAGAAGTCTCGTGCATTACTTTGCACCCTGGATTTGAGGCAGTGTGCCTAAACATTTATGTTTTAAACACAGCGTACCGATTATATGCCCGGAACTTTATAAGAAGGCTTGGGTTACCTAACAATGATCCAAATGCGTATGTATAACCATTGACAAATAATTTGTCAATGTATAAGTTTGGTTTTCATTATTATATTATAAAAATTATTTCATTATTATTTTTGTTTTTAGACGATTCAGATATACAGCCTACAGGCAATTTGTTGGCATGATTTACAAAAATCTGGGTGAGCGATTGAGAGTAGCATGAATATATCTAGCTATGAATATCCAACCCTACGATATAGCCCTTCTATCATGTCGATTTGATTTGGGTGGCAACTTTCGAGACCAGTGACGCGTTTTCAGCCAATCAGGAGACTGAAGGAAATGACGGCATGCTCCTCACTCGGTTGGAGCAGACATTATTGATCACGTGACTAGATAAGCCCAACCCAAATTTTAGCGGGAGGTTAGAGAGGCTATTGCTATTGTATATTCATAGCTAGATATATTCATGAGAGTAGTGATTCCATCATGTGTTATCTCTCGCATTCGTGCAAGATTTCCCTCACCAGATGACACTTATCAAGGATATCTACATGTTTAAATTTTAGTGATAAGAGATTTAGACAAATTCTTTAGAAAATGTTCAGTTATATTTGTCATGAAAAAGTAAATGCTCCAGGAGTTTAATAAACTAGTCTCATTTTTAAAATAATTTACAAGGGTTGTCATTTTTAAAACTTTTTACAAATTTAAAATAAAATTAGAATTTTTTAATCAGTCACTGTTAAAGAATCATCAAACTACTTTTTTTTTGGCAAAATCTGCTTGTAAATTTTGTAAGTAATTCTTCTTTAGGTGGGTGATCATATGAATATGAAAGGGGAGGTGGTGCAATATCTTTTCCCAAAGACTTATTAGCTTCTTCGTAAGTGGGATAAATCTTTCTCATTTCTAGAACCTTTTGGTATAGCGTTTCGACATAACCTAAAATTAAAAATATTTTAATTTTTTTCTCAAAATATCACAAATAAATTTAATAATCTCACCATAGGTAGAATCCTCCTTTCGAAATACCAAAGTAAGTTTTCCTTTATTGGCTTTGGAGAATCGATACGTACACTGGTCTACGTCACCAAATTTCTTTATATCTTTTTGACAATTTTCATTGTGATGGAGAGCGGATAAAGCTAGCCTATTTAAATGAAGTGAATAGTAAATCGATTTATAATACATATCAAAATTTTATACTGACCTCGATTGCATTCCTTCGTAAAAAAATGTGTATTTTTAGGGGCATTGGACAACAAAGTAGCGTGGTACCCCTCAAGCGAACTTGTCCCTCCATATCCGGATGTTAATTCAACGTCTTTCAATAGCCTTTTCGCTTCAACAATTTTTGCTACTTGAAGGTGAGCCAAGGTTCCCTGTCTTATCCAAGTTTTTTTTCTTTCTGTTTTTTTATCCAAAAGTCCATGCAAACATTTTTTAAATGAGCTCCCTGGGTGATTTTTATGTAAATTTGAAATGTGATTTGGAAGACTGAGCCATTTATCTCGTTTCTCCTCTTTAGTGTTACTCGCAGCGCAGAAATACAGATGGTTGGTTATACTTTGGATCCAGTCTGCTATTACGGCACAATCCTTGATTCTACTCGCAGCAGCTAGCTTTTTCTTCAGACCTGGAAAAACCAATAGTTCAAGTTAACTATTTCAATTATAATATTAGAATATAAATTAAGACTTATTACTTTTAGAAACATGCCAAGGATCAAATTCGTGGACTATGTCGTATCTCGTTTCCCTCATGTACTTGGTAATTTGTAGATGCCGGTCTGTTATCAACCTTGTTATTTTCACCCCACGAGATTCAATAACTTTCAAGCATCTCTTCAACCCTTCAAATTCCATTGCGTTGGAGTTGGCAACTTCATTTGACTATAAAAAGAACGATACGAAATTATAAATAGTCTTATAGCAGTGAGGGTAAGTTCAAAATGAGTATATTGTTACCTGGACTAATTGAAAAGTGACAATTTTATTTGTTTTTAGGTTCATGATAGAATAACTCCCAAATTTTGCATTATGACCTGAATGGATATTTTTTCTGTTTGTATTTCAGAGAGGCACTTAATCACGTTTAAAAATTAATACCCGGGCTGTCGCATCTTGAATCGCCTCCGAAATTAACGTCACCCTCCAATGTTAAACACTCTGCAATGTTATCAGCTTCTTCCTTCTTCCACACCTCCATTATAGACGGATATAAATAATATTTCTGGATTAAATAGTAGGTTGACAATGAAAGGCATTGAATGTTTAATGTTTTGAGCATTCGAATGATATTAGTCGGATGGTTTCCGTTAAACAACATGCCAGCTGCTAATAACAAATTTCCAATGGGCAGTTTTCCATCGAGAGGTTGACTATACCAGCATTGAGAGTGTCCATTCACACAAAGAGATTCGATGCACACCATTGACCCCTTAATATATTTAATTTTCGCAGCAGTGGCCCCAAAGCAGTGTCGACAGAATGTGAAGAGTTGCATGAGGTTAATCATAAACACTATGAACTTTTTTCCTCCAGCCGGACCTTCGGGTAACTCTTCCTCAATATCAAAGTCAGAATCACTCCTGTTTTTAAATAAAGCATTGTTTAAGACACATTTAAATGAAAGGAGATATAAAAATATTTTCCATTACTCTGATTCCGAAGAGGGTTCGTAAAATGAGATATTAAGGTCATCTGGGTTGCAATCTTCATTTTTAATATCACTTGAGTAGTATTGAGTACTAGAATTAGCATAATCCTTAGATTGACAACTGCAAGAGGGCTTCAATTCCTCTGGCATAGGTAGCTTGTTTTCAGATTGACTTTTCTCGATAGTTTGCGTACTTTTTGAACGGAAATGCTTATTAATCTTAACCGTTTGTACTTTTCTGGATTTGAACTGTAGATCCATCATAGTAAAAGCATCTTGCATATCAGTCTGGATTGATATAGGATTTGGAGTAGGGTTCAAAGTTACAACTTCCTCAACTGACATCTCTGCATTTGACACCACTCCAATTGTATTAGCCTCGGTCTCAGCCTCACCCAGAATGTTTTCTATTTCCTAAATTATTGAACAACGTTTTTAAATCTTTTAATATAATATAACCCTGGATAATTCTTACTAGTTTCTTTTGCCTTTTTGATATAAGACTCCTTGGACGTTTGGTTTCCTTTTCTTTTTGGTATGCAAAGATATTCGGAATTGCTCCTTTAACTAACATCCGTTTAGGCCAAAAAGTGCTTTCAACACCAAGACTTTGAAGAAATTCAGCGTTTGTATTTGTTTCAAAACAACTAGTTTCGAAATGTTTTTGACATAATCTCGAGTGCTTCGTGGGTTTAAAGTTCTTTCTTTTTACTTTAGACACCCATATTTTTAATAGCGATGGGTTATCCAGAGGAAACTTGAAAAAACTATTCTTTCCCTTGCTATAAGCCGAATTACAACCGTACGCACTGCAGTAAACCACCATAGTCTATACTTTATTTAATTTAAGTATTAGAATATTAAAAAATAACAATAAAAATTAGGCAAGGGTTAACTCAAAGTAAAGCCCTAAAAGGCTAAAGCGCGGAAGTACCGTAGACGATCTCTGTGACGGAGCCTGATAGAGAGAGGAATTCCCATTTT
Organism: Leiobunum rupestre; assembly: GCF_980474605.1. Lineage (NCBI taxonomy): Eukaryota > Metazoa > Arthropoda > Arachnida > Opiliones > Sclerosomatidae > Leiobunum > Leiobunum rupestre. Next base: position 26,262,272 of record NC_143394.1, on the reverse strand, counting down.
TGACGTCAGCGCACCAAGCGCCGTTTTTCCCCCCTTTTCGCCCGTTTTGGGGGACGCCAGAGATATTAGCGTGTATTGCGGCAAAGTACGTCTTTCTTAAATGTAACCTTTAAGTTCTGAATCAATAGAATCTAATTTCGAAAAGTTACGATGATTTATAAGGGATGCAATCGGTATATTATTTATAATCTACAAAGCCTACTGTTTTTAATATTGATTTTTCAGAATGATACGCGAATCTTTAAAGTACGCTATCGTTTACTGAATAGTAATATGTCGCGTTTGTTACTATATTTATCTCTTTTTACAAAGACGTTAGTTTAACTGAAAACCAAAGTCGGAATCTTATTAAACAACATGGAGCCTTTTGAGACTATGATTTGCATATTGAAAATCTTGATATAGCGCGTGTAATCATTGTAGCTCATGATATGTTTGATAATGTTTGATTGACAGGATTATTTAGCATTTATCAAAAGGAATTTTGAATAAAGGATTAATTAATTTCAAAAGAAAAATATTTTTAAGAATGTTGAATCATCTTATTCTGTCTTCCATATGTGCAAATTTATCAACTTAAAAAGGATAAGCTAACTAGTTCTTAGACTACACCATTTTTCTGTTATGTCATCTTTAAAATTGAAACGCTTAATATTTGCCAAGAATGATTTGTGCTTACTAAACTCGATAAATGAAATATATATTATTTAAAGCAAGTGTCGGCTCGGCATGAAGTAACTCTTTTTTTCAACAGATGTCACTAGCGTAGAAATTTTAACAAGATACTTAAGCTACATTTTGAGCCAGAAAGTAAAGGTATCCCTGACAATAACTTAAATTATAGTAATTTTTAACAATACATTTTATATGGGATATGATTTAGGTTCAAACATTTTTCGATGACATGGCAAAACCGTTGCCCATAGAATAAATTCCCTCTAAGATTTTTCATTATACAAGAAGGTCTACCAATCCCCCGAGTTTGATCAAAATCGGTGGGTTACACTTCGGGATGTCTCCTTGTAAGTTTTGAGCAATGAAAATTAGAAAAGGTAATAGTTTTCCTTTTCTGCACCTTAATTTTCCAAAATCTCGCAATACTTCAGAAAGTGTGTTTGGTTTTCAGGAGTAACTGAGTCCCTTTAATTCTTGGAATTGCGAAAACCCTACTGCAGCATTGGCTGTCACATTTAACAACAGGGACGCTCCGGCACAGGAAAAAAGTAAAAATAACAAGCATCGACGCACTCTAGCGGTACTCGCGGGCATAACAGGAAATGCTCGTATAGGCTGGTGATTCAAAATAAGCGGGGGGAGTAAAATAGGGAAAGAAGCTTCCTTGGAATGCATGGAATTTAAAATTTGAACCACGAGATTACCATGCGATGCTAATATATTAGTCTTTTAAATGAATCGTCGTAAAAATTTAGAATGTCGAGCTTTTCCGATCGTACATATAGTAAAATATTATGCTTACCGCCTGGAAGCAATTCCCAAATTTGTTACGGTAATTATTATTATCATAATATAATATTATTCATAAATATAAATGATTGTACCATGGCTTAATAGTTGTTTTATGATGAATAATTTCGAATCTTTCTTAGAATCGGAGGTGGAAAACGTATCATTTAACTATACCATAAGTGGAGAATGATCAACTTATGACTATACCAATTATACTAAAATAATAACAATAATTATAATTATTTAACGTGATAACATTTATGGTTATGAGACACGTTTGGGGTTTCCTTTGTAAACAACAATCTGAAAATTCAAATCACAACCAGTTTATGACGTTTGAATCACCAAGATAAAAAATATTTGCCTGGCAACGCTGCTGAACGCGTTTACACTTTTTTTGGGGTCTTTATAGGGAAATTTTATAGATCTGGACCGTCCCTGTTGTTGTTAATTAGTCCATGGAAATCATAGAAAATCTCTTTATTTTTCTTTTTTCTAAGTGAAAAATTGACGACGAAGTTCAATGATCAAACTTTAAATGACTACTCGTTTAACAGGAAACGATACGATAAAATTAGATAGGACCTAAAATTAAATTATTATTCTAAACCACATTATCAATCGAAAACAGTTTTCACGCCGAAAATCAATAATTTCGTTGGTCAAAAAAGGCAATCAAACCGACTTAAACTGGGTTTGAAAGTCTAGTGTAACAGTCGGTTTCAGTGGCGTAGAAAGGGGGGGTTCGGGTTCAACCCCCCCCTTGGGCCTACCTTTGACTGAACTAAATTTCCACCCCCTTCTCGACCCCCTTCTTAACATTCACATACTTCGACCCCCCCCCCCTTGATGAATTTCTGGCTACTCCACTGGTAGGTTTTTCCGCGTTGAGTACTTTTCATGAAATGCCTAGAAATACATATAATACATATAAGTAACTTTTCAATACAAATAAGGAAAGGCTGATATCATTGGTGTAGCTAGGAATTTTGGTCGGGAAACACACGATTGACTACAGACATTTTAATAAAATTATTTGTTCATACAATCATACATTTAATAAAAATTCGTTGTTATTTCATTAATTATTTTTGCAAATCCTATTTTTATACTCTATCACTTTTATAGTAGGGGATTTAAAAGGGGTAACATATCAATTAGCCATTGCGTTACTTGTCAACACGCTTATAACCAAACGAACAGACATTCAAAGAAATCCCGTACACGTTCCAAGAAATCCTGGATTTCTTAAAATTTTGAAATTCGGCAAGAAATCCAGAAATCCGACGGGAAATCTCGAAACCCCGTAAGAAAACCAGAAATCCGACGTTAAATTTCGAAATCCAACGGGAAATCTCGAAATCCGACGGCAAAACTCGAAATCCGGCAAGAAAACCAGAAATCCGACGTTTAATTTCGAAATCCGGCAAGAAAACCAGAAATCCGACATTAAATTTCGAAATCCAACGGGAAATCTTGAAATCCGACTTCATAACTCGAAATCCGGCAAGAAAACCAGAAATCCGACGTTTAATTTCGAAATCCGCCAAGAAAACCAGAAATCCGACATTAAATTTCGAAATCCAACGGGAAATCTCGAAATCCGACGGCAAAACTCGAAATCCGGCAAGAAAACCAGAAATCCGACGTTTAATTTCGAAATCCGGCAAGAAAACCAGAAATCCGACATTAAATTTCGAAATCCAACGGGAAATCTCGAAATCCGACTTCATAACTCGAAATCCGGCAAGAAAACCAGAAATCCGACGTTTAATTTCGAAATCCGGCAAGAAAACCAGAAATCCGACATTAAATTTCGAAATCCAACGGGAAATCTTGAAATCCGACGGCAAAACTCGAAATCCGGCAAGAAAACCAGAAATCCGACGTTTAATTTCGAAATCCGCCAAGAAAACCAGAAATCCGACATTAAATTTCGAAATCCAACGGGAAATCTCGAAATCCGACGGCAAAACTCGAAATCCGGCAAGAAAACCAGAAATCCGACGTTTAATTTCGAAATCCGGCAAGAAAACCAGAAATCCGACATTAAATTTCGAAATCCAACGGGAAATCTCGAAATCCGACTTCATAACTCGAAATCCGGCAAGAAAACCAGAAATCCGACGTTTAATTTCGAAATCCGGCAAGAAAACCAGAAATCCGACATTAAATTTCGAAATCCAACGGGAAATCTCGAAATCCGACGGCAAAACTCGAAATCCGGAAAGAAAACCAGAAATCCGACGTTTAAATTCGAAATCCGGCAAGAAAACCAGAAATCCGACGTTTAATTTCGAAATCCGGCAAGAAAACCAGAAATCCGACATTAAATGTCGAAATCCGACGGCAAAACCAGAAATCCGACGTTTAATTTCGAAATCCGGCAAGAAAACCAGAAATCCGATGTAAAATTTCGAAACAAGGCAAGAAAACCAGAAATCCGACGTTAAATTTCGAAATCCAACGGGAAATCTCGAAATCCGACTTCAAAACTCGAAATCCGGCAAGAAAACCAGAAATCCGACGTTTAATTTCGAAATCCGACGTAAAATTTCGAAACAAGGCAAGAAAACCAGAAATCCGACGTTAAATTTCGTAATACGGCAAGAAATCCAGAAATCTGACGTTTAATCCGGGACAAAGTTAAGAAATCCGAAATCCAACAAGAAATTTTGAAATCCCGAATTTCAAAATCCCGAACACCTTTTTGCTGAATGTCCGACCCCTAGCTTATAACAATTATTTTACGTTTAAATTAACAGTTGAGATTTCTTTCGAGAAAGAAAATCATTTATTTAGCAACTGTTGGACGATATAATGTAAAAATGATACATTCCAGGGTAAAACACAACGATGATATTATCATAGAAAATGTCCACATTTTGTAAACAGGCAGTTGCTCATTTAGTTGTATTGTCCTGTATGTGAGCTCAGGCAATTGTATTTCTCGTGGTGTTATGTCTTTATATAACTTCTGTTTAAAAACGAAACTGTGTCCGGTCTCGTGAAAAGTATGGATCCTTTAGAAAAACAATTTTACGTAATTAGATTAGAGTGTAGATTCACCACAACTTATTTATCAAATAATTGGGAAAATAACTAATACAAAATAAATAAAATTTGATGGTTGAAACAGTTCGTCACCTGAAAACCAAAGCCACTCAACTTGAATTAAAATAACTGTAATATTAAAATTTAAGTTGAATTCTGATACGAATAGTGAAAATCTTATTCTGCTATCACAAATATTAGACCAGATATTAAATTTAATACAATGCACGTGCTTTAACTATCCCAAACTTTTAAATATTCAAATCAATATTTATCATAAAGACCACCAATTTTTGTTTCCAGGCGACGAGTTAGGTATATTTTATATTTTACTGCTTGTTATGCACAAAGGGCCCGTTTGTGTTTGTACCGTCGTTCCATGGGGCTATGTACCACCTGATATACAGGATGCCCACTAAAAAACACAAAAAAATATAATTTCAAATTATCTCGAGAACCGGTGGGTTTACGAATTTGCTTCCAAATAGAAAGTTGTTTATCTCCATATTATTAGTTCAAATAACTTTGATTTGACCAAATTTGACCAATCAGAAGCCGAGAAATTGACATTTTGCGAGAAAGAATAATGAATGCCTCCCGTTGCATTTCAATTGAAATATTGAACAACACTATGAACTCCGTCGTTAAACGAGCTCAAGCATGTATCGTAACCGACGGGGGCATAATCCGTATTTATTTGATTAAGTCACATTCAAGCTAACCAGATACTTTTATTAACAAATACTGAATTCAATAACCTTGAATTTCTCGGCTTCTGATTGGTCAAATTTCGTCAAATTAAATTTTTTTGAACTAATAATATGGCGAGCAACAACTTTGTAATTCGAACCAAATCCGTAAACATAACGGTTCTCGAGATAGTTTTTGAATGACCTAGAAAACATGTTTCAAGGTTATTCAATTTTACACTAGTTCCCTTCCATAGAAATTTTAAATTTATAAATGAACGTTTTTCAGTTATTTGTCATTTCTTGTTTATCAGTATATGATTACCTTTGGTCGATGTATTCAATTATGGAGATTATGTCTGTATGGCAAAAAAATCCAAGAAATTCCGTATAAAAATTTGAGTTGCTCAAACTGAGAATTGTTGTATAGTTAGGTCTTTTCTTGAGAGTACAAATGAGGGTGTAAAGTACTTCATCCAAATCCAAAATGACCGAGTTTCCCGCTGCAAAGGTATTCGCCATCAGGTTAATATCGAAGTTTTTTAAAATATGTGGATTTTGGTCAATATTTCTGTAAAATGTTCTGTAACACTTCTGAAACACAGGAAAATTGTTTAAAATTAAAATTACAAGAAATTCGTTATCAAGGATGCTATACGTGTAAGAGGATATGTGGCGAGAGATAAAACCTGACGGCGATTGAGGCCGGTCATGCGCAGTTGATTCAAGGCAGATTTAAATATTTCAATTCCCTCAAGGTCAAATATCTCGGTTCTACTCTGTCTGCAATTAAAAAAATCGGCAACTATGACTCGCGTTTTAAATACGTCTAATCAAAAAAGTGTAAGACTTAAAAAAATGAATTAATACATTTTTTATTTCTTAATATACTCTACTTTAATTAAAACATAATTATCATTTCTAAAATAGTGTCTTAAAGAATCGCACCCATTTTCAATACAATGATATTTGACCTTGAGGGAATCGAAACAAGTAGTCGCATTTTAAATGCTCTTTAGCTCTCTCTTGACCACGACGATGTTGCCGGCAGTTTTTTGGTACAGGTTTTACGGGTCGCCTCATATCCTCTTACATATATAGAATCCTTGGTTTTATTTGCCCACAATTTCAGGATTTGAAATTGGTTTTAAAAATGTTAGAATGGTAAGTTTTGGATCCCTTAACTTAAAGAGATAATTATTTAGTGATGCAAAATCTTTAAAAATTAAAAAAATAATTAACTACACGGTTTTTAAGAATTCAAAATTATTTCAAAAAGCTAGTTCTTTACACAGAGTTATTTGCCCTAAAGTCATAATGAAAGTAGCGTATGTAGAACTGAAATCGCCGCATTTAATCTTAATTTCAGCCCGTCAAATGCAAATAGTTTGAAATAATACAAATATACTGAAAGCAATATCTAACTTGTAAAGTTTATCTTTATGAAATAATTATTTAATATACACTGAAGTAACGTACCTCGTACAAAAAAAGAAAGTTGGAATTGTTGAAAAAGATGAATTTCAAATTGGTTCTTTTCTCGATATCTTTGAAACTTTCGATATTGCAACTCTCTTCTGCCACAAAACTCGTTTTGAAATAACTCAAATATATAAAAATAACTAAACTCAGACTCAGGCTCCACATTGTGTGCAGAAAAAGTAAACGATAATTTCCCAAGTTTTTGATTAGAGCTTTAAAGTAAAATAAGAGTAAAAAATTATTAAAAATCCTAAGTTAATTTTCCGTAATATACCTTCACCAAAATTATTTCAAATGAAAGGTTTATTCTACTATACCAAGATTATATATTTATAAAGACAATGAAAAACGATAAATTTTTGGAGTACTTCACGGATAGCTCTTGAAGAAAACACTACCCACCAGATTATTTTCACGGAAAAACTATGTATGAAATAAAATTTTAATTGTAATAAGGAAATTAGTCTTGTTAATTACCAAAGATTTAATTCAATACGAAGTTATATTCAAAGTACGGTTTGCAGGGAACATTATAATTGTTTAAAAGATTTAAAAGTTCCAAAATAAATGTTTATGTATATTTAAAATATGCACTTAGAAGACGTTAATTTAACATTTATGTAAACGTTTCGTCATTACCATAGGGCGAAACCAGTCTATCGTTGAAATTTCTGGCTATTTTATTTAATTATTATAGTTCGTTTTTGACTCGAAGATCTGTTTGGTCCGAATTTCGCGTGTTTATTTTGGTTTCATTATTTTTAACATTCTTTGCATTGCAGTTAGTGCTCCGCAGATCCGGCTCTTTGGAAGGAGTCGAGCCGACTCTGGCTCTTGAGCCGACGTTGGCTCCTAAAAAAACCAAGAGCCGGAGCCGGAGCCGCACGTCGGCTCCCAGATTTTTAAGGAGCCGGAGCCAACCGTAACAGCCGAGCCGGAGCCGGCTCTATTCTGTTAAAAAAACAATTGAATGGTTTTGAATTTTTAATGGAGTGTAGCTTCTCCGAATGCATTTGTACATTTTTCTACTATATACATTGGCGGGAAAAGACTGAAATTTAAACACAGTTGAGGTTCTATAAGCTTTATATGCTTTTAAAATGATAATTTGAGCCTTGCGAAGATTTCAACTGACCAAAAGGTTGGAGGGGGCAATAACATTAGTTGCCCCTTCCAGGAAAATTATAGGGAGGGGCATTGCCCCCCTTGCCCCCCCTGGTTCCTACGCCCCTGGCCACAGCACAGATTCACAGTTACAGAATAGACTATCAAGTATCAACTTCAGTAACTCGGTACTTCATATTTTTTGCAAAATAATTGTTTATATTTTCATTTTGCAGAAAAGAACATTCCAAGTTTATTGAAAAAGTTGTCGGACAAATGTCCAATGATCCCCTAAGATTTTGAAAAGTTATCGGACATATGCAAAATTTATCGGACAATGTCCAATGTCCTGTACTTATTTCATGCCCTGACTAAATGTAGTAAATATAAACCAAATAACAACACACTACAGAAATTTTAGATTGAAACCGTTTACCAGTCCATTCTGAAATTTTAGACCAATGCACGTCAGTTTGATATACAATAATTGTGAAAGCATACCGCTAATAGTAGACGACTACTACAAAACATTTCCACTATTTGATGCAAAAAGGGAAAGAGCCGGCTCCTGGAGCCGATCTAAAACTAAGGGAGCCGGAGCCACGGCTCCAGATCCGGCTCCCAAAAACACGGAGCCGGAGCCGTTTTGATCGGAGCCGGAGCCATTATTGAGCCGTGCGGAGCACTAATTGCAGTCCATAGATGGTTTTTATTAACTTAACAATTACCATATAGCCGCGTAGGTAACATTTACATAACTGTTGGATTAACGTCATCTAAATAAATATTTTAAATATATATAAACATTTATTCTGGCACTCGAAACTTTTAGATCTTTCAAACAATTATAATGCTCCCTGCAAACCGTATCTTGAATATAACTATTGAGTGGGGTAACTTTTCTTTGAGAATAAAGGCTTCGTTAGCCTACAAATTAAAGCTGTTAAAACGTAGAAGAATATCCATGATATCGCGCGGTAACGGTAGGCATGACATTTGTTTATCCCAAAGCACATTAATTCTTCATAACAAGAAAGTTCGAACTGTAGTATTATTATTCATAAAGAATAATAAAGTTTGATCTGTAGTGATATTATACCATAATAACAAAAAGGTTTGAACTGTAGTGTTACTATTCCTTAATAGTTTCAATATTTCTTCATAACAAGAAAGTTCGAACTCTAGAGTTTCAATATTTCTTCATAATAAGAATATTTGAAATCTGAATTGTGGGGTGGTTTCTATACCAGCATATATTTTAGAATAAAAACCACCCGTTCTATTATTTGGGGAATAGTTAGCTTCCTGGAAGGCTTAGATTTTTTTAAATTTTTACTTTATTTATTCAATCAATGGATTTTTTTTTATAACTGAGTTAGCTAAAAAATAAATATATACTTACGTTGTTTCAACATGCAACGAAAATGCAACCATAGTTCTTTAAACAAGACAGTCGTAAATAAATTGTATTTTATAATCACAGATGTTAAGACTGACAAAATAAAACATGTGGCTATTAAATTTACCCAATCCTGAAAAAGTTTCAGAATCAAATTTTAGAATGGTTTCCATTTAGTTTAAGAACCTACTCAGAAATACGTACTTTTATGTAGAAAGGTGATAAAAGAACCATAATAGTACTTCTTGTGAGTGAACAACGCTCTGATAATATTTTCACATCGAGGTAATGCACCGGTTTCGTATATGTGGTTAAATTTCCCATTCTCAACGAGTATGACAAGATATTTCGGTAATACATGATGTAAATTTCCTGTAGTAAAATATTAAATATTTGAGCGTAGACTTTGTTTCGCTGATATTCTTGTTTATAAGTAGGCAGTATAAATGGTACGTTAATAAAAGTACCATTCAATTAATATTTCCTTAATCATCAGCCAGATAGTCAAGTTTTTGTATATAACTAAGTTGAAGAAGTTAATAGATTGGTTTTTAAATGTAGGTATATTATATTATTAGTGCAACATTTGAGATAGCGTTATTTCATTAAAGGGAATATTACCCCGGATATTTGGTGTGGAACACCAACGTTTTCAGCTCTGGCCGCTCTTGCCTTTGCCTTTAGAAATGTACAGGTAAGTTAAAAAAATGAAGGGGTCTTCCATTGTTCGTGATAGATGTCAACAGAATAAACGACGGTTCATGATATGCAAACTTTTAATTTAAAATCATATTTACAGGAGACGAACAGGAATCAAAACTAACCCCATTTTGAGATTTACAACGGTTTTTATACAGAATTTAAAAAATGTAATATTGATTAACAAATGCTAATATCTGATTTATAAGCGTTAAAAACAATTATAATATAAGAAAAACAAGAAGTCGCGTACGCCCAAACATCCTGCCCACCTTAAAATGTGAATTTTAAAGTTAAGGCTCCAACGGAAGTTGACACAGTTTGGTGACCGGTCGTTGCAATTCCCTGTCCGTAGTCTTGACCGTGACGACGCGAACAATTTGATCGGCCCCTGGGTGGATTTTAATGATTCTGGCCATCTTCCATTTGGTTGGCGGTAACTCCTCCTTAAGTAGTACCAAATCTCCGATTTCTAGATTGCGAGTACTCTTCGTCCATTTTGGACGTTGTTGGAGTCGTGACAAGTACTCGGCTTGCCAAAGTCGCCAAAAGTGTTGTAATATCTGTTGTCCGAGCTGCCATCGGGAGAGACGGTTGATGTTGGTTGAAGTGAAATCGGGTTCTGGTATGGACGTCAAGGAGTCCCCAATCAGAAAATGTACCGGCGTCAAGACTGCTAGGTCGGATGGATCTGATGTCATTGGAGTCCGGGGACGGGAGTTTAGACATGCTTCTACTTGACATAGTAGTGTCTGCATCTCTTCGAGCGTCAGTCGTGTCTCCCCGATGACTCTCTTCAGGTGATATTTGACTGATTTTACGCCCGCATCCCAGAGGCCACCAAAATCAGAAGCTGCCGGGGGATTGAAATGCCAGATGGTTCCTTCGTCGCTCATCCATTGCGCTATGGTCTGGTCTTTGGTGATAGTTAAGACAACTCGGATAAATTCCTTAAGTTCCTTGTTGGCTCCAATGAAGTTCGTCCCGCAATCGCTATAGACGTCGGTGCATTTGCCTCGACGGGAGACGAAGCGTTTGAAGGCTGCCAAGAACGCAGCAGCTAACATGTCACTGACCAATTCGAGGTGCAGTGCATGGGTCGTGAAACCGGCGAATATGGCGATATAGCCTTTGAATGATCGGCATCCTCGTCCCTTCATGACTTTCAGATTGAACGCACCGGCGTAGTCGACTCCGGGGTTGACTCTAGGAGCTGGTAGATTGCCCATAAGTTGATTGATGGTTTTTTGCCTGTTGTCAGACACATCTCAAACACCTTTGGACATGGAAGCGAACAGCATCACGAAGCCCTATGATCCAGAACTTCGATTGTAATGACGCCATCATTAGTTGCGGCCCTCCATGTAGTGTTTTGGCATGTTCGGTGTTGATGATGAGATCAGTGAATGTACTTTTTCGAGGCAGGATGACTGGGTGAATTTGATCGATTGAGATTTTTGCATGTCGGATTCGTCCGCCAACTCTAAGGACACCGGTTGCGTCCAAGAATGGTGTCAGCCCCAGAATTTTGCTTTTTGTTGGTAGAGGTTTTTATCTTCCAGTTGTCGAATTTCTGCTCCGAAGTGAGCTGACTGAGTGACTTTTATCCAATGATTGAATGCGCGATCGTTCTCTTCCTTCGTTAACGGGACCAGTTCTCTTGTTTCCGGCCAGGTTTGGCTGTTGCGAAGATAACGTTGAATGTACCCGGTAACGTGAAGGAGCTTCGTTAATGATGAATATCGTTCTAAGAGACTGGTATCGCTCTTGGAATGCACAGCGATGACTGGTTTGATTCGCTCCTCAATTCTGCATTTGGGATACTCTTTAATGGGCGATTCATTGGTGTGGACTGGTTCAGTTTGTAGCCAATTTGGACCATGCCACCATAGAGGGTGCGTTAGAAGTTCCTTGGCGTCAATGCCCCGTGAGGCACAATCTGCGGGGTTGAGTTTACCCGGAACGTGATGCCACTGGATAACGGGTTGTATGTTTTGAACTTCTGACACCCGGTTTGCGATGAATGTCTTCCATCGTTGAGGACGTGAGGCCAGCCAGGACAGTACGATGCGGATATCTTCAATGCCGGTTAGATCTTTTCGGAAGGTATGCCATTTGTGAACGATCGTCGATGGTAACTCTTCATCCCAGGTAACCTTGATTTGCCACATCTCTTGCAGCAGGATTTTCGCTCTGATCAGGATTGGAGACAAGAGACCTAAGGGATCGAAAACCTGGGCGGTATCAGACAGGATGGTGCGTTTAGTAACGACTTCTCTGGAATTCGGTAATGTCAGAACAAATGATAGGACGTCTATTGCCAGTGTCCATTGTATTTAAGGGAACCAGGATTTCCCTCTGCTCCGAAGGTATTATTTCCATGACGGCTGGATCGTTTGACGCCCATTTCCGCAATGTAGTTTTATGGCGCTGATTGTATTGGTTGCGCCTGAAAGGAGGTCGTCCATGTAGAAATCGTCTGTGAGGACTTGAGAAGCCAACGGATACTTTGACTCTACGTCTTTAGATAACTGTTGTAAGACCTTAGTAGCCAAATAGGGTGCTGACGCTGTCTCGTATGTCACCGTAAATAGTTGATAATCTTCGATCGGATCTTCCTTTCGATGTCTCCATAGTATTCGTTGGTAGCGGAGGTCTTCGTTGTGAATTAAGATTTGGCGATACATTTTCTCGATATCGGCCATCAGTGCGACTGCGTGGCTTCGAAATCTGATGAGTAGGTTTACGAGATCTAACTGTAGTTTTGGACGTACGAGGAGGATGTTGTTCAGAGAGACTCCGTTGGAGGTTTTAGAGGACCCGTCAAATACGACTCTTAGTTTTGTTGACGAACTTGATTCCTTGAAGACTGCATGGTGCGGTAAATGGTAGGTGTTATCTGCGAGTCTGCTTTCGGTGGAAACGAGCTCCATGTGACGCAGATGGATATATTCTTCCATGAATCTTCGGTATTTCTCGTAGTTCGTCGGTTTAGCTTCTAAACGGCGTTCAACGTATTTGAATCTTGGTAATGCTATACACCTAGATTCACCGAGTGGCTCGGGACTCTCCTTGATTGGAAGTCTGACAACGTACATTTCGGCTGAATGTGTCTTCAAACTTCTGTTCGCACTGGATCTCGGTAGATGTGAAATTGGCCTGATCTGTTAGTTCTTCGATTTCCCAGAACCTGGCGAGTTGGGTTTCAAGCTGGCAATGATGAACTTTAATTGACGATGTGGTACTGTTCCAGTCTTGGGTTCCGGTGGTCCCCGCTACCACCCAACCAAAGACGGTCTTGAACGCTCCAGGTACTCCAGATCTTCCCATTAGTTTACCATCTCGAATGAGGTCTAGGAAAACGTTTGCTCCAAGAAGTATATCGACTGAGCCTGGAATGTTGAACGTTGGATCTGCAAGTTGTAGTCGCTTGATGCGCGACCAGTTTCGAGTATTGACGGTGAAATTCGGAAGCCTTTCCGTGACGTCTTTAAGGATCAGGACTTCAATTGTTGCCTTGAAGGTGGGATCGCTACTGGAACTGATGGACAGCGTTGCGCCGCCTCTAGATTGGCTGAGACTGGTCGCACCAATTCCGCCTATCGTCAGGGTCTGATGAGTTCGTCTGACTTGTAACTTTTGCATGAACTGTTCGGAAATAAAACTCGCTTGCGAGCCAGAGTCGATCAGCGCCGCTCTGCTAGGCCAGATGGAACCGTTACCACCCCAGACCTGAATGATTGCTGTCGGCAGTATAACTTTAGAAGGCTCGATATGCTGGCGGGATACATGTGCAAGGACTTCGCTTCTCGAGTTTTCACGGGACGTGGAATCCATCTCATGGGAATCTTGATGCAAAAGAGTGTTATACCTCGCCTTGCATTTTCGACAGTTACCGGATTTGCAGTTGTGGCTGACGTGGTCGTTTCTGAGGCAGTTGAAGCAAAGTGAGTGCGATTTGACTAAATTCCATTGAGCTTCATGCGTAGCCTTCAGCAAGGATGGGCGAGTCAGTGCAGGTCGAGCATGCGTTGTCTCGTATGGAACCGTGATGTGATACCGGATTTTTCCTGGGAAATGGCGTTGATGCTTGTTTGCTTCTGGTTTCTCTCGATGTGGATTGGGAAGCGGCGAAGGCTCGAGCTCTCTGTTGTTAATTCCTCATACGTAGGTCTCGTAGTACCTGTCAGCGATAGCTCCCATTGTCTTCTAGACTCGTTATCGAGTTTTTCTCCAATTACATAAATGAGTACGGCATTCCAGTGTTGGACGGGCTCTTGCAGAACTTTCAGAGAGCGAATACACTCTGCCGTCGTGTCAATCAAGCGTCTTAGCGAAGCAGCTGATTCGTCTCTGACAGAAGCTTGATTAAGTAGTCGTTTGATGTGAGCGTTGACGATCTCTCGAGTGTTGTTGAACCGATTGAGAAGAATATCCCATGCCTCGGCGTAGTTTCCATCCGTGACTGGGATTGCGTGGATAAGCATAGCTGCCTCACCGCGTAGAGATGTTTTGAGGTACTGAAACTTCTGGGCACTTGATAGAGTTCCATTGTTATGAACCGTGGCCGTAAAGAGATCATGGAACGGGAACCAGTCTATGTAGTTTCCTCCGAAGACTGGAAGCTCTAGTTTCGGTAGCTTAATATCAGCTGTCGGTAGACTACTTGGTACGGTTGGCACTTGAATATTGAGCGTTTTCCATACGGGTGACGAGAGCATTGAAGTCATCTACTGGGCAGTTGGTACTGATGTACTGTTGCACTGTTTCCAAATCGGCGGCTAATGCATCGGCTTTCTTTTTGTACGTTGCCACTGCGACTGGTGTGATGGGCATGGTGGCATGTTTCGTGATGACCGCCTCGAACCTGGTAATCTGACCCTTGATCGATCGTCTGCGAGCTGTATGATGATCCATACCGATTGATAATGGAGGTTACGCACTTGAATCGGACTCTGAATGGTGACACTACTTCCCACGAAGAATGGATACTGGTAACGGCAAGGAATTTGGAAACCTCAACTAATTACCGCGACTGTATCCGGCTCGTCGGACCAAAAATATGTTCATGATAGATGTCAACAGAATAAACGACGGTTCATGATATACACACTTTTAATTTAAAATCATATTTACAGGAGACGAACAGGAATCAAAACTAACCCCTTTTTGAGATTTACAACGGTTTTTATACAGATTTTAAAAAATTTAATATTGATTAAGAAATGCTAATATCGGATTGATAAGCGTTAAAAACAATTATGATATAAGAAAAACAAGAAGTCATGTACGCTCAAACATCCATAAATATTTCTTTGCAGGTTATATCCTTTTAAAGGGGTTTTCTCCCGAGTTATTCGATATCCCATGTTATAAAAAGTTTAAAAACTTGTACAGGGTAATGGCGAGGGGCAGATCACTTTGTTACCGGGTGTCCTAATAATCATGATTAAAAATGTAATCGTTATTTAATCATTTTTAATCTTTGTACAGCCAAAGCTGCAGATTTAATTTTAATATAATAATAATCATTGGAGTTATCTGCCCCTCGGGTAATGGTAATAGTGAGCTGCTAGCCACCACTTTCCTATACGCATTTTAGCGTATGGCGGTGCTGATTGATAAAATAGGTCATGATAAAAGTTTTGAAAACTATTTCATCTCTTTTTACTCAAAAGGGAGAAATCACTCTATCCTGTAGAATGATTGTAGGAACATTTGAAGAGTTTTCCAAAATCACCACCTACAATGACTGCTAGGGAAGCGAGAATGGAGGTCATGTTTTGGAGTGAAACAAATCTATAGAAACACATAAATGTTTTATTATTCTGACCTAACATTGAAATAGAATGGTTTTGGAAAGGTAATAGTGTTCTTTATCGTTAACAGCATTGGTAATAAAACAAAGTGTAACGCAATTACGCAACACAAATACGTACCTTTCTTTGCATCATATTATACATATAGCCTCCAATTTCCGGCACAATATTGAATCTTTATTAATAATAAAAAATAATTTAATAGACATTTCCGCAATTGAACTCTAGGTGGTATTTCTGATTCACCAGGTGTCATCTCCCGTTGAATATTTGAAATATACTCACGTTTTTATTAATAAATACATTTACTTATAGACCACGCGTTAAAAGAGGATGTATATAGTCCACCAGAGATGGGCACTTGTTTTTCCTATCTATCTTTTTATATCATCAAGATGGCGCCAATATCACTATCACGATCAATTTTTTTATACTAAGTCCACTTTTAAAGACGAATTAGTTAGCAACCAAATATAACCAACTAATGGGCAGTGAATTAAGCGGTGTAAACAGCAAACGTTGGTTCGCCTTTTGGTGGACCAACACTCTAAGAAATAAGGGTGTTTAAAAGGTGTTAAGAAAGTGTTACACCTCGTTCGCTCCGTTTTTACACCTAAAAAAGGGTGTTACTTTTAAAGGTGTAAAAACAGTGTGACTTAACACTAAACAAATGTTTCAATAAGATAGACATTCCAAGAAATTGGGGTTTGTTTCACACCGTTATAACACATTTTAAACACAATTCGAGATCGAACCCCGTTTCAACACCCTCACCACACAATTAAAATTTGTGAAACAAAATATATCCAATAACATATAATAAAGCACCTTCAAAATTGTGTAAACGCGTTAAATAACATCTTTAGAAGTGTTAATACGCCCTTTATTAGAGCTAAATACCCCCTTAAAAGATGTCAATACGCATTTTTAAGAGTTAAATCACATCTTTAGAAATGCTAATACGCTCGGGAAGTTTTTAAAGGACGTATTTACACCTAAAAAAATGTGATTTAACTCTTTTTAAAGGTGTTTTATAACTTTTGAAATGGGCTTTGAACTCCTTCAGACGTGAAATTTTACTCTTTAAATGGGCATACGAGTTTGGGTGGAAAGGCGTGAACAGTGTAAGTTGACTTGGTCCATCGGATATGAAAAATACTGAAATTGGGGCTATTGTTTTATTCGAAGCGTAGTAGTAGCTTTCCATAAGAAAGGGTTAATATTTAGAGCCCTTTTGCACCAAAAAAAACCATTGGTGTCGTCGTATTATTCAGCACTTAATTTTCTATGAAAGGTAAGCGGTGTGCGTTGTCGTATAGCCGTTGTTCATTGGACTTTCTCTAAATGTCTACGAAGCCGTTAAATATTTATTGTAAGTCAATTGATACGTAATTTCGTGGTACCCGTTTGAATCCTCGGCTACCCATACATTTGGGCCCTTGATTTCTCAGAATTTATCATTTATATTTAGAAATGACACATCAAATGGTAGCAGGACCGCGTTATTTAATTGAACAAATAAAATAATACGGAGATGACTTGGGCCTAGGGTTGTTCTTTGGGTATTAGCCTAACCGAGGGGCTAACCACTCTTAGAAAGTCTGTACACCGGACTACGCTTAGATTACCACTGCCAAAGGCAGGGACTTCAAAGATTACGCGTAGTCCCATTAGTACAGTCAAAGGTACAGCTCTGTACACCGATTACGCGGAGTGATCAGCCCCTCGAGCCTAACTAATTATTATTATTATTATTATTATTATTATTATTATTATTATTATTATTATTATTATTATTAAGGTAGGTAATGAAAAACATTCGCAATTTCAATTTGGGAAACAGTGCCCCAGATATTGGGTCATAATTTATATATCGGGGCCGTGATGGAACTAATATTATGGCTTGGACGGCTTGTTTCCATATGGACATATTTCGAGGTTCTTAATATGTCCTTGGAAGAGTTGGAGAACCATGTAAAAGCGTAATGGTGTTTTGTTTTAACATTGCTCTCGCCTCCCTCAATTACAATTATTGGAATTTCTACTTCACGACGTCATATTCATTTAATCGATATCCTGCCATAACCAGTGGTGGCACCAGGGGGCATCAAACTTCTTCTAGGGGGCTCAAAAATTCTTCTATTGGAGCCCAAAAATGTTTTTAACAATGACCACTCTTTTGGGGTTAACTATATAGTTTATTTTTAGAAACAAAACTCGACTTCACTATTTCGTATTTGTAATACAATTTATACGCTTTTTCAATGTAAATGTTCGTCATCGTGTACACTGCTTTATCGCGAAAAAACTAAGCTAATATTGAGCAGCCCGTAAAGATCTATACTTCGTATGAAACAATTTAGTTCCCATTTAAAATACATGTTCGATAAGTCTTAGTTTCTGTACAGCCTTGTATATACATACTTTGGCAGCAGGCTCGGAAATAAGGAATGTTTTTGGATTTTTTTTTATACTTAGCCTACCTACCCCAAAAACCTTGCATCGTCACTGGCCATAGCTTTAACGCTAATATATGTACTATCAGAAGTTTATAGTAAATATATCTTACGAGAGAAGTAGCCAGCTAGACCATTTTAGTTTTAGAAACTCACTATATGATGAATTTCAGCCGAAGTGTGTTTCAAGACTGCTAGTTTTAGTATACTTACTTAAAAGGAAGTGAATCGATTATGTAATTGTACATAAAGGTTTCCGCTATCAAAACATTGTCACAAGCATGTCCACTTAATTTGCAAAAAAGAAACTTCTGAAATAATTTTATGAAAAATATTATATTTACGTTCAAATATTAACTTAACGTGCATAGAATATTCATATTCCATTCCTTCGCACCGATAATTGATTTAAACGGGTTGAATTCATCTGATTATACCACCTCTCGGAAAATTCCACTATTGCTCAAATATACAAATACATAAATTATGGCCGAGGAAGAGTTTAATAAATTTTCCAAAATGTTTTCCATATCGACGTACGTTTTAACCTTAGACCAAGAAACAGTCTAAGTTTTAACTTTCTTATAGTGTAGAATTTTTTCTATCGTCGCTTGAAAACCAAATCTACGTAACTTTATATAAAATACCGAAAAAGATACGGGGATTTGGCTTTCAGGAGACGAAATATATCTCGTGTTATAATTTGGGTTTTAAAATTGGGACTTCATTATGTTCAAGTCAGTTCCTATAAAGTTTTAGTATTGGTCCAAATAGAATCCGTTAATATATACATTTTGTACGATTTTTATCGTAATAAAGTGTCTTTTTATACAAAACCATACGTCGCGTTTTGAAATTAGGGAAACAAATATTAAAAGGTTTTAAATCACAGTTTCTTTCTGGTTCTTTTATCTTTTGAACTGCCGGTTTTGGCATACATTTATTTAAAATTATTATTTATAAGACATTTTTCAAAGTCATACCTTTGTAACTCCAACATTTATCGTGGTATTCCATAAAATATTATTCATAATTTTACATGTATATGAAATTGGAATTGTAATTATCTAGTCTGTAATGGAATATAAAAAAATTACACCTGAATATTTTAAATTGCGCATATGAACGTGTTTTTATTCTATAATATTTATCAATAAGCGTAAGGTGTTTCAAAATTAAAATTATTACACCTGAAATCTTAAAGTTATCAAAAAATATATACAGTTAAGTATATAGGGCAGATTTCCAAAGAAAGATATAGCTAGAATACCAAAAAATGTCATGCTCTTCTATTATTATTATTATTAATATATTGATGTCTAGTTTACAAGTTTGCAGGTTACAATAACATACCATATCCACTCTTGTGACTCCTGGCCACATCACCACAAATGCTCGTGCGCTGAGGGTTTGTGTACATTATACAACTGAGAAATTTCATACATGACTTAAATGAACCCCATTTACAGAATAATTTAAAACGCGAATACATCAAAAATACTTTTAGAGTTAACTGAAATTATTCAGATGCTGAACTTAAAAAAATTTTAGTAATCAATAATATTCGAAAATCAATGACCAGTATTCAAAAGTAATCAGGGAATCATGTGTAAACATCGGTATACACTGGTACTAGAGATAAAAAAAGTAATAAAAGATAAATAATAATAATCACCGTAAGTATTTTTGATAGTCTCAACATAATCATTTTCCTTAAGTATAATTAAATACATTCTTAAATATTGTTTTTTTTTAAAGCAACATAATCTCTTTTACGCACCAAAAACTGGACTTCACCCTGCATACTTCCGTTACTACGTTTAGGTCTTTAGGAATAATTATTACAGAAATAAATTACTTAAGTTTGCTTGCTTCTTGTTTCAAAGAAAAGATTTAAATAAGTTTTGCTTTCTACTCAGCTACAGATTGTAGGTGGTAATTTTGGGAAAATATTCTGCTAAAATGATTTTCCCCAAACGTAGCTATGTCCAAATTTGAGTGTGAAATCTTACTCATTTATAGAATAAATTTGTAAACACAGTATTGATTAAAATATAATCACGCTAAGAAAACTCTTTTCGAGTAGACTACCTTATTTACATACTCAAAATCGACTTTCGGGCGATTTAGAAAACACCAAAAATAAGAAACAAATATTAACAAGGTATAAAGAAACTAAGTTGCCCAATAATCGATTTTTACGGTCATGCTTTGTTCAAAACAAACACTGGGATAAACTTTAGGGACAAGGTCCATTTTTTTACATGATCAGACTTTTCATACCACAAAATATCCACAAGAATAAATAGGAAATTTTTCTTTCATTTCTTGTATATCCATATCCGAATATTAAATTGTATAATTGTCGCGAATACTATCCATAAATAAACAGTTAATCGAATTTTTTATGATTAATTGAAATTTTGGTGGTTAATGTATCCGTTTCCCCGAGCCCTAAGTAGAAAAATCTTTAACAATGTGAACGAAAGTGTTGCCAAAATTAGACAATTTTAACGTTAGTTTCTACTTTATCAGAAGTTAATGAATACACTTCAGTTAATATTTGATAATCTAGCTGACTATTCCGGTTATGTTTTAAATAAAAATACTGCATCGTTGTAATATCAACATTTAAAAATGCCCAAAGCGTTATGAAGCTATATAATTATCACGGAACTAGTGTAAAATTAAAACTAAATCAACCTCACAAACAATAAATTTAAATTTCCTAACCTCTCCCTGGAATTTGGTCTTACTTTTTAATTCGACCGATCTGTCGAAGGCCTTCTTTAATCCAAAATGTTACCTACGATTTTATTATTTAAATCCCAGTGGATTTAAGAAATTGGATAAGTTAAATTTTCATTTCTTTCTAAACCACTATTAAATTGTTACTGAACAACGATACAGTGACGATTGTAATTGTGTGTTGGAAAATTCATATCATTAGGTAAGATAACAAAATTGTCTTAATATTTTTACAACAGATGAAAAATATTCATTAGATTCATCCGCTACCTTTTTGGTTGGTCTTTAGTTGCATAAATATTATGTTTATATTTAATTTTAACTATAGATTTACGTTTTTAAACCATCAATTTAATATTCATCAATTTTCTGTTTAAAAAAGTTAATGTACGATATATATCCCCCTTTAATTTTTATACTAATCTATTTTTCGTATGAAATTTTGAAATTTGTTTTAGCCTGTTAAAATTACGTATGCCACTTAGAAAAAACCAAAGGCGTTAGCAGTTATTTCAATATTAGAGGTAATATATACTAAGCAGACGACGAGTCAAGTTTTAAAGTTCTCACGTAAGTGACTTCACCGAATAATTCAATTTCAAATAGTTGGATATAATAAAAACATTGTAAACAGAGAAATAAAGGTGCGTATTGAGCGCCAAAGTCTAAATTATCATTACTTCTCTTGAGGAGGATATGCTACATTATTTCTCTTTATATCAACGGTTTGAAAAACGCCTTAGTGATAACCCAGCGTTTTAAAAATGAAAAATCTATAAAAAATAAAAAAATTTCGTTTCGACATAATTTAATATAGATACAGAAAATTATAAAAGTTGGATTTCGAACCCTTAATTTTCCACAATTTCCGCTTGAAGGGCGAACTTTAAAACTTGAAATGACGTCCATACCAAATAGTAAACGTTAATTATAACGTTAATTAATTATATTTTTAAACGCATTTTAAAAGAGCGATTTTTACATTTGTTTATAAACCGAGGAAAGTCTGCTGAGCTAGAGTACAAAATTATAATGGATCTGAGTAGCAAATTAAGTTACTTTTTCCCCGCTTTGTAGGGGAAGGGACTGGAGTTTAAAACAATAAAAATATCCGTTTCTATTATAGTTTGAAACACGATTCATAAATAAAGGCATTCGATAGTAAATGTAAATTCACCCATTTTTCATTTGCTTATACGGCAAAATCAATAATCCTTTAATTTCGATTTATTTACGGTATTGTTCGTTGCATTGTTAATATTTTATGAAGGAGAAATAGACTGAAGTCCATAATTAAATGTCGGTGGAAAATACAACAAAAAAGGTGGGGGAATGAAACACGTAGAAACTACTTTGATATAAAGTGTAAAAGTGTAGCTGAAATATTTTCCATTGTTATGCTAAAGGCGTTTAAATTTTATTTTCTGAAAATATATACCCTAATAACTTGGGAAAAGCTCAGATTGTATTGGATTTCAGATATACGATATGCATAGTTTGCACACCCATTAAAAGTCGCTCGATGACTTGGGTGGTGCCTTGGGCATTAGCCTAGCTGATTATAATTAGTACCAAAGGGAAACCTACCTCAAATTCAAGTGACATTGCTGACGCGTTTTGAATTTTGGTTAATGTTAATGATGTGGTATTTTGTATTATGTTAGGGAAATGTTCCAAGTTTAATATGTTAGTAAGTTGGCTTTTATAAAAATATATAAATAAAATTAAGTTAATAATAATGCAGTTTCAAAGTTCGAATGTTGATGCTAGTGGTATGAATAGTTACGGTCTGTTTGCAAATCTCCTATGATGTCCCGAGTGACGTAGAATTAACGTCATAGAGAATCAAATTAGCCTCACAAGTGAGTAAAATACTAATTATCAGACCTTCGACTTGAGTACGGCCACTTGCACGCTCTCACTGTGGCGACAAGGGAAAGATAATTGGCAATATAATAAAGTAACGTGGCCTTCTTGTTTTGATGGGAAAGGCAACCTTCCTTAGCTTTCCCACCAAAGAGCCTATGAATTCATCCGTAGGCTTTAACTGTACTATTTCGTTATCCCATTTTAACAAGTTGAGCAAGCATATCTGACTTTATAATATCGCCTATTAAGGAGTAGCCAGGATTTAGGTTCGTACAACCGTATTCATCAAATACGTGTGGTCTGTCATTTTAGAAACGACTCTCAGTAAACATTTAACACTTTACAAAACCATTCTATAGACATTTCTATAAAACGGTTTTATAGAATGTTAGTAGAAAAATTGTGAAAAAATCTTTGGAATATTTAGTAAAGATTTCATAGATTGTCTTTAGCAAATTGGTAATTTTTCTAAAAATATGTTTTTAGAATATCTTAAGTTTAAGATGTTTCTTTTTCCATAGAATAGTTTCTATAAAAATATTGAAAATTTTCTTTAGCTCGTAAAGAATCTACATTATAAAACTCTAAGACCCTTTCGTCGAATTTTTCCCCAACTTTCATTCGTGACTAACGTTACATCGCCGAAGGTATACCTAGCGCGGGAAGTTTGAATTAGACAATTTCGTTCGATATGCTAGAATAGGATAATAATTGGCGGGTGGCGGGTAGTTTGAATTAGACAATTTCTTTCGATATGCTAGAATAGGATTATAATATTTCTTTTTATAAAATAACCTTGGCCATCTTGTTGAAATGTTGGGTAAATTGGAACAATAGCCCCGCCACTCCCTTTGCCACCCTTTCTCGACCCCCCTTAAAGTACTTTTTAAGGAGATTCCAATTCGCCACCGAAAACTACAGCTGCGCCACCTAGTCACACTGCCTAGAACTATATTTGGGTGATACGGGTAATGGCGTTATGCGAAAATGCGCGTTTTATAACATCAATTAAAACATTTTACCAGAAATTTACTAACGATTTTAGCTTTTTTTTTAAAGCGTGTTCTAATGTTTTGTATTAACAAAGGTGTATATACGACATTTATTTATTAATTTTGAACTGTCAATAGGTATTGAATTCGTAAATATAAGTATAAATATTCGAGTTTAATAACACTATGAGTAGGCCTTGGAGAATTCATACAAGGGATCAGTTTGAAAGCTAGTTTTAAAGGTATGTAGGAAATTTATTATTATCTTCACATTAGAACAAGCCCAGATTGTTCTAATTTCATAGACTAGTAGCTTCAGCATTTTGTATAATGTATAATGTATTTTAAATAATTTTATTTGGTATATTAGTGAATCGCTCCATGCTTGAAATTTTTAAGTATATTGGAGAGTAGTCTACTCTTGATCCATAGAATAAGGTGTGCGGATTGCCAAAACAAAAGTTAAAATTTGAAGTTGGTGATGGAAAACACAGCATTGAAAGGTCCATTGTTCATGCAATAGTGGGTAAATATATTTTTTATTAAAACCCAATTCTTTAATGTAACCTGTTTTATTTATTATTCTAGAAATTCAGGCTTTTGCAAACATGCAGTAAATTGCTGGTCTATTTTATATATAAAGATACTGAGAGCTATCCCAACTTTCTGACTTTAGAAGTGGGGTAAAAATGAAGGAAAAGAACTAACTGTGCCTTTGGTATTGTACGGTAATAAAATGGTTAGAGTTGCGAGGGTTAAATTTGCCTGGCTCAAAAAGGTTTATGTATTCTTATTTGGTCACTTAGTTAGTCTCAAAAATTTATTTCTAGCTTTTAGTCGGGATGAAATATTTGTGGAGAGTCCATTTGTAGCAAAGATAATATCAATTGAAGAGGCAGTGGCACAAAATAACTAAGTTGGAAAGGAAGGAATCTACTGGATAACGACTGTAGAGGCTACTATGGAAAAATTCAGCTAGGCCTTTTCATTTTTTTGTCTATTCTCTCAAGGGCTATTTTTAATTGATATTAAGAGAGACTGACAATATTTGAAGAAAACGTTGTCCAAATATATAATTTTTATTTTAGATTTTAGTTAAAGAAAAGTTATAATTAAATTTACAATTCTAGTCAAGGAAAGTTATATTTTTAATATGTTAAATTAGTTCCTATTTTAAATTTTGGCCAATTAGTATTTGTAGATAACAAATGAACTGAACTATTTATGTTATGAATTTTCTACTCAAAGCCATGTTAACTAAAATGGCAAAAACAAATGTATTATAGAATTAATTCAAAGTTAAAAGCAATTAAATTCATTGAAGAAACCACTTAATTAGAAATTACAATAGAAGTTAATAAAATGTTAAGATACGCAAAAAAGTATTAAAAATAAAAACCATTTGAATTTACAGTATTATTTTTAATCATATTGGGATCTGCGGCAATAGCTCGAAATGTTATTAATCAACTCGAAAACTCATACCGAACCATCAGGGTGGCAAAGATAGGAAAATTGGGGTCCAATACAAAATAGAAAAATATGCCCTTTTAACGCATAATTTTGTGGGCCTCAATGTAATATTTTCCAGCGATAATGACAATCGAACGGCTTGACCTAAAATTAATTTAATTCATTAGCATTTCCTTATTTTGCAGTATATAATAAAACAGATCACCTTTAAAACGATTCACAAAACGTAGGGTCCTCTCTTTTCATTTAGTTACATTGGATTTGTAATAAGTCTACATGGTAAATTATTGCTTGGAATGGCACTGCATTTCATGCGTCTCTTGAATTATCTTCATCTAAATGACAGTTATTATCATATATATTTAATAATATTAACTTTAAAATCAGTAATAACAAGTAAAATTTGTGTCTCACCATCTCTTTCTAAAAAGTCTTTATCTTTAAAATGGGCGCTGCAAATCTGTGCCCACTAACTAGGCATCTTCCCTGATTTTATATTAGTTAACCACACATTAAAAAGATTTTTGCATTTCGGAAAATTGTGAAACGATAACTCCAACGTTCTTTTCTCACCATTTACTCGAATTGTAATATTTTTAAGGGCAGTATTACTACAGAAAGGTACTTCGCAATTTATGCCACCTCTGCGCCTACAATCCGCCATATTAATCGTTTGTTTTGATCAACAAAGTACGCAGACAAACCAAGCTGCAGGGGTAGCGGCTGTGGCGCCGCCTATACCCGTTTCGCTAGCGAATAGTGCAAAAATTATTCCCCGCAAAGCATTATTTAAAAAGTTAATTAAAAATTGCCCAAAGACTATACATTGGCGCCTGACGACGCCGCGCACGGGATTCGCTCGAGCGCTGGGGGGCCGGACCGGTACCCCCCAGCCCCGCTCTTATAATCATCATGGGTTCAAGTATTAATTCCCGAAAAATAATGTTTCGCATTAAAAACAAAAGGATTACAATAATGAAAAAGCTTTAACCGCAATTTATTATTTAGAAAGATATGATAAATGTAACATTGTTACTTGCCATCAATTTTTACCACGGAAAATACGACATATTTCGAGATTTCGTACGTGTAAACTAAAAGTAAAACTGGACTCGTAATCGAAGTATTGGTGCCTCACGGCGCCGCGCACTAACTTCGCTCGAGCGCTGGGGGCGCGCGGCGCCACCCCAGCCCTATTCTTGCCAAATGCGTATCCAGGATTATATTTCAGGGGGGGTTTTGAAGAAAAATTTCAAGGGGGGGGGTGCTGACGGAAGTTTCACTGATTTTTATTAGGCACCCCTCCCCCGTCATCAGCATTTCGGGGGGGGGGTTGAACACCCAAACCCCCCCTTAAATACGCCCTTGATTCTTGCTAATCAAGCTGTGCCATCTATAACGCGACCTAGAGGACAGTACCTAGTATAGTCTCTTGTGGTACGAATTAAACAAGGAAGAGCGACTGAGAGATGAATCGATCCCACACGAAGGAGTTTTCACTCCTCCTGGATGCATATATTAACCCCACCTACGGACATCGTTTCCAGTGATATCGTACTTAGTATCTAGCGAATTGAATTCGCCGTAAAAAAAAACATTTTGGACACTTTTTAAAAATTTGGTAGTATCTTGCCGTTAAATGTAATTCGTCATCAGTCCTACCTTATCCAACACGTGCAAAAATCTCGTATTTCCCGAGAAAATCTCAAAATATGACGTATTTTAAGAGGTAAAAATTGCTGGCAAGTAACAATTTTATATTTATCATATCTTTCTAAATAATAAATAGCGGTTAAACTTTTTGGATTACTGTAATCCTTGACAAATAATACACCTTAAAAAAATAATCAAAAACCATCCTTGACAAATAATGCACCTTAAAAAATAAATAAAAACCAAAAGTACCTATTGTTAAAAATAGCCTTAGAATATTCCGAACTTGCGGAACTACGCGAAGACCCGGTGTCGGGCATGGTTACTTGGTTAGCAGAAAATGAATCCGTTTTGTGAAATGTTTCTTTCCTATCTGTATAGTAGCCCACCGTCATTTTAATCCTTTAATAAAAGCTTTGTTTCGGTCACCGTCATTTTTATCCTTAGACAGTAGACCAGTACATTGTGGTCCTACTGGCGCCATTACCACTCCCAACAAATAAAGAAAGGTCGATTTCCGAAAGGGCAAAAACGGCGCGATGGCGAGCTTTCTTCGCCGCGGCAACGTGTTTCTTCTGTTGTTGCGGCGGATGAAGAAAATCTAAACATTTTAATCGCTTCAAAATCGACGATATATTGATTTTCATTATATCTCAATCTATAGCCTGGGCTTCTATGCCTATTTGTAAAGTATTTTTACAATTTTTGTGAATAATGAAGCGTAGCAAAGCTATTAATTGTAGTCTAATGTTCTATACGTGTGTGTTTTTGTTATCGATTTTTCACGTTCATTCAGCATATTGGACTAGCAAGCTAGCTAGCTTAAAATATTACCGGTCCATTGGACTAGCAAACTAGCTAGCTTAAAATATTACCAGTACATTGGACTAGCAAACTAGCTAGCTTAAAATATTACCGGTACATTGGACTAGCAAACTAGCTAGCTTAAAATATTACCGGTACATTGGACTAGCAAACTAGCTAGCTTAAAATATTACCAGTACATTGGACTAGCAAACTAGCTAGCTTAAAATATTACCGGTACATTGGACTAGCAAACTAGCTAGCTTAAAATATTACCGGTACATTGAACTAGCAAACTAGCAACAGTTCGTTGGAAATTAGGAAACCGAGACCTTTTTAGAAGTGAAGAGAAGCACATTTACCTTTTTACACTAAATCGTTCCTGTCATTTCAAACATTCAATCTTCGTTTAATTTAAATTTAGAAAATCATAAATTAAAAGAAACCAAAAAGTTAATTTGTTTACCAAAAGCCTCTTCGTTGCTCGGAGAAACCACGTTTGGGGAAAGACAACGAGCGGGAAGCCGTGCCAGCCAGAGTAAAAATTGTAAAAGTTGTGCCTAAATCTCGAGGGAGTACAAATCTTACACGCAACTCAACTCTGCGAATTTCTACTTTGACACTTACAAAGGTTTTAACGTGAGTGAAGAAAAATGCTTTACTACGCGCGCTAGTGGAATTTAAGCTCAAGCTGGAACCATTACAATACTGGCCATTTAACTTCATTGTCGATCTTGTTGAGATATTGATGCTACCGGTCTCCAACCTAATTGACTAAAGAATAAGGCCCACTAAGAAATCTTTGCGGGCTCACTGTGGTGCAATAGCAAGCGTCACTGGTGATTTTATTCCGCTCTTAACCCTTCGGGTCAGAGGTCGCCACTTTCGGAGAATTCTGAAGGTGGACAACGCGAGCGAGGATGAGTCATCTGTGCAGCGACGGCCCCAAAACTCTTAGAAGTAAAGGGAAAGGTTTGTTACTGACAAACCCTACATTTACGAATGCAAATGTAGGTTTTACACACTCCCACCCAAAAATTAGTCGTTAAGGTGGTTCATAGCGTCGGGAAAGTGCTCGTCACCGCTATCGAGGGAAGAGACGTCGTTATAACTCCCTGCATCATAGGGACAGCCACCGAAGCAGACACCCTCGGAGCTACCGTTCCCACGGTACACCCCTGGAAGACATCGCTTTACCCCAAGTATCTGCTGCTGGGGCCACCGGGTGGCAATGAAATAGGTCAGCAGGCCACCGTCCATCTTAGTAGCTACGGTCCTCGACATCCTTTGAAGGGGTGTATGCTTTGCCTCAATGGATCCCAGTGAAGCTGCTGCGAAGTGGGTGGCCTGCCCCCTTGATCCTCACATCTAACAACGGAATAAAGCACATCAAGATTGCGCCATACTATCCACAATCCAACGGCCAAGCCGCAAGAACGGTGCGTACCGTCAAGGAAGAAACAACGTCGCGATCCCATGGAACGCAGAAACAAAGACTATCTTCTATTATAATGCGCTATAGACGTACGCCCTTTACATGTGGAAAATCCCCTGCTGAGCTCATGCTCGGGAGAAACATTATCACTCGCATCGATCTCAGCCATCCTCGAAATCAACTTGATCATGCCGAAACCACAACAAGTGAAACCAAATTCCAAGTAGCAGATCAAGTATTCATCAGAAAAAATATTCTTGAGGCCCGAAATGGATCCCTGGGATTGTCAACAAGAGAATCGGCAAGGCGATGTATGAAGTAACCGGTGAGAACAAGACGATGCGCAAGCATCAGAATCAACTAAAGCAGCAACACAAAGAGTCCGATGACCTTACGAATACAGGGGCAACGTCAGACCTGCAAGCCTCATCACATTGTGACAATGACAAGTTTCCTACTCCACCGATCCTGGTTACAATTGCTAAAAGATGGCGTGAATGCGCAATAATCTTCAGCCAAAATTACGCAATAAGTTAGACCCCCATTAAACAGTGTTACAAGCTTTTGAATGCAGATTGTAGTGATGCTTAGGGGGGTCTACAGCGCTCTCACCCCTTCTACACCGTCTCTTCCTCTTGGGACGAGAGAGGGTTTCCTACCGGTTTTGTCACACGGAGGGCCATCTCCTTGCCATGGCGGGGTGAAAGTCTTTAGCTGGGACACGTGCGTTACTCCTATGAAATCACCGGAGTTTGGGAACCCCAGCCAATATGTCAAAGGAGTGGTCCTTTCCTGCACTACAAACGGCCACTCAAACTTATCTTCCAACGAAGCTGTGATACCACGGCTCGCCTCAGAAAGTTTTGCACTATACGAGGTCTCCGCATTTGTAGAAACAGCTCGATGACGCAGTTTTTGCGTGAGCTTCGAATCCTGTAAATGCAAGCGTGCATGATCGATTGCAGCCTAATTCTTAGTTTCTCGGCGTACGTACCTCCGCTTCGATTGCCAGAAGTATTTTCTGGTATCGACTCCCAATCCAGGGGTGCGCGAAGCTCTCGGCCTGAGTTCAAAGCGGCGGGAGAATACCCTATGGCCTTGCTCTCGCCTGAACGCAAAGCAAACCCTAAATCATTGGCTTAATAGTTCGATTCATCCGCTCAGTCAGATTTCACTTCTCCCTGGATAAAGCATCCATTACAACGGTTAATTTCATTGGGTGGTATTGCACCTCAAAATTATACGGCTATAGCCATAGCTGCACGGGCTCGTCTCAATTTTGAGCCAATTTGTGAGTTTGAGACGGAGTCCTTAAATATTCGAAATAATTTTTGAGCCCGAGACGAGTCCCTTCTAAATTGCAATAAATCTCGAGCCTCTGATGAGCCCATTCGAAAAAACGTAAAGGGTGGCGAGAACCAGCTGGCGAAGCAAGGGATCGATGGGGAAACGTCCTTAAATAAAACCAAAGGCAGAATCGACGCTGCCGAGAAAATTGAAACAAGGCAAGAGCAGCTAAAGGCGAAACAGGACCTTAGACCAGCAACACACTGATAAGTGATCGTTTCTTGGTTTGGGGCCCGGAGAAAAGGTGCGGCTAGTAGTCGAAAATGTGTTAATTTGAAATAAATTATTTAAGAAAGACAACATATTAATTTACACGTCGAGGATGAAAGTAAAATATTTAAATATTATTGATTAGGGGTTAAAAGCTCGGCTATTGAGCGTTGACCAAAAATATATATATATATTAATTTAGCCATGAATTTCGAACCAATCATTAGCATTTTTACCATCTGGAGATAGGATGGGAGGTGTCTTTCTGCGTTTTACGTAAACACTTAATCAAGAGACAAAAGTTTCCGGGATCGGGCATATTAAGCGATGAAGAAACTTACATGAAATTCTTAAAAATCAGTTGATAATTATAGATGACGGATTCGGCTGTTATATTTTTACCTATTTCCGTTCGATCAAAAAGATGTATATTGAAATTTTACAAAATAAATTTCGCGCTAAGCTTTGGGAATCGAAACATTTTTTTAGCTGTGGCGCTTGACCAACGTGTTGAAGATGACTGATTAAAAGTATTAATTTGTTGTATAATTGACATTTCTACCTTTATAGTTTACGAGTTATTCCCGCGTTTCTTTTGTATTTGGTTGGTTTAATGCCCAGCGTATGATGCTGCCCGCCGTCCTCGTAGGGTGGCGTCATCTAGTGATAATAAAAATAGTTTTTAGTTCTTAAAATTTGCAACAACGTGTGACCGTATTTTTTTCTTTCTCTCGCTATTATTGTGTGGATCTTTCGGCATTCAAAGCCCTTCCAATTATAACAGGTTATGGGCCCAGGACTCTAAACATTACCAACGTAAGTTTGAGTGCGTCTTCCAAGGATTGAACCCTGCATCCCTGATCAAATCTGTGGTAAGGAACTTTGCTTTGCTGTACGAGTTCGATATTCAGCCAAAAAAAAAATGTTCGCGAATATTCGAAACTGACCTTGACAAAAAAAAACACACAATAAAACAAGTTGCGACGTAACGGATCGAGTCGAAATAAAGTCGACATTAAAGTGCCCGTTTTTCGTGTCAAAACGAAAAAAAAACCCAAATAACCAAAGAATCGCAAATGGCGGCGTCTCAAGGCCACAGTAGCATGAATTTCGAGAAATTAGATGGAAAGTCCAATTACTATGATTGGAAGTTCGCAATGGAACTCTATCTCATCGAGAAAGACTTATGGGACTACGTGCACGGGACGAAGGTGGCGGATCCGACGAAGGCCGACGAAGTTACGAAAACACGGAAGGCGTATTCCTACATCGGCTTAGGCGTGAAATCTCACATTTATACCGAGATTAGGGATTTGCCTGCGAAAACAGGCAAAGCTGCCTGGGACGAACTAAAGAAGAGGTTTGAAGATACGGGTTTCTCCCGAAAGGCTTGTTTGATCGCTGAATTAATCAACATTAAGTTCGGCGACTGCAAGAATATGTTCGAGTATCTCAATAAAAAGAAAACCGCGGCGCAGAAGCTTAAGTCGATCAACCCGAACAGCATTGACGATGAGACGCTAGCCGGTATTATCCTCGCCAGTTTACCCAAGGACTACACCCCCTTAGTCATGGCCTTAGAAAATTGCGGACAAGCGGGCACCACTGATCTAGTCGTAACGAAGCTACTCCAGGAAACGAACAAGGAGGCGGCAAGGGCAGATGGAGGAGAATCAGCGCACCTGAACAGAGAAAAACGCTTCAAGGGAAAGTGCAACCACTGTAAGAAAACCGGGCACAAGGAAGCGCATTTCTGGGCGAAGGACCCGAGCAAGCGGAAGGATGGCGGCGGGAAAGGAGACCAGAGCAACCGGAAGGATGGCGGCAGGAAAGGCGGAAACAGTGCCGAAGCTGCGCACATCCACGTTGAAAATGGTACGAAAAGGAAAAACGATTGGTACGTCGACTCGGCAGCCACATCTCACATGACGTCTCAGATCGAATGGGTGAAAAATTTCCGAAAAGAAGAAGCTCCACGTTTAATTAAGACCGGCAGCGGACATTTGCAGTCGAGCGGCATCGGCGAGGTAACTTTACCTGTTACCATCGATGAACGAGTCGCGTCCTTCAACTTGCACAGAGTTCTAGTCGTCCCGAATTTATCCGACAACCTGATCTCTGTATCAAAACTGAGAGAAGATCGGTTAACGATCGAGTTTGATGACGTAACGACAATTCGACGCAAGAAAGATCGTAAGATTCTTGCAACCGCGACTGAAGACGATGGCCTTTATCGACTGAACATCGCTTGGGAGCGCGTAAATTTCGTGTCCGAAAGACTCACCTTCACGACTTGGCACCAGAGACTCGGTCACCTAAGCATCGGAGGAATGCGTCGTTTGAAGGAAATGGCGGAAGGAGTAAGCTTCACGTCGGTCCCAGACGCCACCGTTTGCGTACCGTGCATAAAAGGAAAGCAACACCGGATTGCTTATCCGAAGAAGAAGGTGGAAAGAGCAACCGACCTTCTAGAATTAATCCATTCGGACTTGTGTGGGCCGATGACCGAAAACTCGATCGGAGGCGCGCGCTTCGTGTTCGTTTTGATTGATGACTTTACGAGAATGACTTTCGTTTATTTTCTCAAGACGAAGAGCGACGTCAACGAACGATTCCGCATCTTCAAAGCAGAAGTGCAGAAACAAACTGGAAAGTCAATCAAGAAAATACGGACCGACAACGGTAAAGAGTACGTCAACGCCATTATGGACAAGATTTTGTCAGACGAGGGAATTATACACCAGACGACTGTGCCATTCAACCCTGCGCAAAATGGCGTCGCTGAACGTGCAAACCGAACGATGGTCGAAAAGGCAAGATCCATGCTAGCTGATGCCAATTTACCAAATATATATTGGGCTGAAGCGCTAGCCACTGTGTGCTATCTGAAAAATCGTTCGCCTACGGTTGCAGTAAAGGACATGACCCCTTATGAAGCTTGGCACGGCAGAAAACCAGACTTAAGCGGTCTGCGTGTTTTTGGATGTCGGGCGTTTACTCATATACCAAAAGAGAAGAGGCGAAAATTGGACGAGAAATCCACGGAACTGATGTTCGTCGGGTACAGCGATACCACGAAGGGATACCGTCTGATTGATCCGGAAACGCACAATATAACAATTTCACGAGACGTTACTTTCGTAGAAAGCCAGATGGCAAGAAGCCATGCTCCCCAAGCGGACCCTGGACCGTTCTACGTAGAAGTGTTTCCTAATACACCCGTCATCACCGGAGCCATCGTGGCAGCACCGATCGCTCCAGAAGTCGACATCCTCGATGGCCAAGGGCCAGGAGAGGCCCGGGCAGATGTCGATGGAGTAGCCTTCGTAGGCCACCCCCCCGAAATTCCGATTCCAATAGACGTACTTCTGGAGCAGGAAGCCGAGCAACCTGTTCGTAGAAACCCCCCTCGAATTTGTGGACCACCACGGCGATACGGATACGACGAATATGCTGAGTTCACGTCCGAATCCCCAAATTACGACGAGTGGACCGTATATGATGAACGTTTCCCGGTAGTATCACTTGATGATTACGCCCTGCTAGAAATGGAAAAAGAAAACGTCGAAAGTCGAAATGCTGATCCGCAGTCACTCGAAGAAGCTTTGAGTGAACCAGACGCTGAGAAATGGAAACAGGCAATACAAGAAGAGTACGAATCTGTCATCAAGAACAAGACTTATGACTTAGTCGACCTACCCGAAGGACACACCGCAATAGGAAGCAAATGGGTATTTAAAATTAAACGGAACTCAGAAGGATCCGTCGTTCGTTACAAAGCCAGGCTCGTGATTCAAGGATGTTTCCAGAAGGACGGCATCGATTACGAGGAGACGTTTGCGCCGGTGGTGAAGTATACGACGTTACGCCTACTCATCGCACTGGCAGCAATTCACAACTGGGACATTGACCAGATGGACGTCGTTACCGCTTACCTAAATGGGGACGTCGAAGAAGACATTTATATGCGTCAACCCCAAGGATACGAAAAGAAGAACCCAAAAGGAGGCCTTTACGTGTGCAAATTAAACAAGGCCCTTTACGGTCTAAAACAAGCCGGAAACTGGACAGTATGCTGCGTGGCATAGGACTGAAGTGTGCACAGTTCGATTGCTGCGTGTACTATCAAATCGAAAAAGGCGACGTTTTAATCGTTGCTGTTTACGTGGACGATTTGCTTATATTTTCGAACGACAGGAAGGCGAAATCTTGGCTCCAAGGAGAACTTCGTAAGAATTTCGAAATGACAAATCTTGGCGAGGCTCACTTCATCCTGGGTATTCGTATCCTGCGAGATCGAGAAAAAGGCACAATCAGTTTGGATCAATCGACGTACATCGAAGATCTTCTGCGCGAATTTCACATGCACGATAGCAAACCGGTCGTAACTCCAGTCGACAAAAATTGTGTTCTATCAAAGCTAATGGCTCCTCTATCCGAAGCAGACAAAAATGAGATGAAAGAAATCCCGTACCGTTCAGCGATCGGAAAGATGCTATATGCGGCGCTGGCAACTCGACCTGACATAGCTCATGCGGTGAGCATGCTCAGCCAGTATTGTTCCAACCCTGGAAAACCACACTGGACGGCAGCTAAACGCGTGATGAGGTATTTGCGAGGAACGACGAATCTCAA
This sequence comes from Leiobunum rupestre, assembly GCF_980474605.1. Lineage (NCBI taxonomy): Eukaryota > Metazoa > Arthropoda > Arachnida > Opiliones > Sclerosomatidae > Leiobunum > Leiobunum rupestre. Next base: position 26,226,937 of record NC_143394.1, on the reverse strand, counting down.
GCTCGTCTTCACCAAATCCGGAAATTCGACGCTTGCCGGACACGCAGACGCTGACTACGCAAATTGCGTTAACGACCGACGTTCCTTCACCGGCTATGTATTTCGTCTGGCCGGAGCGGTGGTTTCGTGGAACTGCAAGAAACAGCCGACCCCAGCATTGTCCACTACCGAGTCGGAGTATATGGCGCTAACGAGCGCGAGTACCGAAGCAATCTGCCTCCGTCGAGGACTGATTGAACTGAAATTGCAGGGAGCACGTGAACCCACGCACATCCTATGCGATAATAAGGGCGCAGTGGATCTATCGAAGAATAGTCTCTACCACTCGCGCACAAAACACATCGACGTGCGACACCACTTTATCCGAGACGCGGTAAACCGGAAACTTGTGAAAGTCATCTGGATCGGAACAGACAAAATGGTAGCAGATTCGCTAACGAAGCCAGTTGAGCGAGCCAAATTGGATTACTGCAACAAAGCGATGGGACTCAGTGAGTAATCTGAGAAACCGCCCAAACACGGGAACAAGGGAGAGTGTTGAAGATGACTGATTAAAAGTATTAATTTGTTGTATAATTGACATTTCTACCTTTATAGTTAACGAGTTATTCCCGCGTTTCTTTTGTATTTGGTTGGTTTAATGCCCAGCGTATGATGCTGCCCGCCGTCCTCGTAGGGTGGCGTCATCTAGTGATAATAAAAATAGTTTTTAGTTCTTAAAATTTGCAACAACGTGTGACCGTATTTTTTTCTTTCTCTCGCTATTATTGTGTGGATCTTTCGGCATTCAAAGCCCTTCCAATTATAACACAACGCCTAAGTAACGTTTTTGCGTCTACATACCCGGCCTTAAGCAAGGGAAGGATTCGAAAGGACCCACCCTTAAGCAAGGGGGACTTTCCCCAAACAGAGCCCGGCCTAGCCTTCAAGGGTCTGCCTCTGGCGAGAACCAGCTGGCGAAGCAAGGGATCGATGGGGAAACGTCCTTAAATAAAACCAAAGGCAGAATCGACGCTGCCGAGAAAAGCAAAGGTTAGAGGAGGTGTTGAAGTTTTATAGCAGCAGCGCTTCGCAGTGATGAACAAGAACTCAAGTAAACGATAAACTGGTTTAATTATTTAAATAATAAGAGCAAGTTTCATGGTTGTAAGCTGGTATATTAGTGACACACTGATACGCAGTGTAAAGGGTTTTTATATTAAAACCCGTGCGGAATAAATTTAAAAAACAAATATAAAAATAAAGCGGAGAGGAGATAAAGTAAAAAAAAAACCTATCCGTGGTTTGGTTTTCATTCACGCTGTGTTGTTGAACAATCTTCGTCGGTTATCGCCAACAGGAGGTCTCCAATAAGGAAGACCCCCCTCCTCTGCAAGGTAAGAGACCAAGGGGGAACGAAACTACGGACTCCCAGTCTCAGGTCTCCAAAAGGTCTAAGACCAGACCTATAGTGAGACCTTAAGATCCACAAAGATGGCCATCACTATTGATGGCTATCCCATGAAGACCATCTCTGAAGAAGAGAAAGGCACCATCCAGCGAGGGATTCTGGAGAGGAAAGATGGGATACCCTCGGGTGACCCTCTACCTCGATTCTGGAATTTCATGCAAGAAGGAGGCGCAGTCCACTACCTGTGTAAGGATGTGTATACTGCAGAATGGTTGGGGAAGGAGTTCGACCAGAAGGAGTTGGTTCCAGGAGGGTCATTACTTTCAGTAATGAAGGTAACAGACCTGCCGAAACCATTCAAGGTTGCCTTCCGCACCAAAGATGTGTACACGAGGGACGCTAACGTCTTTCTACGCAGACTTAAGACTTTCAACATCGCGCTTAATACGCAATGCTGGAAGATCGTCAACAAGTCTAAGATTCCGACTGCCATCCGCTGGGTTTTTCAGATGGATGGTGATCGGTCAAGGCCATCAGGGAGGCGGGTCTTAGAGCTGAAACCGGCTGGGACAGGGGTTTCTTTAAGATACTCTTTGATCCTAGCATGGCCAACTCGAAGGACCCGACCAACCTGGATGGTCCATCGACATCCGGCAATATGCCGGATCTTGAACAATCTGAGATCTCGGGGATGGAAGACGAGATTCTAGCCACTGGGGACTCTGGGGACGAGATCAAGGAGGCTGCTCATAAGGAGGGAGCAACAGGGGGGAAGGCTGGGGACGCTAGTCGGGCCGGTGGGAGTGATGTGACCTCCACATCCACCACTGGGTATGGTTTGGCAGAACTGGCCAGCAACCAAGTTAACCCTACCTAATATGAGTTTGAAGGTGCTGGAGATTAACCTGCATCACTGCAAGGCAGCCTCTGCTGTACTCTGCAGATAGTTTGCCAAAGAGGGCTTGGATGTCGCTCTCATACAGGAGCCATGGACTACCAATGGCAAGATACTTGGCCTCCAAAATGCAGGTAATATATTCTTTGATTATAACTCTGCTACACCCAGGGCTTGTGCACTGATACGCAAGGGTATTCATGCCCTTCCGCTCTCGATGCACACTTCTAGGGATATTGCTACGGTAAAACTCATTATTTCGTCCACCGACGGTGGTGGGCAGGTTACTATAGCATCGGTTGTGACGCTAATGCTCACCACAATATCTGGGGCAGCACAGACTGCAACCAGCGTGGTAATGACCTAATGGAGTATCTGGTTAGTACCAGACTTCACATTCTGAATAGGAACAATGTACCAACTTTTGTTACTTCTAACAGAAGTGAGGTCATCGATCCTACACTGTGTACAGCGAATGTCGCAGAAAAAATTAAGAACTGGCATGTGTCCAACGAACCGTCTTTGTTGGATCACAGACACATTTGCTTTAATATTCTGGTCAAATCTGTATGGGCTTGTACCGCTATTTGTAACCCTAACCGTAATTGGTCCGGTTACAGGAAAGACTTGAATTTCTTCCTTAAGGGTGATAAGCCACGGCTTTCATCGGTGCTGGATTTAGATTTGGCTGTTGATCGTGTGCAACAGTCCATTATCGACTCCTATCACCGCAATTATCCGGCAAAGCATGCCAACCGGTCAAGGTTAGTTCCTTGGTGGGGCAACGAGATTGGCAGGCTACGAAAAGAAATTCGTACGCTGTTTAATAGTGCAAAAAAGGGGGGTGATTGGGATGCCTATAAACGCACCCTCACCACTTATCACCAGGCTATCCGCGATGCTAAGAAGGCTTCGTGGAGGAACTTCTGTGAGAACATAGCAGATGTTCCCAGTACGGCCAAATTAATGAAAATTTTGGCACACGATAATACTAAGCATCTTGACACCATTAGGTTGAAAGATGGTAGTTTTTCCTCGTATGGTAGCGACACTCTGACACATATGTTAGATGTACACTTTCCAGACTCTAAGGTCACCAGCAATGGGGGCACTGACACTCTCCCTTTGAGGATCAATCGAACCAAAAGGGAAAATTGGGCCGTGGCGAATAAGGTCGTCATTCATTCTAGGCTTATATGGGCTATAAAGTTATTTAAACCCTATAAGTCTCCGGGAAGGGACGGGATTTTTCCTATCCTTTTACAGGAGGGCTTGTATTGCTCTCGGGCATATACCTAGCACCTGGAAGCTTTCTCAGGCAATCTTTATACCTAAGCCGGGTAAGTCTGATTACCTGGAAGCCATGGCATTTAGGCCAATTAGTCTTACTTCTTTTCTCCTAAAAATTCTAGATAAAATGGTGGACAATTATATTAGAGAGGAGGTTATTCGTAACTATATTCTGTCGGCTGCTCAGCATGCCTGTCAGAAAGGCAGGTCTACTGAGATCGCCCAGAATGGTATCAGCAGCTGCCTGGAAAAGGCAATTGAGTTCAAAGAAATTGAGCTAGCGGTTTTTCTTGATATAGAGGGAGCCTTTGATAAGGTCTCCAGTGCGGTTATACTGAAGGCTGCAAAAAGATTTGGTATCAACAAAAGTGACATAATTACCAAAAGTGTGACAATCCCTGTACTTTCGTATGCTAAAGGTTTAATGAATGCTCGACTCGAGATCGACCACATAAAAGACTATTTATTGTTGCCTTTCTGGATCTTTTTTAGTCTATGGTATTATATCGTAGGTAGATGGCGATAGCATCTCCACAGAACGACGAAAAATCAAAAAATACACTAACTTTGACCAGCACTACTTAGTTCCTCCGTTCCTCACTACGAGGCGTTATTTGTTGGTATGAACTTCCTTCCCTGCAAAAGGCATACTTTTCCTTCTCCCCTCCCAACTTGTATTTCGCTCGTAACATTCATTAAGAAATAGGTCCGATTGACACACTTTTCGTAATTATGTAACTTTTGGTATCAATGACAAATTGTGCCTTTGGATCAAATCTATTTTGACGGACCGGAAAGTGACATCCTCCTTGCGCGGTGACTCGCTAATGGTCTCCACCAGTTGTGGATGCCCACCGGGGAGGGTTATCTCTCCCCTTCTTTGGTGCCTGGTGGTGGATGAACTCGTTCAGAGGTTGAACAGGGGAGGATGCCGCTGTTTTGGTTACGCTGATGATATTGCTATCATCAGTACTGGGAAATTCCCGGTAACGGTAATGGATGTAATGAGGAGAGCTCTAGCATCAGTTGAGAGCTGGTGCAGGGAGGTCAACCTCATGGTTAATCCTAATAAGACTGTCTTGGTTCCTTTAACTCGTCAAAGGATAAAGGGCATGTTCGAGGGTATTTCCTTATTTGAAACGGACCTGGTGGAGAGTACCGAGGTGAAGTACCTCGGGGTCATCCTAGATAGCAAATTAGCATGGAAGCCACATCTTGACTACATAGTCAAGAAGGGTAAAATGTTATTTTGGAGAACTAGAAGTACAGTTAGCAAGACCTGGGGCCTAAGCCCCAGAGCTGTGTACTGGCTGTACACTATGATCTGGTGGCCCAGTTTTACTTTAAGGACTGCGCAGTGTGATCTGCGCACACTACAAAGGCTGGCTTGTGTCGGCATTACAGGAGCCATGAAATTCTCCTGAATATGCTTCCTCTCCATCTTTTTATTGAGGAAGCTGCTTTTCTAGGTGCCTATAGGCTTAACCAAAATGGCTGGTGGAAGGCTAATAATTCGGAGCACAGCCACACTAAGCTCTATCGGGATATTTCCAATCAGATAGCCGATTCTGACAATGGATTCTGATATGATGGTTACTAAACAACACTTCAGTAAGCCTTTCGAGGTTAACTTCCCTAGCCGTGTGGAGTGGAGTAACTTGACCCTCGGTACCAGAGGAGAGATCTTCTGGTTTACCGATGGGTCTAAGGCCCACTATGGCACTGGTGTGGAGATGTATGGCCTCACTAATAATTTTGGCTTTTATGAAAGCCTAGGGATACACACTAGTGTATTCCAAGCAGAAATCTTTGCTATCTGCTCCTGTATTGCTTATTGTTTACATCAGGGGTATCATGGGAAGGTTATACAGATTTATTCGGATAGCCAGGGCGCACTTAGAGCTCTAAGCCAGTATAGTATCTTTTCTAAACTGGTTTCTAGCTGCTTAGATCTCCTCTGTGCTCTTGGGTTGCACAATAAAGTTCAACTTTATTGGGTGCCTGGGCATAAGGGGCATCTTGGGAACGAAAGGGCCGACGCCTTGGCCAAGGAAGGTGCGAGGGCTGGGTTCATTGGGCCGGAACCTGCTCTCCCCATCCCCCGGGGACTTGTACGTGGCCTGATCTCCAAGTTTATGTCAGATCGTCAACTTAGACAATGGTTTGAGATGGAGGGTCAAAGGCAGGCCAAAGAGTTCACTCTTGTCCCTTCTAGGGAAAGAGCCAGAGAACTACTCTCGCTCTCTAGAGCTTGTATTAGGGTGGTTATTGGTCTACTTACAGGCCATTGCCATCTAAACAGACATTTAACTCTTATTGGGGTCAGCTACGACCCAATTTTCAGAGCTTGTTTAGCTGAGGAGGAAACTGCCTCACATGTACTCTGTAGCTGCGATTACTATGTGGCCCAGAGGTTTGAGCATTTGGGTATGCACCGGTTGGAGACGCACGACGTCTTTAGCATCACGGCCAGGCATATATTAAGCTTTGTGTCAGAAATAGGACTTATTTAAGTCATCTGGATTGGGGATTCACAATGGACCTCAGGTCGAAGTGCTTGGCTTGCCACCCCACTCAACAATAACAATAACATGCAAAACATACATATCATTTAAGAACACGATACGAACAAACACACGACACAACGCGACATGATACTAGAAACTACACAACACAATATCGTACGCAAAAAAGAGATACTTGGTTTTAGAAATAAAAGGGTTTTAGAAAACGTTTTTCCAAATCCCAAAAACTGCGAACGCGGTGATTGCACTGTGCCCCGAAGCTGCAAACGCGTTCTCTGTTGATTAAAAAGAATGCGCAGCCCAGGTTTTGAACCCGAGCCCTTATACATGGCAGGCGAATGTTCTACCACAGAACCACCGATACACGTTATATTTCTTTGAAAATTGTAAACTCAGCTTAGCGGAAGAGTATATTAATGGTTTTTAAAGTCTACATTTTATTCGTATGAAATTTTAAAGGTCAAATCTTGTTTTAGCGCAGTCAGCAGAGATAAGAGGGTTAAAGGGTAGAACCTGTGGGTTTATTGTTGTTTATTTACGGGTTTTCTTATCGTCTTAAAAAAAAGTTGTAATAATGCAAAGGCGTTTATTTAACGTGTATTGATGAGGGGGCGGCTCTTCTCTCGTCGATGACCTTCCTGAGGCCCTCCCTGATGGTACTCTGATTGCAATATATGCTGATGATATTGTCCTGTTCCTGACTGGATTCTCTCTGTCTCTGTTGCGTCGACACATGCAGGAAGCTCTGAATTGTGCAGTTTCGTATTTACATTCCCTAGGCTTTGTCCTGTCGCCTGATAAAAACCATTAATATACTCTTCCGCTAAGCTGAGTTTACAATTTTCAAAGAAATATAACGTGTATCGGTGGTTCTGTGGTAGAACATTCGCCTGCCATGTATAAGGGCATGCTTTGCCGGATAATTGCGGTGATAGGAGTCGATAATGGACTGTTGCACACGATCAACAGCCAAATCTAAATCCAGCACCGATGAAAGCCGTGGCTTATCACCCTTAAGGAAGAAACTCAAGTCTTTCCTGTAACCGGACCAATTACGGTTAGGGTTACAAATAGCGGTACAAGCCCATACAGATTTGACCAGAATATTAAAGCAAATGTGTCTGTGATCCAACAAAGACGGTTCGTTGGACACATGCCAGTTCTTAATTTTTTCTGCGACATTCGCTGTACACAGTGTAGGATCAATGACCTCACTTCTGTTAGAAGTAACAAAAGTTGGTACATTGTTCCTATTCAGAATGTGAAGTCTGGTACTAACCAGATACTCCATTAGGTCATTACCACGCTGGTTGCAGTCTGTGCTGCCCCAGATATTGTGGTGAGCATTAGAGTCACAACCGATGCTATAGTAACCTGCCTACCACCGTCGGTGGACGAAATAATGAGTTTTACCGTAGCAATATCCCTAGAAGTGTACATCGAGAGCGGAAGGGCATGAATACCCTTGCGTATCAGTGCACAAGCCCTGGGTGTAGCAGAGTTATAATCAAAGAATATATTACCTGCATTTTGGAGGCCAAGTATCTTGCCATTGGTAGTCCATGGCTCCTGTATGAGAGCGACATCAAAGCCCTCTTTGGCAAACTTTCTGCAGAGTACAGCAGAGGCTGCCTTGCAGTGATGCAGGTTAATCTCCAGCACCTTCAAACTCATATTAGGTAGGGTTAACTTGGTTGCTGGCCAGTTCTGCCAAACCGTACCCAGTGGTGGATGTGGAGGTCACATCACTCCCACCGGCCCGACTAGCGTCCCCAGCCTTCCCCCCTGTTGCTCCCTCCTTATGAGCAGCCTCCTTGATCTCGTCCCCAGAGTCCCCAGAGGCTAGAATCTCGTCTTCCATCCCCGAGATCTCAGATTGTTCAAGATCCGGCATATTGCCGGATGTCGATGGACCATCCAGGTTGGTCGGGTCCTTCGAGTTGGCCATGCTAGGATCAAAGAGTATCTTAAAGAAACCCCTGTCCCAGCCGGTTTCAGCTCTAAGACCCACCTCCCTGATGGCCTTGACCGACTCACCATCCATCTGAAAAACCCAGCGGATGGCAGTCGGAATCTTAGACTTGTTGACGATCTTCCAGCATTGCGTATTAAGCGCGATGTTGAAAGTCTTAAGTCTGCGTAGAAAGACGTTAGCGTCCCTCGTGTACACATCTTTGGTGCGGAAGGCAACCTTGAATGGTTTCGGCAGGTCTGTTACCTTCATTACTGAAAGTAATGACCCTCCTGGAACCAACTCCTTCTGGTCGAACTCCTTCCCCAACCATTCTGCAGTATACACATCCTTACACAGGTAGTGGACTGCGCCTCCTTCTTGCATGAAATTCCAGAATCGAGGTAGAGGGTCACCCGAGGGTATCCCATCTTTCCTCTCCAGAATCCCTCGCTGGATGGTGCCTTTCTCTTCTTCAGAGATGGTCTTCATGGGATAGCCATCAATAGTGATGGCCATCTTTGTGGAACTTAAGGTCTCACTATAGGTCTGGTCTTAGACCTTTTGGAGACCTGAGACTGGGAGTCCGGAGTTTCGTTCCCCCTTGGTCTCTTACCTTGCAGAGGAGGGGGGTCTTCCTTATTGGAGACCTCCTGTTGGCGATAACCGACGAAGATTGTTCAACAACACAGCGTGAATGAAAACCAAACCACGGATAGGTTTTTTTTTACTTTATCTCATCTCCGCTTTATTTTTATATTTGTTTTTTAAATTTATTCCGCACGGGTTTTAATATAAAAACCCTTTACACTGCGTATCAGTGTGTCACTAATATACCAGCTTACAACCATGAAACTTGCTCTTATTATTTAAATAATTAAACCAGTTTATCGTTTACTTGAGTTCTTGTTCATCACTGCGAAGCGCTGCTGCTATAAAACTTCAACACCTCCTCTAACCTTTGCTTTTCTCGGAAGCGTCGATTCTGCCTTTGGTTTTATTTAAGGACGTTTCCCCATCGATCCCTTGCTTCGCCAGCTGGTTCTCGCCAGAGGCAGACCCTTGAAGGCTAGGCCGGGCTCTGTTTGGGGAAAGTCCCCCTTGCTTAAGGGTGGGTCCTTTCGAATCCTTCCCTTGCTTAAGGCCGGGTATGTAGACGCAAAAACGTTACTTAGGCGTTGGTCACGCGCCACAGCTAAAAAACATTTTCGATTCCCAAAGCTTAGCGCGAAATTTATTTTGTAAAATTTCAATATACATCTTTTTGATCGAACGGAAATAGGTAAAAATATAACAGCCGATTCCGTCATCTATAATTATCAACTGATTTTTAAGAATTTCATGTAAGTTTCTTCATCGCTTAATATGCCCGATCCCGGAAACTTTTGTCTCTTGATTAAGTGTTTACGTAAAACGCAGAAAGACACCTCCCATCCTATCTCCAGATGGTAAAAATGCTAATGATTGGTTCGAAATTCATGGCTAAATTAATATATATATATATTTTTGGTCAACGCTCAATAGCCGAGCTTTTAACCCCTAATCAATAATATTTAAATATTTTACTTTCATCCTCGACGTGTAAATTAATATGTTGTCTTTCTTAAATAATTTATTTCAAATTAACACATTTTCGACTACTAGCCGCACCTTTTCTCCGGGCCCCAAACCAAGAAACGATCACTTATCAGTGTGTTGCTGGTCTAAGGTCCTGTTTCGCCTTTAGCTGCTCTTGCCTTGTTTCAATTTTCTCGGCAGCGTCGATTCTGCCTTTGGTTTTATTTAAGGACGTTTCCCCATCGATCCCTTGCTTCGCCAGCTGGTTCTCGCCACACTTTACGTTTCTTCGAATGGGCTCACCAGAGGCTCGAGATTTATTGAAATTTAGAAGGGACTCGTCTCGGGCTCAAAAATTATTTTGAATATTTAAGGACTCCGTCTCAAACTCACAAATTGGCTCAAAATTGAGACGAGCCCGTGCAGCTATGGCTATAGCCGTATAATTTTGAGGTGCAATACCACCCAATGAAATTAACCGTTGTAATGGATGCTTTATCCAGGGAGAAGTGAAATCTGACTGAGCGGATGAATCGAACTATTAAGCCAATGATTTAGGGTTTGCTTTGCGTTCAGGCGAGAGCAAGGCCATAGGGTATTCTCCCGCCGCTTTGAACTTAGGCCGAGAGCTTCGCGCACCCCTGGATTGGGAGTCGATAACAGAAAATACTTCTGGCAATCGAAGCGGAGGTACGTACGCCGAGAAACTAACAATTAGGCTGCAATCGATCATGCACGCTTGAATTTACAGGATTCGAAGCTCACGCAAAAACTGCGTCATCGAGCTGTTTCTACAAATGCGGAGACCTCGAATAGTGCAAAACTTTCTGAGGCGAGCCGTGGTATCACAGCTTCGTTGGAAGATAAGTTTGAGTGGCCGTTTGTAGTGCAGGAAAGGACCACTCCTTTGACATATTGGCTGGGGTTCCCAAACTCCGGTGATTTCATAGGAGTAACGCACGTGTCCCAGCTAAAGACTTTCACCCCGCCATGGCAAGGAGATGGCCCTCCGTGTGACAAAACCGGTAGGAAACCCTCTCTCGTCCCAAGAGGAAGAGACGGTGTAGAAGGGGTGAGAGCACTGTAGACCCCCCTAAGCATCACTACAATCTGCATTCAAAAGCTTGTAACACTGTTTAATGGGGGTCTAACTTATTGCGTAATTTTGGCTGAAGATTATTGCGCATTCACGCCATCTTTTAGCAATTGTAACCAGGATCGGTGGAGTAGGAAACTTTTCATTGTCACAATGTGATGAGGCTTGCAGGTCTGACGTTGCCCCTGTATTCGTAAGGTCATCCGACTCTTTGTGTTGCTGCTTTAGTTGATTCTGATGCTTGCGCATAGTCTTGTTCTCACCGGTTACTTCATACATCGCCTTGCCGATTCTCTTGTTGACAATTCCAGGGATCCATTTCGGGCCTCAAGAATATTTTTTCTAATGAATACTTGATCTGCTACTTGGAATTTGGTTTCACTTGTTGTGGTTTCGGCATGATCAAGTTGATTTCGAGGATGGCTGAGATCGATGCGAGTGATAATGTTTCTCCCGAGCATGAGCTCAGCAGGGGATTTTCCACATGTAAAGGGCGTACGTCTATAGCGCATTATAATAGAAGATAGTCTTTGTTTCTGCGTTCCATGGGATCGCGACGTTGTTTCTTCCTTGACGGTACGCACCGTTCTTGCGGCTTGGCCGTTGGATTGTGGATAGTATGGCGCAATCTTGATGTGCTTTATTCCGTTGTTAGATGTGAGGATCAAGGGGGCAGGCCACCCACTTCGCAGCAGCTTCACTGGGATCCATTGAGGCAAAGCATACACCCCTTCAAAGGATGTCGAGGACCGTAGCTACTAAGATGGACGGTGGCCTGCTGACCTATTTCATTGCCACCCGGTGGCCCCAGCAGCAGATACTTGGGGTAAAGCGATGTCTTCCAGGGGTGTACCGTGGGAACGGTAGCTCCGAGGGTGTCTGCTTCGGTGGCTGTCCCTATGGTGCAGGGAGTTATAACGACGTCTCTCCCCTCGATAGCGGTGACGAGCACTTTCCCGACGCTATGAACCACCTTAACGACTAATTTTTGGGTGGGAGTGTGTAAAACCTACATTTGCATTCGTAAATGTAGGGTTTGTCAGTAACAAACCTTTCCCTTTACTTCTAAGAGTTTTGGGGCCGTCGCTGCACAGATGACTCATCCTCGCTCGCGTTGTCCACCTTCAGAATTCTCCGAAAGTGGCGACCTCTGACCCGAAGGGTTAAGAGCGGAATAAAATCACCAGTGACGCTTGCTATTGCACCACAGTGAGCCCGCAAAGATTTCTTAGTGGGCCTTATTCTTTAGTCAATTAGGTTGGAGACCGGTAGCATCAATATCTCAACAAGATCGACAATGAAGTTAAATGGCCAGTATTGTGATGGTTCCAGCTTGAGCTTAAATTCCACTAGCGCGCGTAGTAAAGCATTTTTCTTCACTCACGTTAAAACCTTTGTAAGTGTCAAAGTAGAAATTCGCAGAGTTGAGTTGCGTGTAAGATTTGTACTCCCTCGAGATTTAGGCACAACTTTCACAATTTTTACTCTGGCTGGCACGGCTTCCCGCTCGTTGTCTTTCCCCAAACGTGGTTTCTCCGAGCAACGAAGAGGCTTTTGGTAAACAAATTAACTTTTTGGTTTCTTTTAATTTATGATTTTCTAAATTTAAATTAAACGAAGATTGAATGTTTGAAATGACAGGAACGATTTAGTGTAAAAAGGTAAATGTGCTTCTCTTCACTTCTAAAAAGGTCTCGGTTTCCTAATTTCCAACGAACTGTTGCTAGTTTGCTAGTTCAATGTACCGGTAATATTTTAAGCTAGCTAGTTTGCTAGTCCAATGTACCGGTAATATTTTAAGCTAGCTAGTTTGCTAGTCCAATGTACTGGTAATATTTTAAGCTAGCTAGTTTGCTAGTCCAATGTACCGGTAATATTTTAAGCTAGCTAGTTTGCTAGTCCAATGGACCGGTAATATTTTAAGCTAGCTAGCTTGCTAGTCCAATATGCTGAATGAACGTGAAAAATCGATAACAAAAACACACACGTATAGAACATTAGACTACAATTAATAGCTTTGCTACGCTTTTTTTTCTTTCTTCGTGTGTTCAGTGTTAAACAAAAAATCAATTTGTTAATATTGCCAATTTCAAATAGACGTTTGTATCATCTAAATACGAAGTTCGTATTAAGCTCGTTCAATGATTTCATTTACGCCAAGAAGTAATAGTACATCGATCTGCCTAAACTCCAAAAGTTTCGCTTATTTGGTTTCTCCATAACCAAAGTTTTATATAATCATTATGCATTTAGAAAATGATATTTTTCAGAGTGCAATTTGGGGGGGTACAAAAACATACATTGTACCCCCCTAGTGAAATCTGGGGGGGGGGGGTACAATGTACCCCTGTACCCCCCTATTCCGCCGCCACTGAGCAGAGGCCTGTGTTTTTTGGAGGTACATTTATTTTTCTAAACAAACTCGACAAAGGTACTTTCTATATTTTAAAATTATAATGGTAGTAGCAGATGTTATTTTATGTTATAACACATAAAGTAGATTTAGTTCGCCTCTTAATTTGGAGGAAAAATGGTAGACATGGCAGTTTTCATATGATCGGATTAAGTGTGGGTATACATAAACCAGGGTACACAAAGGGGAACAAAAAGCGATTGGAGCAGCGGTGGCGATCGCAAAAATTAAGGTGGGGGCTCGGCGGATTTTTTCATATAAAATTTATTTACATCAAACTAAAATAATATTAATGTTTAATTTCTAAAAAAGTGTTTTTCTGATATCTGAAACGTCAATGAATTCATTTATAGTTAATTCAAAGTCGTTGTCTTCGGATAATTAAAATATTTTGATAAAGCTGTGTACGCGACGGATAAATTTTGGGTTAAACATTTTATAGGAGTAAAACTTATGCTTATTTCTTTTTATGTACCTTTCTTTAGTAATAACAAATTAATACATTTAAATAAATTAAAAACAATAATTTAAAATTGGTCTTGGGGCTTTCCGCAAAAATATTTTTCGGTGGGGGCTCTGCGCCTACTTTTTTCTCTTTGAGGACACTGGCTATACAGTAGCAATGGTTTAAATTCCGTAGGGCCAAGATAATGGCTTAAAGCTTAAAATTTATTTGTCACGTATCCTGCTATATCTAAAAATCTTGTGAACTCCTCAGGGCCGTGCAGGAGGGTCCGGGGGGTGCAAAATCCCCGGGGCAGTGCTGTAAATCACCCATGAAGGACTGATAGAGGCCCATCAAAGAGACAACAGAGGGGTTCAAATTAGAAGGATTGAAAACCTCTAAGGGCTTGAGGGGGATAACTTGGACAATATTTACAAGGCGTGGGGGTGCCAAATCATGTTAACTTGGAAGCTGGAAGTTGGGCACTAACTAAAAGGCTCGCGAGTAACTTTCGGCACGGGCCTCAGATTACCTCTGCTTTCAACCGTTTTCTTTATTGATAAAAAATATTATTTTTATCACTAGATAAAAAAGTATGGTTTTCTATAAGTAAAGTATAGCTAAATTTGTGTTGAGCCGCGGACTCAAAACGAGTGAGCCCTCTAATATTTATTCAGAGACCTAGTACGAGACGAGTCAAAAACGAATTGTTTAGGTAAGAAGAGACCGAGACGAGTCCAAATTCGTTAACTTAAGAAAATTGAGCTCGAGACGAGACGAGCGAAAAAATGTAAAACAAATGAGACTGAGGTGAGTCCACAGAAAAAATAAAGCTTAACAAGAGTCCGAGACGAGCCGTTTCAAATATTGTCATTTTAACTGAGTCTGAGCTGAGCCTGTACAATATTTTCCCTTAAATTGAGCCCGAGACGAGCACTTAAACATTTCTGTAAAAACTTTGAGACGAGCCCGAGTCCAACACGGAGCGTGCAGCTATGGCTATAGCTCCAAGGCCCAGCGGGAAAATCTTCCCATTGGCTCCTTAAGGTGTCTTAACCACTTCAACGCTTGGTAATCGAAACGGTTTCGATCACAAAGTCATGCGTCAGATTTATAGCCCGGTGTACCGGTAAGATTCATATCACACCACCGTAGGTCTATCATCATAATGCCCTACGCCAGCGTCCACAAGCCCGGACAGGTGACAAAACCAGCATGGGTAGCAGAGCCCCACTACTGATGGCCGCACCCTTGACGCAAGCCACTCAACCCAGCAGAAGGTGCAGCAATGGGCCGACCAGCACGCCACTTCGCACACAGCAGTGGGAAAAAGAGCGGATGCTCTGGCAACCCCGGCCGACACCCTACGTAGGAAGGTAGAGAGCCAAACCCATTGGAAAGAGCTCCTAAAGGGGAACGACGAGCACACAGCAGTCCAAGTAAACCGGCACAGCTGGCACCGGATATCCCGGTGGGAGTCCAAAAGGTCGGGAAACAGGACCGCCATGCCCTCATACGGAGGCCCGCAGCCCCGTAGCAGGCTACCCAATCCGCCGAGGCGGCCAGGTTGCCCGGACCCTCTCCGTTAGCCCGGGCCGAAGCCCAGCTACGAGCCCACACCGGACCGAAGTCGGAGGTGGAGATAGGACCATTTGGACGGAGCTAACATCTCCCAGCGCGCCACCGCCCGTATGGGTTACAAGAGCCGGACCCCGACTCCCCGGTAAAGCCACCAGTTATTGCACACTCCGACCCCTTGTGGGCCAATCACAAAGTCAGTACCATCGACATACATTCCGAAATTCTTGAGGGCGTATACCACAGCAAGACACTATAAATCCATGGTCAAGTAGTTGCGCTCCGAAGATGCTAGTCCCCGGCTTACAAAGTCTATAGGGGTCATCTGCTTCCCACCTTTCTGCTCTAACACAGCGCCTACGCCCTTTAACCCGGCCACCTGAATTAAGGGCTTCAAAAGTCGCTTGATGACTTAGGCCCAAGGTGGTGCATTGGGTATTAGCCTAGCTGAATCTCATTTAATGAGGAAATTCAAATTTAATTCCAGGAGCGCCAACTCCACTGTGTTTTTAACCTGCCTACTTAGTTCCCGCATAGTATTAGTATGGATATCCTCCCAATGCCATTTTGCATCGTTACAGTCTTAGGCTGAGGGAATTTCTCTATAGCCCTAAATTTATCTGGATTAGGCATGCAGTACACTAGTCCGACCTTATAGCCCAGAAGCGACACCGCGTCAGCACAGAGTGGAACCTTGTCCGGGTTAACTGTTATTCCCACATCGTCTATACGCTCTATAACCTTTCGAATGTGAATCAAATGATCCTCAAACGATTCGAAATATACGCAGAAATCGTCGTAAAATCCCCAAACAAATTTACACTTCTAAGGAGCTAAACGGTAACCACCAGACGCATGAACGTGCTCGGTGGTCTTCGATCTGTCACACTCCTTTACGTTGACTTGATAGAAGCCTTTCGAAAGGTCAAACATGGTGATACGCGAACATATTTGGGATCGACGCCATGGGGTAACAGTCAGACTCTGTTACCCCCTTTATACCCTCGAAGTTAATGCAAAACCGTTTGGGACCATCCGACTTGCTAGCTGGTACAATAGGCGCAGCCCAAGGCGAGACACTGGGTTCTATCAAATCTAGACCCAACAATTCATAAAACGCCTTGTCAATCTCATCTCGCTTTCTTTTACTAGCTGGATGGGGGTGACAAAAAAATGACTTGGCATCGCCAGTTTCTATCGCGTGTTCAGTAATAAAAGTTTCGCCCGTTCATTTCGTAAACACTTCTCGAAAATCCGAGATGATTTTAAACCAAAGCTCCCTCTCCCCATCCGTGCATTTAGACTTTGAAACCAACATCTCCAACGCTGAGGGGGTTCCCCCGGCGCCGGTACTCTCAATGTCTACCCGACCATAATATAAACTTTCACCTTCCACTTCGGAATAGAAGGGGTCGACGCTCTGGGGTAGGTGGCTAATTGACCATCCTCCCTCACTCAATCTTAGTTCTATCCTTTCCGCCCTAATTAAATGGAAAGCCTGATACTGCCCGCGACACGACACGTGCCACGGCCAAATCTAACTGTTGTGCTATTTTCGCTCATATTCCTCCCTTTTCCTCAAAAATGGGGATAATATTGTCACCCAAGAGAGAGAAGGAGGAACCAGAGTCTAACAAGCCTAGAAACGAAAGTTCCAATAGAGGATTTTCCCCGTCAAATGTTCCGTCAGCACACCGGTTGACATTTCAGACGTCGACGGAGGCTCGGGGCACCATCAGGGCGAGGGCGCGGACGCTGGGGCACGGGCGCCACCCGCGTCTCAATGTCTGACTATCATCTCGCAGTTTCATACTGGGCTATTTGACCATCAAAATGACCAAATACACGTATATTTGAACATTTCCTTGACTACATGACTGAAAAATTGTTTAAAGCTCCATCTACTTGATTACAAAATTTGTTAAATACTTGGCTTTAAGGCCATCTAAATTAAAGTTAGAAGAAGCTAGACAAAGAGAAATTGTTCTGAAAAATAAAATTAAATATATAAAAACTAACCAATAGTATTTCGAATACCAAATAATTCGACGTATTTGTTTTTGAAATAACTAAATAGTTTGCATATTTGTCAAAAAAAACTAAAAAAGTAATTGAAATTACTATTAATTTTACTTGCAATAGTAAAATACTAAACCAAATGTATAATTTATATTTTATTTTATTTTATTTAATAAATTTAAACTATAATACTAAACTTTTTCAAAAAAAACTTTTACAAACAAAGTTTAAAATACACATTTTTAAAATTTTACTACACCAGCTCCAAGTCAGTTAGCGACTTTTTTTAAGTAACTACTAACTACAATTAAAATCAAAGGATCTGCTATATTTTTCATGCTTTGAAAACAATTCATTAAAATCTCGAGTTTTTAAATATATGTAAAACACGAAGGAGCAGATCTTTTATCACAAATTTTCAAAAATTATATTTAATTTAGTTTATAATAATATAGGGAACTCAAAAATTAAAAAACGAAAAATCAAAAAAAATTACTTATTTCAACCTTTCTCCCAGTTATTAGTTTCTTTTTAAACTTGGTTTACGTTTTAGTTTTACTTTGCTATTCTAGAAAATTCCAAAATTCCTTTAGAGTTTATCAGTAAAACCACTTACTTTAAGTATTTTTTTTAATTAGTTCGGTCTAATAGTAGATTACGCACCTATAATCCATGATGTTTTCATTTAAATTCAAATTATAACGAATTGAAAGTTTGAAGAAAATATTAATTTAGTTTGTAAATGAAATCCTTTTATAGTACTCTGAAGGGCTCTTAATACGTTTTGAACTTCCAAAATAAATTAATTTACTAAGTTACGTTTAAAAGAACCTTTTGTAACAATTCCAATATATATATATATAAAAAACCGTGATAAATAGTAAAACCCACTTATTTTTCAATAAATACATTTCAGATACACAAATTAATTAAATAAAAGTATTTAAATAAGAATTGCTTCACTAAATTATGCATTTGTACTTTAAATAATACCTGATTTTGAAATTATATTAGAATAATTATATTGTTAAACTTCTTTCATTTTTAAAAATGTAGTAGAAAATGAAAGATATTTTAATTAAAACATTTCTTAATTTCTTTATTACCTAAAAATATTTACAATATTTACAAATTTTTATATTGTTTAACTTCTTTCATTTTTAAAAATGTAATTGCTTGACTTAAATAAAGCGTGAAAATTATTAGTTTCAAATGATATTTACAAATCTTATCAACTCTATTTAAATAATAGGCTTGTTCACTTTCGATTATTTAAACATTTAAATTTTTTTATTTAACTATTGGTTATTTAAATAAATACCACTTTTATTCAAATAAATGCTTGGTTGGGTAAAAAACACAATTAAATAAGTTAAAATGATATTCTTTTTACCAACGTTTTTTAAATAAATCGGAAAATTTGTGGATAATAATTAATCGACTGCCGAACACTAGAAGCAATTCTAATTTAAATGCGTATATTTAAATAGGAAAAAATGAACGATTCGATCGGAGGCATATCATTAATTTAACGTATTGAACGTAGAGTAAGAGGCTTTTGTAGTAATTACTACCTATAATTGCATTTCAGAAATCTATTTTAACATATTGAACGCCAAGAAAAGAGGCTTTTGTTGTATTTACTACCTATATTTGCATTTCAGAAATCTATTTTAACATATTGAACGCCAAGAAAAGAGGCTTTTGTAGTATTTTTCCTCCTATATTTACATATTGGAATGTAATTTAACGTATTGAAGGTAGAGTATAGAGATTTTGTAGTATTTACTACCTACATTTGCATTTCAGAAATCTATTTTAACATATTGAACGCCAAGAAAAGAGGCTTTTGTAGTATTTTTCCTCCTATATTTACATATTGGAATGTAATTTAACGTATTGAAGGTAAAGTATAGAGATTTTGTAGTATTTTACTACCTATATTGGCATTTCGGAAGTATATTTTAACGTGTTGAATGTAGAGTATAGAGAGTGTTGTAGTATTTTTCTTCCTACGTGACTACACCTGAAACGTCTCTGTGTTATTCGCTTTAGTAATCAAGCCGACTCTGAAGATATGTTTTACTCTTTATTCTACAAGGTTTAAACATACACCATTTCAGTACATTCTTAACTTATTCCATACGCTATTTAAAACACATGCGATAAAGATAACGAGGAAACAAGTTAACTCTGTTATGCTCTATACGTGAAGGATGTTGTAAGCTTAAATTCATAATGGTTAATGTGTAGTATTTTTCTACCTTTTTACATTTTATAGTATTTCTTTATCTATATTTGTGTGTATCGGAAATGTATTTTAACGTATCGAACGTAGAGTAATTTTTTTTTATATTTTCTTTATATATTTGCGTAGCAGAGTTGTGTGTTGTCGTATTAAAAGAAGAAAAAGGAACTTTTCATAGTGTTATTCTACCTATTTACATATCGGAAATGTATTTATATTTTACCGTATTTAAAATATAGGTAATTGTTTTTATTGGCTTGACTTAAATAAAGCGTGAAAGTTATTAGTTTCAAAATGATATTTACAAATCTTATCCACACAAATTTAATTTAATTTTAATTTTAGTGTTTTATAGTATCTTTCTGACTATATTTGTGTATAAGAATTATATTTTACCGTATTTAAATAGTAATAAAAGCGAATTGAAAGTTTGAAGAAAATATGAATTAAGTTCGTAAATACAAGTTGGCAAGCCAAAATATACCTCTCCTCGGAAGAATTGTCCCTAGTGGTATTAATTTATCGAGATAACCCTTAAAGATATATCTCCGCAATTTAGAGTTATTTGTTAAAAATATTAACCCATTTCTATCCCGCCCGGTATAAAATTTTAATTATAATTAAAATAATTGAGACGAAACGACCAATTTTAATTTATTCAGAATATCATAAGTTAAGTAGTTACAACAGTAAGTTAGACGTACTATAACAATGCACAATTGAATTAAACCCTTTTACAGAACAAGTTTATCAGTTAAATATAATACGAAGCAAATTTTAATGAAAGAAATATCTACAGAGGCTTTTTGGAATTACTCGCTTACGAAATACTTGCCGCATCTTTAACGCTCATTTTATTTCAACACTCGCCCTTGATGAAGATACCGTAGATATCTGGTAGTGGACGACTCGTTCACTTCCTGTTGACGTTGTGACGCATACCACATGAAAAAGACCAATGCCGTACAATTTCCAATATCATATAATGACTCGCACACCCAAGAAATCATTGACTGCGTTAGAAATCGTAGATATCCAAATATCCACACCAAATGTATTTACAAGAAGCAAAAACCTTACCATCAACAAAGCACAGAGAGCCACTTGACGAACCGCCAGCTCTTAAAGCAATTAACGTTAAATTATCTCCTTTGAATTAACAGAACTATATATAGGTCGTTAAAAAAGTGGACCACCCACAGGGTCTACCCTTTAACCCTCTAATCTCGGCTGACTGCGCTAAAACAAGATTTAACCTTTAAAAAATACCAGATTAGGCCTTCATAAATTCATTAATAAAAAAAGACTTTATTACCTATTATGCTTACGATGCCTGTCTTAATTTCAGTGAATCTAAGGAGCTATCGGTGGTTCTGTGGTAGAGCGCTCGACTGCCAAGCCGAATGGTCTGGGTTCGAAACCTGGGTGGCGCATTTATTTTTAATCAATAGAGAAACGCTAAAGTAGAATTTCTTCGATGCAATAATTTCAATTTCAATTCTATTTCAATTAAACCAAAATTTCGTACTCTATTAAATACGCTTCCGATAAAGCTGAAGGTCTAATTTTCAAAAAGGCGTAACAAGTGTCGGTGGTTCTGTGGTAGAACGTCCGCCTGTCAATCAGGAGGTCTCGGGTTCAAATCCCGCCCGATGCGATCGCAAATTGATACTAAGACGAATACCGTGTACAACTGGTGGAAACCCTGCCATTGGACGTTGAGAGGTAGCATTACACTCAGCACTCGGTCCGTCCCAAAGTCATTAAGAAGAAGTTGGAGAGAAAACGCCCATATAAACACAACAGACTCAACATGCACATCCATCAGAACACAAACACAACAAATTCAACACTCACAACCTACGCATAAACATTACAAAAACCGTAATACACCAAACCGTCACGACGGTGAGCGAAAAAACACCATCCAAACCAATCCGCAAATGCATCCGTTAACGCTCACCGTCACACGGTGGTTTTGCCAACCCTTTGAGAAACTGCGTACGCAGTGATTACACTTTGCACCGAAAATGCGAACGCGTTCGCAGTCCTGACAGACAGACACACCCACAGACCTACCCACAGACCCACCCACAGACCCACCCACAGACCCACCCACAGACCCACCCACAGACCCACCCACAGACAGACACGGTCGTTGTATAACCCCTCCTAGGGGACTTTGTCCCCTCGGAGAGGTAAAAATCCTTCTATAGTACTTTGAAGGACTCTTAATACGTTTTCAACTTGAATAAAATTAAAAACAATAATCTAAGATACCCTTTAAAGTTAAATTCCTTTAGAGTTTATCAGTAAAACCACTTTAAGTCTTTTTTCAATCCTTATACCTATATTTACATATTGGAATTGTTACAAAAGGTTCTTTTAAACGTAACTTAGTACACTAATTAAGTATTTTTAATTTACCGTAATTAAAATATAGGTAAGTGGTTTTTATCTTATTTTATACCTACGGAAGCGATAAATAAATTAAAGCAATAAATTTTTGGAGTTTGGAGATGGGTGGAAAAAAAAATAAGGCTCTTCGTTTTTCCAACTGCTTTTCTGATGTACCCAAAAATGGACCAAAATATACCAAAAGTACCCTTAAAACGACCAAAGTCACCATTTTCGGCCCTATGTACCCCATTTCGGACCAAAAGTACCCCAAACTGGACCTATTAGCTTTATTGTAATGTTAAACTCCCATAGAGATTCCCCTAAAAGAAAAAAACTTGCGGTCCAATTTTGGGTACATGAATTATTTCGGAGAGGGAATCCATGTTTTAAATTCAAATTAACCGCGCGCCCGGGCAATCCGCGCCTCCCAGGTAATCCGCGCACGCGCGCGCTATCTTCCTGCCTAGGTTATTAATCATACAACTTACATAATTTCCACTTATTTCGTACGATAAAACGCGATCGAGATATTCGTTTTAAGAAATACTCGTGAGATTGGTTCAAGTGCCAAGCATATTTAAGTACTACAATGATATTAAAATGAAGTTTAAAAATATTTCCATTCTACTTTAACAACGAATATTCCATGACGTCAAAACACTCTTAAATTCAAATTAACCGCGTCCCCCGGGGTAATCTGCGCACGCGTCGCCTAGGTTATCAATTTTTACATCATTTCAACTTATTCCGTACGATAACACTTGATAAGATATACGTTCAAGTATCTTTCGAGATAAGCGTAGATAAATGAACAAGTTGGCCTGGACATAATATGTTTATATATGAGAAAACAAATCGTCGCGAGAAATACCCTAAATACATTGACTTTTCGACGATTTAACCCCCATTTCACCCCTTAAATCCCGGACCCCGATCCCGGGATCGATGCCACACCCTCACTTTCCTTCTACTCCTAACACTAAAAATTTAACTAATCCATAACCAAAATCACACTAAAAAATTTAAAAACGAAACCCTCGTACATTCAACAACTCGGACCCCACGTTGGGCGCCAATTGTGAAGCCTGTAAATGGTCGGCTTATGTTTAAACCCTGACGTCCCTTATATAGCGGGCCCCTCGCATGATGCTACCGGTCTCCAGCCTAATTGGCTGGAGAAGAAAGCCCGCCAAGAAATCTTTGCGGACTCACTGTGGTGCAATAGTGTCATCGGTAACGTTACCCCACTCTTAACCCTTCGCGTCAGAGGTCGCCACTTTCGGAGAATTCCGAAGGTGGACGACGCGAGCGAGGATGAGTCATCCCTACCTTCCAGATCAGCGATGGCGCAAAACAACGAGATAACTCTCTGATGTAAAGGGAAAGGCTGTAAGGGACAAAGCCTACATTTGCGAATTCAAATGCGAGCTTTACAGCAGCGTCGCAAATGTCAAAAGCCATATGGATAAACGAGTGATAACTATTGGAACCCTTTGGTAGGCAACATGAATACCAGAGGCTATATTCCCTTTAACATGCATGAAAGCACGTATATAAAAGCGTGTTTCTTAATACTAAGAAAAAACTGGAAAGTATTAGACAACCTTTTATTAGTCTTAGTATTAATTAGTATTAATTAGTATTTTTAATACCAAAGTATCGCATTTATAAAGTTTTCGGGTAGTCTAATATTACATCTCTTTAGATCTCGTCTTTTGGTTTTAAGATTAACTCAACTGTATTCGATAGGAATGGCCTATTTACAATTAAAATGATAAAAACAAATGATTTTAATTGAAATTATAAATTATTTTTAAACTTCTTAGACAGATGCTTCCATTTGACCTCATATTTATTCTTTTCGACATTAGGGATTAGCTGTAAAAGATTCCTTGATGATATCAGCTGCTTTTTCCGCTATCATAACTGCAGGAGCATGTGTGTGACCCGAAATCATTCTCGGCATCACCGACGCGTCCACAACTCTCAAACGATGTATTCGTTTCACTCTGTTACAAAAAGAAAGAAGTCTATGTAGGAAATGTTTGACTTAAAACTTTAATGGCGTTTCCCATTCAGCTCTGCCAAGCGTTCTCAGATATTCTGATCTATTTCAAATTACAATTGCAATAGCGACATTTGATACGAAAGCCGCTCGTGCAAGGAATAGGCCACGAGAAAAAGGAAATAGGCCAACTTGTGTCAGAAAGAAAGTGAACCGATAATAATGTAATTAAAATCTGGAATTTTCTTTAAACAAACTGGTCTGTTCAATTAAATTCTAGAGTCGATGTAATCGATTACGGAAACAAGGTGGGCGTTTGTAAATAAAAAAGGCTTCTAAATAATGAAAGCGGACTTTTAAACGAGATCTATTTAATTTTTGTAAACGAACCTGAGTTTTGGATCAACAACTGTGTCTTCTTGATTGGGATCTCCCATTTTACACGTTCCAATAGGATGATACACAGTTGTGGACAGCATCTCGACTACGCACTCCAAATATCGTTCAGTACTAAAATCGAAACCTTCGCAACCTGGGATAGGTTTACGGATGGGAGTGGCCCCAAAACGACGTAATGGCTCGGACTCGGCAATTCTTCTGGACATTTTTAAACCTACAATTAACAACCATTTTATAAGAAGGTAAACTGCCGAGGATACTTGAAAACATTACCTTCCACAAGAAGTTTC
The DNA here is from genome assembly GCF_980474605.1 of Leiobunum rupestre. NCBI lineage: Eukaryota > Metazoa > Arthropoda > Arachnida > Opiliones > Sclerosomatidae > Leiobunum > Leiobunum rupestre. Next base: position 26,202,436 of record NC_143394.1, on the reverse strand, counting down.
TTATCAATATTCTCCTTTAAGTACGGTATGTATATTATCGGAGGTTCACTAGGGTTTGTTGATCTTAATTTCACGTGTCCCATCGACGCTGGACGCAAAACCATTGGCATTATGCTAAAGACATCCTGCTCCAGGTAAGGCTTATAAAAATCTGCTAGCTAAAACGAAAGGTTAAAACGTACTTTTAAAATAAAGCTTTTTGCAGTTCTATGCGCGTACTTTATAAGTTGTAATGCTTTCATTATATTAAATATATATTTATCAAAGAAAGATTCTATAAAGTTGTGGCACTGGGTGAAAACTCGGAAAAACTCCTTCTGCGTTGAGTTTGAAAGTTCTCTCCCCACTGGTTTAAGGTGTTTTCCCTCGAGTTCTTCGATTTCCCCTTCCATTTAAACTTGTTGAGGTTAGCGGTAATAGTTAGTGTATGGAGCTGTTGGCTCGCGTGGCATGAAGGGCTTGCCACCACCCTGCTACGCATTGTAACCCGGCCACCTGAATTAACGGCTTTAAAAGTAGCTTGATGATTTAGGCCTAAGGTGGTGCCTTGTGTATTAGCCTAGCTGATTATTATTAGTCACATTTCAGAGACGGTACCAAATTTTTATCCAACGTTTTCCAACGGCAAGATGACTATTTTAATACGCACTTTTTCGTTAAACGTGGGGAAGGCAAAGATTGAGGATGCAAAAATGAGTTCCACATCTGGAAAGTCTCCTTTGCTCATTTCGTATTTGCTTTTAAAGAATCCGATCACTTCGACTCCTCCAATAGATGTAAGGGGACCTGTTCATAAATCCAAAAGAATTTGAAATTATACACGTTATAAAAGTATTTCCCACCATGACTCCTTCTATAAGATAATTTTCGAAAAATTGTAGTGCAATGAGTTACTTTTACCAGAAAATAAATATTTTAATTATACAGGGTCTTTTTTTTTGCTCGGAAAAGTGTTTTTTTTCAAAAACTATTTATAGTACCGATTTCAAATTTGGAAGGTCAATTCTCTATACCGGGGGACATCAGTTTGAGAAATTTGAGCGTTTTCGGTAATGTTTTTCACCAATTTTGAAAAATTATTTTTCGACCACTAGGTGCGAGATAAAAAATTTCTATTATAAAGTTGTAGGCCGTCATCGAAAACCCTTAAAAATTGTTCACTCGACGAAAAACAACTTATTTATCAGTGAAAATTCGAGCTTGAAAAATTTACAAGTTGGTGAAGCCAAATTACGATTGTTTGAAACGATAATTGAAAAGGGAACAAGTCTAATACAAACGTAGTAGAGTTTTCACACTTAATGTACACGTTTGGTTTTTAAATGCAGATATTTTATTCACATAAATTTTTACAAAACATTTTCAATAATATCACCATTGACTGCAACACAGGTTTGTGCGCGGACAATTAAGTTCTCAAACGCTTTCTCTACCATTTCTGGTGTGACGTCTCGGCAAGCACTGATTATTCGTCTAATGAGTTCCTCCCTAGTTTCAATGGGCGTGGCGTATACCTTTGCTTTAACGAATCCCCAGAGAAAATAATCCAGCGGTGTTAGGTCAGGTGACCTTGCTGGCCAATGCACTGGACCATTTCTCCCTATCCACCTTTCAGGAAACTCGTTGTTGAGGTGCTCAGTTACTTGCCGGGAAAAATGCGGAGGGGCGCCATCTTGCTGAAACCACAACTGACGTCTTTCAGCCAATGGAAGGTCGTCGATTGCGTCACTCAGTTCGTTCTGTAGAAAATGTAAATACCTTTGGCCGTTGAGGTTCGTCGGCAGGAAAAAGGGACCAATCAAACGGTTTCCAACAAGTCCAACCCAAACATTGACCCGTTCAAATTGAACCTGGTGATGATATTCAAAACCCCAATGTGGGTTGATGTCAGACCAAAGATGGCTGTTTTGATGATTAAAGGGCCCATCTCTAGAAAATGACGCTTCGTCGGAGAACAAACCATGGCGCAAAAATTGTCTATCTTCTTGGACAGCATTTAGTAACCAGTTGCTAAATTCATAACGTCTTTGATGGTCTCCGTCAATTAGTCCTTGGTGGAGCGTAGCTCTGTATGGGTGATAGCGATTCTTACGAAGAATTTTCCACACACGATTTGCAGAACAACCCAAATCAGCAGCGGCGTTAGCGCAACTGTGACGAGGATATGCCACAAAGTACGCGAGTACATTGTTCTCGAAGTCTAAATCCGGTTGACCCAATCCGCGAAACCTAGGTTGCAAGTGACCAAATTGATTGAAATCGTGAATTGCTCGTCTTACTGTATTTACAGATGGTGCTCCATTTGGATGTCTTTCTGCGAAGATTTCAGTCACTCTTCTAAGGTTTTGCGCTGCTTCTCCATAGTAAATGGCAACTATCTCGGTACGCTCAGCTACTGAATAACGAGGCATTGTTCGAAATATTATCAAACACTGATAATAATCTCCCAAAGTTTTCCTTTAAATACCCAATGCATGTTTAGGATTGACCTATAGCCTCGTGTTTTTTAAATCCGGTCGTTTTTTAACCAAAGTTTCAACTGGATTAGGTAATTCGGTTTCAATTATCGTTTCAAACAATCGTAATTTGGCTTCACCAACTTGTAAATTTTTCAAGCTCGAATTTTCACTGATAAATAAATTGTTTTTCGTCGAGTGAACAATTTTTAAGGGTTTTCGATGACGGCCTACAACTTTATAATAGAAATTTTTTATCTCGCACCTAGTGGTCGAAAAATAATTTTTCAAAATTGGTGAAAAACATTACCGAAAACGCTCAAATTTCTCAAACTGATGTCCCCCGGTATAGAGAATTGACCTTCCAAATTTGAAATCGGTACTATAAATAGTTTTTGAAAAAAAACACTTTTCCGAGCAAAAAAAAAAGACCCTGTATATAAAAGACACAGAAGAAAACAGATCAATCTTTTAGAGAAAACCAAAGCTTTATTAAACCCTCAATCTATATCTATATCTACCTTCCTACGCATTGTAACCCGGCCACCTGAATTAATGGCTTTAAAAGTCACTTGATGACTTAGGCCTAAGGTGGTGCCCGAGGGGCTGATCACTCCGCGTAATCGGTGTACAGAGCCGTACCTTTGACTGTACTAATGGGATTACGGGTAATCTTTGAAGTCTCTGCCTTTGGCAGTGCTAATCTAAGCGTAAATCGGCGTAATCTGTGTACATAGCCGTACCTTTGACTGTACTAATGGGATTACGGGTAATCTTTGAAGTCTCTGCCTTTGGCAGTGCTAATCTAAGCGTAAATCGGCGTAATCTGTGTACAGACTTTCTAAGAGTGGTTAGCCCCTCGGTGGTGACTTGGGTATTAGCCTAGCTGATTATTATTATTGAACTCTTAAGAGTTTTTCGTTCGTCCTTCGTCGAAGAGTTCTAACGTCACACCTCCAAATATTCCTTTACGACATAAGAAAATTCTTAAGTTATATTGCTACTTTGTAAATATGAATACAGCCCGAGATCTGACATTAAGAATTGTTTTAAAGGGGAACGGTCAAGCTTTAACCAGTTAGATAGCCCTATAGCTCATTAAAAACTAAAATTTATGGCGAAAACCACATCAAAAAATATTGAGTGGTTAATTTTTAATAAAATAAAGAAATTTCGGGAAGTCGAAAAGTGCGCGTCCGCCGCGACACCTGGTGAGAAGTCGGTGAGACAGAAAAACAACGTACAAGCGCTCACTGCTGAAGACGCGAAAAATTTATTTTGCACACGCGGCGCGTTCCAGTTATAAGAGACTTAAGCCTAAATTGCGCGATTACGGGGTTAGGGGCGCTGGCAGCAGCCCCTAAGATGGCGGCGAAAATTCAAACCCAAACACCTGGCGTTATTTTTCGTTTCAACTTTTTGGGCCAAAAGCTATTTTTTCAAGACAAAAAAAGGTAAGTGTTAGTATATTGTTAATCTTTTGATACGGAAATAAGGCCATATTTGGAAAAGCTTGGCCCTTCCCCTTTAAGCCTACGTTCAATCTTTACTGCTTGAAAGAGGGAACTAACCACCCACCAGCTAGCAATTTCAAGAGCTTATATTTAACTAATTTAGCCACGTTGTGTCCGCGAAAAATTATTTATATTCTTAGTATTTAAAATCATTTTAGTCATACCCTAAGTTTTAGTGATAAATTATTAAAAGAATAAATTATTCGGCGTACCGGTTCCAGGTGTCATGTTCTCTTTCATCACACGAGGGATGACAAAGGCATCAGTTGAATTTATTGTGTAATGGACACCACCACTCATAACGTGATCTTGTAGGTTTTGTCCGACGGGTAGATCAGCTACCACATCAATCTGCGACGAAATGTTCATCTTGTATTATTTACCTTTTCATTTGGTTTAGTAAAATGATTGTCGGCACGGTAAAATTATTACCCCGAGTTCTCGAAGGTGTTCTTTTGGTCCAACTCCTGAGAGCATGAGGATTTGAGGAGTATTTATTGATCCGGCGGATAAAATCACGTCTCGTTTAGCTTCCGCATATTTAGGCACACCGTTGACTGTGTAACGAACACCGCGTGCTACCATATCTTTAATCTCCACCTATTTTTCCAATAATTGTAACATTAAGGAAAATATTTAGTAGGTTATTGCTAGTACATATTAGTGATATTTATGTATATTGTAAAAAGCATAAAATCAAGCGTCTGGTTAGTTTACGTCAAATTAATTGCCCTTAAAGGCAGAGCCGTACCTAGCCAAAATGGCACCCCCAGAACCTTAAGTAGAAATTTTAAATTTTCAATATCTAATTTAAATGAAAATCATTGATTTTGCGCCACTAAAATTTTGGCGCCCTGGGCCCCTTGCCCCTCTCGCCCTACCCAAGGGACGGTTCTGCTTAAAGGGGATGAGGAGGATTGGGAAAAACCCTGAAAATGGTTTAAGTTATTCTCTCTAAATATGAACTAATTATAGTCTTGTAAGTTGGAAAATTTTCCGTATTTTTCCGAAAAAAAATAAAAAAAGTTTTAATTCCATGATTAGTCTAATATTGTTTGCAAATTTAAATAAAGCGGCATTTTCGCCTAATTTTTTCGAATCTAAAAGTAAACTAAACTTCTAGACTAGCTTTAAACTGATAAACAATGTAACACTATTAAAGTTTTGTAGTATGTTTACTGTTATTAGACATTTTATATCGATAAAAAGTTAAAAAAATTAAAAACCCTTAAAAAGTAATTTAGGTTTAAATTTCTTATTTTCTGGAAATTTTCCGGATTTTATTTTTCCGGAAAATTAACAACACTAAATTAATACATCCTTAAATTTGTAAATTATTTTATTTAAAAAATTATAATGATATCCATTTTCTAAAGTTAAAAATATTGATAATTAAATACCGAAGTGTAATTACATAAAGTGTTTCAAGGGTTAATTTGATGGAATTACTGATTTTTTGTGAAGGACATTTTTGTTAAATTCACCTTAATTACTATTTTGAAATCCAGTTGTTGTACTAAATTAATAAATAGATTTTTCAGGAGTGAACAAATACATAGCAGCAACTAATACTAACACACTAATGTTGGGATTGCTTTCGGTAAATACATAAAATCGATTAGAATAATAATTTTTGTGGTCAAAGCTAAAACCTTTTATATAAAATGCCCTTCAACTAATTGAAAATGGCTTGAGAAACTTGAATTTCTTGAAGAATCTTAAATCTTGCAACAAAGTTCAAAAACGTTGATGCTTATATTTTAATTCCTACTACTACGAACTATTGTAACTACTTATCTATTTGACTAGTTTTTTAGAGCGCTTAGCGGAAACATCGTGAAAATATTCAATTTTTGAAAGCATTAAATAGATAAATTAGTTTTACCTTGGTAACTAAAGCATTTGTAACAACTTTGAGATTTTTGCGTGGGTAGGCCGGCCGAAGGAAAGCTTTCTCGGTACTGCACCTAAATCCGGATCTCGTCAATGTTTGAACAGGGCCCAAGCCTACAAGAATCGTATATTCAACAAATGTTATAAAAAAAAACGTTACGTTCTTCACTAAATATTAGTAAAATCTAACCGTACGCTACTTGGTACTGAATCTCGGACACTATTATGTACCATACACTAAGAATTTTATTTTTATTATTACGCAGGAATTAATACAATTATAAATTTCTTTAAAACCAAAGAATACCTCTGCGTATTGTTCCATACCAGAGTGACTGATAAAAATCATATCACCTCGGGCAGGAATCGAACCTACGACCTTTGGGTAACCATCCCAACGCCACTACCATTGGACTACCGAGGCCACGAATAATCAGGCCTCGGACACCCAATTTATGAATGACTCGATCTTTTTTGACGGGATACATTTAACCCGTTGTTGACGGTGCCGTAGCATTTTACGTCAACTAAAATATGGGTGATATGATATGACTAAGGTGATATGATTTTTCTCAGTCACTCTGGTATGGAACAATACGCAGAGGTATTCCTTGGTTTAAAAGAAACTTCTTATACCATACACTAAATTTTAATTTAAGCACTCCGTTTAAACTCTGGGCCCTTAGGAAAACGGAGTCGTCACACGCTCATTTGGGGTGGTTTTAAGTGTAGGTCCCGTGACTATGAAATTACACGATCAAATCTTATCAAATTTAAACTTTAACCACCAGAAAGTTTTAATTTCAAATATTATGTTTTTATTTATACTCAGAGAGAAAGACTATGTGGCGACGATACTCAAGCACCATGGTCGAATTTTCCTCCAACAGTGGGGGAAGGAAAAACGTCACTGACGCTAGCTTCAATGGCGTCGAAAGAGGTCAGTTTAAGGGAGACAATGAGAGGCCGGTCTGATTGGACTTTTTACTTGAAATTAACTTACTGTTTGATCATGAGTTAATTGGGAGCCATGATAAAAATAGTCTCAACATACTCTTATTGTCTAAGTAGAAATTTTCTCATTCTGGATGCTTTAAAGTTTCTTAAAAGAATAACCTGTTTGAGTTTCTCCATTAACATCAGTCAATGTAAATCCTAATTTTTGTCCGGCCTCCAGATACGCGTCCCGCAAGTTGGTGTGATACCCAGGCGCCGAAATTGTCAATTCACCCTTTCTTCCGTGATAGTCTGAAACAAATATCATTATAGTTTTAACTAAATTGCGAAGGTACCTATTACAAATGAATAACATTAGTTAGTATAGGGATTTTAATATTTTTCTGGCAAAACATTTTATATATTTCTGATTAAACGAATGATTTAGAAATTTGTTCTAGGAATAAATAAAAAAGTTTGAAAAGCATATGCTTTAAGCGTAAGTCTTTAACAACGTACACTAACAAAGAGAGTACCCTAGGTGTTTATTGCCGATTTTGTTCAATGTCGCCCCTAGTGTAGACCTATATGGGATATTAAATTTCCCAAAGGAGACGTTGCACTACTCATTCGATTTGTCATGGCAACCGAAAATATTTTTGTCAACTTAAAACAGAAAATCTCTATTTAAAAAAGCATAGGTTTTTTCTAGGTTTTATAAAAAGTTTAAAATCATGAAATGGGTAATTTGGTCCCCATTTAGGTAAATTTCATCACGTTTGAGTAAATTGGAACAACTTTGGGGTAAAATTGTAACAATTTTTGGGTAAAATAAGGAAATAATCTTTATTTTGTTTTAAGTGGTCAAAGACATTTTCGGTTACCATGGCAAATCGAATGGGTAGTGCAACGTCTCCTTTTGGGAAATTTCAAATCTCATATAGGTCTACATCACGCCCGACTTTGAACAAAAACCGGCAATAAACACCTCGGGTACTCTCCTTGTAAGTGCGCTATTTATCGAATTAATTCTTGTTAATTATGTGACGTTGAACGAAATTCAAACTCAAAAAGATAAGCGCCTCTAGCGAGTAAAATACGCAGCCTAAAATAAGTTATCCCGCGCTGGTTCTTCGGCGAGGCATGCACTCACGTATTAAGAATCTGAAGTCCACGAAAAATGCGTTGTCATTCTATAAATGAAGCCCAGTAAAGATTGGAAACTATAACACTTATGTGAAACGTAATTATTAACTTACGCTACACTATTTGTTTCATTTAATTGTGGGTGGTGAAATTTTAGTACTATCCTGACATTAACCGATAGGAGGGTGATAATAGAGGGAATAATTTCGTGTGAAAACAGTGTATGTGTTGAGAATTTTCTGAAAGTTTAAAGATTTACGGAAAAACAGATAAAGTAAAACATCGCTAGTAAATTGTTTGCATTTGAACGAGAGATAAAAGGGCTAAGGAAATTTGCCGCTTACATTGTTTCGTAACTTTCATTAATTAATTCTAATATTACCTATATCGACGTTCTCTTTCATGGTCATCCCCTCTGATTTCTTGAAATATGGCAACACGTCATCGTAGCTCCAGCCAGTGGCTCCATTTTCGGCCCAAATGTCGTAATCTTTCTTGTTTCCTCTGACGTACAACATGTAATTTAATATGCTACTGCCGCCGAGCACTCGACCTCGAGGATAATAACATTTCTGGTCACAAAAATGTAGAGATTAGAGACAAGTTGAGCAGCCAAAAATTCCTTATTTGTTATAGAGAAACGAAGGCTGGTCTATTTTCCGTTCATTTAGAGGTTGATTGTCAACATCCGCATTTTAAAAGACATTTCCATAAAATGAATGGAATAATCGTTAAATGTATATTCAAAATAAAAAAGGAATTCCAAGCGCTCATCGGAAGTCCTTAAGTCTACTCTTAAGACAAGTATATAGGGGTAAGCTTTCCCGTCGTCTGCTTGACTGCAGTATTTTCTAAATGCACGATTTCTTTGTCACTATCTCCTTGATAATTGTATCTGTGAAGCTAAATAACTAAATTTATCGACTCGCACTTTGGTGGCCGTTTTTGGGTCTTTTCAAATGTGTCAGCTCGTCAAAAGGATGTTACAAATAAAACGCGAATACTTCCGCGAATGGTAGTCATAAATATCTGTCCTTACTTTATCGATGAAGCCCTGGCATCCAAACTGCTGGGTTTCAGTGGTGTAGTTCCAGTCCTCCACAGTTTTTTGTAAGTCCATGGCCAACAGCGGAATTTCGCTTTTGAAGGAAGGGTGTCCTCCCGCTTCGAGTAACAGAACATTGGCTTCTTTCAGTTCCGAAAGCCGGCTTGCTAAAGTTGCGCCAGCAGACCCGGCGCCAACTAAAATTATATTAAATCAGCCATTATTCACGGATGATTCAGAGGGATCAACTCAGTGGTGTAGCTTAGAAAATTGAACTCCAATGCAAGATGAATACTCATTTCATTTATAACCTTTCGGAGGTTTTGACTATTTACAACAATTGTACATACAGCCATACGTTTCGTTGGAGCACGTGGCCCCTGTGCTCCACAATAGAACCATATGGTTCTAGCTCCATCCAACTAAATACGTCTCGGGCTGGTGACTTTATCGTGGGCTTAATGGTTGTGAATTTTGGGTGATTTGGTTTTAAAGGCCGAGAACAGAGATTCCATTTTCTCGTGCGCGAATTTTGACCCCCGCAAAATTGTGTGCAGCGTGGACACTTTGACCGACGGCTCTGACTGTTTTTGAATAAAATATATATAATGAGCTTTAAAAGCTACAATACATAGAATTGTCCAAGCGGTCACTCAAGCTGTCAGAGCTGACAATTAAGTTGTCAGAGATGTCAATCAGTTGTCACTCGTCAAAAAATTAAGTACAGGATAAGAGGGATGGAAATTCACTCTGTTCTCGGTCTTTAAGTACGCTTTAGAGCCAACGAATTTTGGCTACTCGAAACCGTTTTCCAGAATCACATCTTAAAACAACCACTTTTTAAAGATTTGCGTCATTAGTAGTTAAACACCAAGGCAACTCTGCTCTTTCCCAACTTCCCCTAATAAATTATTTAAAATGTCTCGCTCATTCTGACTCAACCCGCTCCGAAGAGCTCTAAAATGAGCTCAGTGTGCCCATCCCTTTGTTGTCACCCTTTTCATAGCGCCTTTTTAACCTCTCGCTTCTAGCGCGTTGATTTAGTTTTAAAACTGTTTTGTTTGTTAGCCTAAAGTTGTATTCTCACCTAGAAATCCTATCGTTTTATCCCTATCTTGTTTGCCTTTTTTACTTATTCGCTGATAGAAAAGATATGAGAGAGAAAACGAATTCCAAATAGACTATGACCGCCATTTATAATTAAATATTATTCAAAGCTAATTTCCGATATTAAAATTTATGAATTCCATCCACTACTTTGTTTTCACCGATAAAATAAAATAAAATCTGCCCAACTATTTAAGATAACTTTCGTATGAATAAAACGAAAAACAATGGTGTCTATGGTTAAGTAATCTGTAGATAATTCCCAAATTTGTAGATAATGAATAGATAATGCTGACCTCTAAATTTGCGTATTGTAGTTTAAGTACTAAAAAGTTAAACGCTTGTATCTTTGTTGAAACGCCCACAACAACGATATCACTTTGGCAGAAAACACGCCATTTATACTGAGCTTCACCTTAACCTATCTACTAACTCATAAGTTTTAGTCATTTTGTTAATAGAAAATCTTGCTGGAATATGATCAAGATTAATGCGTACCAATAATGTAATCAAATGATTCAGTATCTTCGGCCAAAACATATTGAAGGCAAAACAGAAGAAACAGTGAAAAGCTTTTCGTTATCTAAGAAAAACATTCAAAAATATTAATCAAAATTAAATAACATGAAAAAGATTCCCAGAGTTATTTAGAAATTGACGATTTGAAAAGAACCGAAGGAAATCAGAAACTTCAGACCACGATTTTCTTCTAGATTTATGTTTAATTAGGCTGATTTCGAGATTTTGGAACTGTTTTCGGTATTTTAAAATTCATTTAATCATTTTTCTTTAGAGTGTACGGGTTTTTAACGAATGTCGGACCCCTCGAAAAGAATAGTCAGTTTGTTAAAGAGAGAGAAGGACGTGGCTAGAAATAATACTTCTATTAGCATATTTCCAATTCCTTTCTTTTCTATTTAGCATTAAAAAGAACGAATTTAGGACCCTAAGAACGTAGAATCAAGGCAATGCTGGGACCGTCCCTGGGACCGACCTTACTCAGAGGATGGCTTCACCACAACGCTTATTATAATAGGATAAATAATGTACAGATGACAAAAACCCGACTTCTAACACTATGATCCCTGAAATTAATGTTAATGAACGTTTCACAACTATTAAGAATAGTTTCGTTAAATGTTTCGCAACAATTTTATAGCGTACGGTTACGAAATTGACTATCTTACTTCTGTAATGTACTTCTTAAAAGCTAGATGAAGGCAATTCGACATTTGGATAGACAATGATCGCTGCCTACGTTAATTAACGTATTCAGCGCAATGATAGTATTTAACTCCATAAATAGTATGGGAATCTTAAAGACTATACTTTATGTATGTTATAATAAATATTTTTTGTTATTTAGCGGCCCTATAGGTCATGAAAACACTTACCATTTTTCCTCTTGGAGAAAAATTCCGCCTATATATTGCAAATATATTTCCAAAATGTTATTAAAGAATATTACGAGTTTATTACTAATGAAATCTCTCCCTTGATATATTTGCATTGTTTTTTTTATCAAGTACTCGGATTTTATCTTATCAGTAGTTAACGGCTCTATTATATAGAAATTTTAGCGTTTGAAGATAAGAAGTCAAAAATCTAATTGAGCCTTTTAGGGAGCACGTTCACCAAAAACTTGGCCCTTGTAATTTTCATTTCAATAATTAAAAATAAGACAATAAATTATAAATATTTAAAATAACCTCGTTGTTGATACAATTTGGTCCTTCTTTTGGTTATGGCTGGAATGGTTCGGGCTGGTTTGATGACTGCACGAGGACATTATTTAATGGATGACTCTGAGAGTGTTGCTAGTTTTCTAGTGCACTGTTTTTCCTTACCCTGTTACTTGTTAGTGCAAGAATAGTAGGTGACTGCATTTGTTGCTGCACTGTTAATGGAATAGGTGTTAACTTGCACCTTTTGAGCTGCGAGTTCTTATAATCCATTATGCACCTTTTTTGGTTGAAAGGAGAAGCTATTTAAGTAGTTATATTTTAAACAATGAAAAAAGTGTTGCTAAGCGAACCTCTTCCGTTGGAAACGTTCAATTATGAAATCATGGCAGGCTCAAATACGATCCTTTAGTATATTGAAAATTGCACCCGCCGAAGATTCAAATACTCATCCGTTGAAAGTGCAAACACGAACCCTCGAAAGGTGCAATCTATAACCTTTGAAAGGTCCAACAACAAACCCATAAAAGGTGCAAACATGAACCTTCAAAAAGTGTAAAATCGAACCTTCGAAAGGTGCAAACACGAAACTGAAGTACGTTAATTTCAAAATACATTCCTTGTAAACCAGTACATTCATTTACAGCCATCATACAAAATATGCCTAATTTCATGAAACCTACGGAAAAAACTTATTTATAATGATTTAACATGTTGTTTATATCACGTCAAAAGTTTTAAAAAAACTATAATTTGGGTAATCAACATTTATGAAACTATTGTATGACTTATAAACGTATACAACTTTAGTTAGGTGTGAAGTATAAAAATCCTAATTTTCTGAAATAGAATTGTGAAAACGGAAGAACTATTCTCAAATTAGATGATGCAAAATAAAAATCGGAAATCATGAAACATACGAATACACTTAAGGGCTGAAATACTTTTGTTATGCTATAAGGCAGGAAGAAACCAAATTTCTTCTCCGACAATTTATAAAAACGAAATTAAATGGCAAGGCCAAATTCTCATCACAGTTTACTGTACAAATGAATGGAAATACTTATTACTACAATGAATTATTTAAACGTGTCGAACAAAAAATTTTAATTGTGCTAAATCTTAACGTTATTTTTAATAAATAATGTTCAATGAAAATACTTTAAATATATGCAGTGCTAACCGCAATTTTCCTAATCTAGTTTGGCAATCGACAGAAAAGTATATCGAAATATTTGCCCTATCAGAGACCTGGTTTACTAATGACTATAGTACTTTTATGCCCAATTTGGTAATTACGGGTATAGGGAGTAGAATAGGCGGGGGAGTTTTATTTATTTTAAAATGGGTATTAACTTTGTTGTTTGATCTGAAAATTGTAATTTTCATCTAAATATTGAAAGTTACTGGATTAATCTTAATTCTTTAGGGGATGTAATATCTATAAACCTAATTCAGCAACTTTTAAGGATTTTATTGAAAAATGTTAAGAAATAATGATAACATTAGAAGACATCAAACAAGAATAACTATTGTCGGCGATTTTAACTTCAATTTTAAATAAAATACCCCATGCCCATTATCTATAACTGATTTATTCTCAAGTTACGCGCTAAAACGTACGTAAAATAACACGAATAAAGTCAGGACGATATAAAGACCAAATTTTTAGGAACATTGGCGAAGTAGCAGAAGTAATTCAAAACACAGACATGTTAGATCAACTAAGGGTGAAGTGAAAAACAGGGTTGGCTAGTTTTAAACAAAATGTTTAAAACCAGTGTTTAAAACACGTTTAAAACAAATATTTTAAACAAACACCAATTTGTTTTAAACGTTTTAAACTATCTGTTTTAAACATGTTTTTTATAAGGTAAATTTTCATTGTTTTTTTGTAAGATTTTGGTTATTCAATATGAGGGAAAAGGTAGAAAAACCATTCCAAGGCTCTAAGAAAGAAGAAAGGTAAATTGTATCGATAATGGGTAGTTTTATTTTAAGATTCTCTGAAAAGAGCGACTGAAAGAGCTCGATATGATTTCATAAATTTCCTACCAGTGCAAAAATCCTACGAACGCAATGGATTTTGTCTCTTTGTTTAAATAGAATGTATATAGCTGCCAATATACATCTATTTGGGACACTACCTATGCACGAGATAAAAGTAGAGTTGCTGTTTAGTCGGGTTGTGCCGGTACAAGAAACACGGCCGGTCTGCGGGTTAAAACCGACTATGCGGCACTCCTAGATAAAAATTAAGGGATTTCGGTCGATTTTTTAGACATTTTACGATGTGATGGAAGTTTTAAGATTATAGAGGTATCTAAGTTCTTATTTTTTATAACATTGTTTATTTGTGATGATTTATGACTGCAGACGTGCACATTTCAATAAACCAAAACTAAAAACAATGTGTGTATAACTAGCTATTTTCCCTTTTCTTAGTACTATGCGACCAAAAATTCCAGGATGATAGCTACATATTAAAAACCCTTCTACAGGTTAGGTAGTATTTGCATGGGGCATCGAAAACCCTAAGGCCATCTATGGTTGGTCAACAACGCTTAGCGAAATTCCTGGCTCGTTTAAATAAGCGTGTACTCTCTGGTTCTTCTTCCTGTGAGTTTATTTATAACACCAAAAGGAGCACAATTACCCTAAGTGTGCAAATAGGAGCCTTTCCCACATAAAATCTTCAATTGGAGCTTGTTCCAAACAGACCAAAGAAACGTAGGACTCGCGAATTCCGTTCAAGTACCCTATATGGTATTTTTAATGCTGGCGCCGCAGACGCCGCTTCGCAAACACATGACGTAAATTTCGTCACTGGAAAAAATGACGTCATTTACGTCACTTTCGTTAAACAAGGTATCATTGAAAAATTCATCTTCTTGACACACTTAGGGTAATTATGCCACTTATGATAATACGTTTAATGATACGTAGTATTTCATTAAATGAGTTTACTCGTGAGTCTGATTCATAAGTATAATGAATAGTTTAAAACGTGTTTTAAACATAGTTTTTTATTGTTTATTATTGTTTGATTTAAAAACAGTTAAAAACAATGAATCTTGTTTAAAACAATAAAAAACATTGTTTTTGTTCTTTTTGAAAAAAACAAGGATTTTGCCAACCCTGGTGAAAAACATATCAGTCCGCCTGTTATGTCACCAAATTTTTCTTAGAATAGTGTTTTATTGTGTACCGAAATAATCAGTGGCTTACAGAAGACTATTAAAAGAAGGCGGGAAATTTGAATTTAAATTTGATTTAATGAATTTACTGTAGAGCGTAGTACCATCTATTAAAGGCAAAGGAGGCTAAAATTTAAAAT
The DNA here is from genome assembly GCF_980474605.1 of Leiobunum rupestre. Classification (NCBI taxonomy): domain Eukaryota; kingdom Metazoa; phylum Arthropoda; class Arachnida; order Opiliones; family Sclerosomatidae; genus Leiobunum; species Leiobunum rupestre. The sequence continues at coordinate 26,187,320 of NC_143394.1, read as the reverse complement.
AGTCAAAGGACAACGTCGTCAGAGAACCATTGTAGAGTATAATAATTGGGAAAGTTAAAATCTTCTAAAATGATATCTACTAAAATTATATATCCCAAATCAAAATTCTTAAATGTGGTTGCTAAATTGGAGATTTGCGAGTGGGTCCCAAGATGTTGGATTGACTGTATATGTCAAACTGTCAACTAATTTTTAAGCGAGAAAGGAAAGGTTTTTCTGTGCTCGAAACTTAGTTTGACATGGGCAAATAAAATAATAATTTCTGGTGAGGAGGCTAAGAACGGTCCTACCCCCACGTCTTTTAATACGCCATTGATAACTAAGGAAAGTGAAGACAGAGTACTCTTCCCTTTTAAATTATATTTTTTGGACATAATTTAAATTT